>NC_064410.1:57241000-57560000 GCF_023375975.1 Astyanax mexicanus | reverse complement strand
GTAATATTACCACAAATACACCACAAAACAAAATAGCTGGGATTAGGCGGAAAATTCCGAGATGGAGGCATGTCATTTTAATTCCGCATCACAAATGGTCTGAGTGCTTCTGAGGTTTTTCCCCACCCTGCAAACTCGGAGGTGTCCTCAAAATGTCTGGTTGCATTAGAGCAAGTCACAGTATTAACGTTCAAAATACCTTTGCTCAACAAATCACTTGCTGCGCAAAAAAAAAGAGGGAAAAAAATTGAATTAATGAGCTTCACCTTGGATTAAACAGAATAGCTGCCTATTAATTACATGCAAAATATGGAGCACGTTTGAACTACATGATCACAGTCGCTAGTGCCAGTTTCTAAAGTGGATAACTGGAAGGTGGAAGAAATCGTTTTAAACAATTTATATCTGTTCTAGTGTCTCTCTCTCTCTCTCTCTGTGTGTGTCTGTGTGTATTTGTGTGTATCCAGGGGAAGTGGAGTTGTAGTAAGGCTGTAAATACTCTATTCCCCCTCAGAGCTGAATCCCTACACCACCACACTATTTACTATTTCAATAACAACAAGCTGAAACTCTGGCCGATCAGCACACTGTACCGTAATAACTTAAACTAAACACCTTCCTTTAGCCTCGCCTGCAGTGATTACAACACTCCCAACCCTCTACATCACTCATCACTACCTGTAAGGAAGGGTTTTTTGACTGGTCCTTTGATACTGTATGATGTTTCAAGTTTAAGAACTAGAAGGCATCATGAAATTATCAAGAACATCCATTAAACTAAGAAATAAGACATGAAAAATATTAACATTTTAACTTTTTTCTGTTATTGAACCAAAAAAAGGCAAGTTGCCTATTAAATTATCCAAATTTATATGGAAAACAAACCTGAAATAAATAAAAGTACTGAAACAGCTACAAAATAAAAAAATAGGACATGAAAAATATTAACATTTGAACTTTTTTTTGTTTTTGAACCAAAGAAAGGCTAGTTGCCTTTAACTAATTCAGATTGTCTAATGGTTATTGGATATTAGATTGTTTTTGGTAGGTATAGGACCTTTCAGAAGGCCATTTAAAGTTAAAAAAAAAAAAAAACTTTATTTTTATTTTTTTTAAATGTTCACACTCACAAAATTCTAGAATTTTCCCTCTGGGATCAATAAAGTATCTATCAATGCAATCTTCACTTATTTACAAATGAGAATATGTAAAAGAACAGAAAAATCCAACCCAAGACCAGTTTAAGATGTGAGCTGGTTTCAGATGATCATGCTGGTCAACCAGCGGGATCTTGGTGGTCATTGTGGTCAACCAGTTTGGTTATGCTGGTCAACCAACTTGGTCATACTGGTTGTCTATAACAGCGATTCTCCACTGGGGGGTCGCAGACACATTCTGGGTGGGTCAAAAATAAATACATAAAAAAAGTACATTTTAAAAAGAGTCAATGCTCATCTAATTTTGTACTTGTTTTTTTTTATTTTGGGAACAAAAAAGAGACAGAGAAATAGTTTCTTGATAATGTACTCTAAAAGAGAGACATATAAAAAGAAGTGAAATATCTAATTTTGTGGCTTTATTTATTTTGTGCAGTTTTGAAAAATTAATTTTGTTGTAATAACTTTTATACATGTACTTTTCATGTTCCTCCTCTTATGAAATGCTCTGAAATTTACAGAAATCAATATTTGTTTTCCGTTTTTTGTAAGTCACAGTTTTCACACATCTTGGCATGTTCTCCTCCACATGTCTTACACACTGCTTTTGGATAACTTTATGCCGCAAAAATTCAAGCAGTTCAGCTTGGCTCGATGGCTTGTGATCACCTATCTTCCTCTTGATTCTATTCCAGAGGATTTTAATTAGGAAAATTAGGTAATCAAAGAAACTAATTGTTATTATATTATATTTCTTTAAAAAAAGATTCATATACTTTAGTAACAAGGTATATAGATCTTGTCTTCACTAAAAAACCCTAAACAAACCCTAAAGTGTACACAAAATGCAAAATATCAAAGATAAGGTTCAGTTTAATACAGTGGTGATATTTTTAACCAGTGGCCTATTTTCTACCATCTTTTTTTTCTAAATTGTGTAAGCCTCCTAAACCGTCTTTGATGGTAATGAGGGAGCTGAGAGGTCAGGGAGGTCTGCTGTAACCACTGTACTTGTCCGCGGCCTCTGTGTCTGCTTAGCTTTTTTCTCGCAGTAAAACACTGCCCTTTGTACCCGAGACCAAGCCTGGAACAGGTTGTCTGAAATCGGCTGTGCCGCGTGCATCCGCACACCGAAGCTGCGACAAAAGAGGTGCGTCCCTGCCAGACTGTTTTACAAACGTAATCCTATAGTTAAAGCAAATAAGGCCGTTTACCAGCCCGAGTCGTTTTCTAGCGTAATCGGAAGCATATGCAATTTTAAAGGGTGTTTCTCCTGCTAATGGGCCCCCAGGGGGCCAGGGGGTTAATTGATGCAGCTGTTGATGGCTTTTCCACATGACGCTGGGATCACGTCCCTGGTGACTCTTATTCCAAGGCACTTTTTAATGAAGTGCTAAACAGAAGGCTTTTTACAGCAGGATTGTATCCAAGAGAATGCTCCAAACTCCACCTCCTCCCCCCCTCCTGTTCTCCGAAACAAAACAAAAAAAAAAACAGAGCTTTTAGTGCGGGAAAGTGCTGGAGATGACCATTGATTTATCTGTTAAATAAGCAGCGTTTTACCACACCTTCAAATCCCTGCTGATTTGCTGGAGAATATATTAAGCCAAATGGCGTTCTTAGTAATTCGTAGTGCCCCTAGTTTATGGCATTGCTTCATTTCGACAGCTATGAGCCCCACCCAAATCACATAAAATACTTTTTTGGGTGACGTAACATAGAAGGAGATGTATGTATTGGCCAGATTTATGATGCATTATCACAGCGCGAATTGACAATATTAGTTCTGCGTGGATGCTAACCTGTTTGAAAGTGACAGCTGCTACCTCGCGTCACGACACGATTTACTGTAACAACCTGCTGTTGCTGCACTGAGGTGTCAGGAATACTGCATAATGCACACACCCAGCACACAGAGCTCATATACTGGATACATATATACATATAAACACATAATACCAAACCCTGATTTAAGCACACCTTACTCTCTGTACTCTTTCATCCCTCAGCTCCAGCTCAAACCTGATCTTTTTGACAACTGCCTTTTGTTTTAATATCCGAGGTGACAAGTTCAGGCTTTTATAATGTCACCCCTGGCTGGTTTTAATTATGCAGTTATTATCATAGCATAGATAATGCCTCTGAAGGCCAAGCTCTCCTCAGAAGCAACGGAACAGATGGGCCTCCTCCCTTCCACCCTGTTAAGGAAAAAAAATAAAAAGAAAGTGAGGCCTCTTTACTCAGCAAACATTTACGGATATCTGAGCATTGAAAATTAAATACAAATATGCGGCTAAATTTATTTGATTGCGGGGCCACGGGAGGGGCGTCCCTGGCCCTGCCGCGGCTAAGGGGAAAGGAGCCTAGAGCGGTGACAGTGTGATGAACTGGATAGCAGCCTCACCCTGAGGATTATGCTCCCATAGTCACTAAATTCTGCTCATTAAAGTGACAAACCCAAACATCGAGGCAGTGGAGCGTGGGATTCAGCTGTGTACTGCATCTGGCCCGTACCAGCAACCCTAGCACCAGCATCCCCCCAGCATGAGCACACACACTTTAGCACAAACATACACACTCAAACACTCACACTCTCACACTTACACACACACCTAGACACGCCATAACCTCCATCAAATCTAAAACAATCAACTTGCCTTTCATTTCCAATTTACCAGCCTGCCACAAAGCCCTATTAGTGTTCATGATCATACACCGCTGGTGATTTACAAATGAGGATGGCACAGTCCCTTATTCTCCTACTGAGTGCTTTTCTCTCTCCCTCTCTCTCTCCCTCTCTCTCCCTCGCTCTCCCTCTCCAGTCGCCATCTCCCTTCCATCCGTCAGCTTTCTCTCCATCCTGATTATCTGGAGACGCCAATTTCAAAGAGACATCTTAATAGTGATGTCAACGTATTAATTAGAAGTGTTAATGAGCTAAAAGCAACCCAAATTAAATTAATGCAGCCATAGACACAGAGAGCGAAATTAGCTTCAATTTCTGTAAATGATTCTGAAGTGTGCACAACATATCAGCCTGCCTGAACATTCCCATCCCCCAAAGCTAATCAAGAGCTACATTGCAATTAGCTGCTTAATTAAAGCAACACTCTGCTCGGAAAATCCGGCACAATTAAGTAATGGCTGTTATAGCATGAAGGCAGACTGTATTTGTCTTCGGGAAATACGGGAAGAGGGGGGCCGGGGTGGGAAAGAAAAGGAAAAAAAAAAGAAAGAAAAACACACACACTTGCACACAAAATATATTATGTCCCCGATGGCCAGCAGGGACCGGAGACGGCCAAGGCGGGCCAGGACAGTTCTGTGTGGGAGTGGGTTCTCTCCGCTCCAGCTGGAAGCGGTGTGGCCCCGGCCCCCGGCCTTCGTGCCAGCTTACACTCCCCAGCCCCGAGGTTTCATAGCCATCTGAATTGGCTTTGCCCGGGATCAGCGTGGCCTAATCGCCGTTTCCCCGTGTTATCGCCTTGCCGCTTTCCAGTTGGACACGGCTGAGCATAGACAGTTGGATTCGCCCCCTTCCTCCACCTCCTCTCTCTCTGCATTTCGCCAGGCCTCATCGTGACCCCCCCTCCGGTCCACCCTGGCCAAGGCACAGCTCCACTTATGGGCCATCCTCTCGCCTTACGACTTCATCACCAGCCAGCAGTCGAGGAGCTGGGTTCTTTTCCTGCCACGCGACTATGGTGAACATAGAGAGAGTTTTGCCAGTGCCGGGTAGAGACTCTGTTAGAGACTCTGCTAGAGACTCTGTTACAGTGTGGGGGTGTATTTGTCCGTACTTGTGTGTGTGTGTGTTAGTGATGATTAACGCCCTCCACTCAGCAGGGCCACTGAGGGAAGCTGGTGTGAGCGCCATCCTTCAGCAAGTGTAGGCCACTGCATGACATATGCCATCAGACACTCCGCAGAGAACACAGTCCCCGGTGCTTCCCGGCGCTCCGATCAACTGGGAACAAGCGTCACTCACAAACACCATCTGTCAGCAACAGCCTCACCTGCTAGGAACATTTAACCCTTCGAAAGCTGGAGTGGTTATTGACGTTTTGTTATGCTGTTTAAAGGTAATGAGGTAATTAGGCAATTATGTACATAGTTGGTTTGAACGTGAACGGGATGTATTATGATTCTACAGAAGCTGCATTTAGGTATTTAGGCTTCAGCAGTTTCCTTAAACCCTACTTAATGATACCACCTCATTAACAGCACCCAAACATATTAAATGCTTTTTAAGGATATATATTTTACCATTGCTAAAAAAAACCCAATTCTACTTAACTGTAAAAACAGAACTTAAATTTCCATAAATCATTAGCTTAACCTTCCTACAGATCATTGTAAATTGAAGAGAATGACTGCAAATAAAAAAAAAAAACAGTACAAAACTACTTAATGAAACTTGGTCATACTTTCAACAATATATTAACAGCTAACTCCCTCTTTATTTTGTGTGCTATATAACTAGGCATTTTTCTTATTACAGTGTGAACTATAGTTCCCATATATATTTTGTAGTGTTGATCTTTGTCGATCCTGTCTATGTACCACTGTTAATGTAAGTTTAGGTAATCCTCCATATGTAGCTTAAGTTTTGGGAATATGGGTGGCGGGGGGGGGGGGGGAGTAATGGGGACCTACTTGCATTCTTTTTTTTCCCTTTCTCCTTTTTCTTTTTTGCTATAAATGGAAACATGATAAGACATGCAAAAAAAAAAAATATATATATATACATATAAATGCACAAAATGTGTAAATAAAAAAAGATATGGTCCCCATAAGGTGGTGGTGTTGATGCCAATAGTGGCCTGGGATTAATATAAATAATATATATATATATATATATATATATATATATATATATATATATATATATATATATATATATATATATATATATATATATAAATAAATAAATAAACAAACTGTAATCATATGTCTATACTGTTTATTTGTTGTGTTTTAATAAATGCAATTCTGTATTTAGTGTATTCAGTTATACACTGCCTGGCCAAAACAAAAGTGGCCACCTGGATTTAAGTAAGTGAAAAAAAAAATGCAAGGTTCGCTTATTTAAAAATTAGAAGCTGTAAATGAATGAAAAAAAAAAATGTAACCCAAGACCAGTGTTAGCTGGGAGCTGGTTTTGGATGGTAATTTTGTTCAATCAGTTTGGTAATGCTGGTAAACCAACTTGGTCATACCGGTTGTCTGTAACAGAGATTTTCTGGGCAGGTCACGGACAGCTTGTGAAAAATAAATAAAATAAAATGAAAAATAAAAAAATAATAAAGTGAAAAAAAAAAAAATAGCTTTTAAAAACAATTAATGCTCATCTGGTTTTGTACTTGTCTTTCATATTGGGAGATGTATGCAGAGAGATATGCAGAGACGTGAAATCTAATTTTGTGGCCTTATTGATTTTGTATTTATTATTGTACAGTTTTGATATTTAATTTTATTGAAGTCAATTTTATATGCGTCATGTTCCTCCTTAGTTTCTTAAGAAAATATTGCTCCTAAATTCACGTTGCTTGCATTTGTATGTTCAAATGGGTTTCTAAAGGATATTTTTCAAAAAGAAATGGTTTGGTTTGTATTTTATAAAAGTGGGTCGCGACTTAATGACCATGAGAAAATGTAGGTCCCTGGAGCAGAAGCTGGAGCAGGTACAGTACAGGCCAAAAGTTTGGACACACCTTCTCTTTTTCAATGCGTTTTCTTTATTTTCATGACTATTTACATTGTAGAGTCTCACTGAAGCATCAAAACTACGAATGAACACATGTGGAGTTTTATGTAATTAACAAAAAAAGGTGAAATAACTAAAAAAAAAAGAAGAAAAAATATTCTAGTTTTTTCAAAATAGCCACCCTTTGCTCTGATTACTGCTTTGCACACTCTTGACATCCTTCTCTCAATGAGCTTCAAGAGGTGGCCACCTGAAATGGTTTTCCAACAGTATTGACGGAAGGAGTTCCCAGAGGTGTTTATTGGCCCTTTGCCTTCTTCACTCTGTGCTCCAGCTCACCCCAAACCATCTGGATTGGGTTCAGGTCCGGTGACTGTGGAGGACAGCTCATTTTTTGTTAAGTACATAAAACTCCACATGTGTTCATTCATAGTTTTGATGCTTCAGTGCAAGGGCATAGGAGCGGGTTTGATATTGGGGGGGGACACTTTTGCTAATGCACCAAAGCCCATATAGTTTCTTAGAACAAAATAGGAATTACTTTTAATCACAAATAATCCCTTTTTTCTGTACTCTGTTTATTATTAGTTACATCCAAGTAAAGGTGACTTTCCAACCACCATGTTACTCCACATTACATTTAAACAAATATGCGTGAAATGTCTGAATAATATACATATATGACAACAAATGATCAGTTATCTGCGCTTTTAGTTGTTTCTACTGAAAGCACTTCTTATGATGGTGTCCTTTTTTGAAAAAAGAATGTAACTTTACGTTTCATAGAGATTTTTGACAGAAGTTAATATAAATATTAGACTAAAGAAAAAAACATTTGGATTCACCTGGAATCCCTCTATTTACTCAGGATTTAGTCTTACTGTGAACTACAAATAAACAGAAGTCAGGTTAGAGCAGTGTTTCTCAACCCTGTTCCTACACATTCTACTGCATATCCCCACTGCCTACTCTGCTTTAAAGTCACTTAATAAAGTAAGTGGAGGTATGATGTGTCTAATACACTGCTGACATACATAATGAAAAGGATTTAAACAGGTAAACTCAGTAAAGGACTGTTTATTAGCTAATCAGTTGGATCTGGTGGAAAACACACAATTTTAGGGCAGAGATCAGGGTTAATAAACTGCTTTAAACTACCAACATAAAGTACTGTACTAAATTCTGACTATCCACTACATCTGGCTTCTAGCTAACTATTTTTTTCGTTTACTATAGCTTACAGTAAGTCCTGCAATCCTAAATTAATAAACACAATTTGAAAATGAAATAGTGATTAGCTGATCAGGGCAAGCTGAACATAACATATATGTTTTTTTTTAAGCCTTGACTCCCTGTCTAGCTAATTCCAAAGTTAAGCTAACTGACTAACACAGCTGCAGTTTATTATCACACGGTGGGTTTAATCTGTGTGTTTTGATTTGGAGAGGAGTCTTTTTAACCAGCTATCAGAAATAATCTCAACACAGGCCACATGGTAAACTCCGTTACCTCTTAGAAAAATCGCCGTATATCCAGATTTACTTCAACACCAGCTGATGCTGGACACCGCTTCTAAATCTCACAGCGAGGGGGAGGGGCTTCTCCTCCACCAGCACGCTAACTCTTCTCGCAAGACCAGCCAGCTGATTGGCTGTTTCTCCTGAAAGGCGGGACTTTCTCCCTGAACCGGCACTGTGATTGGTTTCCCAGCGCTTAGCGGTCGGTCTCTTCATTAACAGTACGACTGAGCTGAGCGAAACTATTTCATTTTTGGGGGGGACAAATCCACCTGTTTCTAATATTGGGTGGGACATGTCCCACCCATCCCCCCCGGTTCCTACGCCAATGCTTCAGTGAGAATCTACAATGTAAATAGTCATGAAAATAAAGAAAACACACTGAATGAGAAGTAAGCGCTAAAAATCAGCATAAGCCGGGGGAGGAACAAGACCTGGAAAAGGAGCAGGAACATCAACAGGAGCAGGAGTTTGTCGGCAGGAGCAGAACAGGAGCAGGAAGTGAAGCAGGAAGTGAAGCAGGATCACTGCTCCAGGATAGCCTCTCCGATTCTCCGCTGAGAGGAGAGGAGACACCTGAAGTGTTTAATGCTAAATTAGGTTTTCAAAGACAATAATTAGACTTCCCTCCCTTAAGGTAAATTACCTGCTACCCAATTGATCTGCATTCTAATTATAGATTTCTGCCTCTGAGCCATTGCCAGAGCTTCCCAGTCCTCTGCTACTAGATGTAAAACAAGTTAAAATACATGTAGATATATGTGAACCGCTGTAATCAGTTTCACATGCATTCGCCGCCGTAATTGGAGGAATTAATCAACAGCGTTTTTTGCCGCCTTGAAAGCTAGGAATTAAATAAATATCAGCGGCTGTGAAGTCTCAGGAGTCCGACGCCAATCTTGCGTTTATTTGTGCTTTGACTCCAGCATTATGTGAGACAGGGGCGTCGTTAAAAACCGCGATTTAAACACCAACGTGCACACAGCACAAATTCCAATTAAAGAAAATGTTAATAGAAAAATCAAATGCACATAAAATACTGCATGCAGTCCATCAGAAGACCAAGTGGAATCTCAGGTTTTGCCTCTTGAATTTTACACTGATGTTATAAAACGATAAAACAGCTTATACAATGTTATGATACATTTGTAAAATAGGTATGATGAAATAAGATGGAGATGTTTTTTGAGTGATCTAGACACATAAGCCGAACTGAATGAATTTTTGCACCAGGAGTAAAGGCATAAAGTTATCCAAAAGCAGTGTGTAAGACTGGTGGAGGAGGAGAAAATGATGCCAAGATGCATGATTAAAACTGTGATTACAAACCAGGGTTTTTCCACCAAATATTAATATATTCTGAACTCTTAAAAATGTATGAATATGAACTTGTTTTCTTTGCTTCTTCATCACACTTTATTACTTTTCAATTTCATGTCACTGATATCCATTCAATCACGCTGCTATAGCATTTGCACTTTGGACTTCATGTTGCTGCTACTTACTAAATCCTTTATATTATTCTGTGTATTTATCTTGTCTATTTTATTATTGTGTTTTTTTTTATCTATTTTATTTTGTCTTCATATTGATCTATTTTTAATTGCTCTTTGGGTGTAAACTGGTTCGTGAGAATACAATTTCGTTTCACCTCAAGTATCACATGTGATGCGAATCCTTGAATCTTTGAAAGCTTTGCATCTTTTTTTTTGTTATTTCAGCCATTTCTCATTTTCTGCAATTAAATGCTCTAAATAACAATATTTTGGAATTCAGGAGAAATGTTATCTGTAGTTTACAGAATAGAACAACAATATTCATTTTACTCAAATACATAACTATATAACTATGAATAGCAGAATCAGAGAAACTGATTCAGAAACTGACGTGGTCTCTTATTTTTTCTGTATATTAAAAGCATAGTAAAAGTTAAACAGATAAAGGAATTGCAAACTTTTTTTGCACTTTTGTCTTTACTTTGCACGATTAAAAATAAAAAAATAGTCAAATAAATGAGACTTTTTTGCCAAACTTTCCCTTTTAAGTGCATTAGAAAACTGATTAATATGCCATTACAACTGAATGGTATTAAGTGGTCATTTGAAAGACAAACAAATTACACTGTGCGACTCACTTATGCTCACTAACTGTTGTTCACCACAGACAAACACACTCTAGCTGCTGTGCTGAGTGGATGAAGTGCTGGGCTGTTTTGAACGCAGTTTAGGCCAAGAGGCCTGGTAATGGCTGCTGTGGTGGAAAAGGTTGGCGTCGGTCCTCCATTAGGACGGCGTGTTCACCTCCGCGTGGCGGCACTGTGGAAGCGCCCTCGGCCAGAGGAACCTCCCCGCGGCACGGAGAGAGCGGCCGGTCATTGAAATGCAGCCCGCCATGCCCGCCGCTAATTAATATGTAAATTTCACATTGTTTGTTAGAGCCGTTGTCACATTTTTTGACGTGAGTGGCGGCTTCTGAGTTAGCGGAGATTTGCCGTAGATTGCGCCCGGGCTCCTGGCAAACCCCCAGCCTGTCCATAATCTAATATTTCTTAAGTAGATAGACTAATATGTCTCTCCAGCTTATAACTTGGGAGACAGGCTAATGATATTTTATTAAGCCCCAGTAATTGAAGAGCCCATTTAAATATGTAATTAAGCACTTAAGCGTAATTATACAGTGCAGCTCGGATCCAAATGAATTAATTAAAATAAAAAATAAAAAAATGTCAATACGTTGGTTTCTTTCTCGCTCATCCATTGTTTGTTTCCTGTTTCCTGTTTCTGACGATTAACGCTTCATTTGCAGTACACTAAAACTGCTCACGCCTCAACAACAATGCCAGCGAGGCTTTGTACAGAAGCTTGTATAAGCTTAAATGTAAATAACACCATTGTTCTTCCTAAAGAATATTAGCGCTGCGCTATATTTAGCCAAGTCCCCAAGGTGGAATCCGGAACGGCAGACAGACGAGAAAGTGTCGCTTTAAGTTAAATTTAGAGCTGTAAAAGGAGAAACAAGAAAAAAAAGAGTGATTAAGAGCAAGACAGTATGGATTAGTGCTGGGCAGTATGACCAAAATATGTTAAAATCTTATTTTATTTTATTATTATTTTTAGTTTTTGCATGACTGGGCTTTAATATAGGTTTGTTAGGTAGGTTACTCTACTGCTAGGAGCACATATAATACAATTATACAATTAGAAAAATATATTTTGTGCACAATTAGCAGAGAAACACACCCAAAAACATAATGTTCCCTCCTCCATGCTCGACAGAGGGAAAGGTGTTCTTTGGGTCATTTTAGGTCAGCTTTTCTATTTCTCCAAACAAGGTGAGTTGAGTTAATGCCAAAGAGCTCATTTTTTGTCTCTTCTGAAAACAGCAACTTCTCACAATGACTTTTAGAATCACCCAGGAGTTCATTGGCAAACTTCTGAAGGGTCTGCACATGTGATTCCTTAAGCAGGGGGACCCTGTGGGCACTGCAGGATTTAAATCCATTACGGCGTAATGTGTTATAGGGTTGCAACGGTATGAGATTTTCACGGTATGATAACCGTCTCAGAAAATACAGCGGTATCACGGTTATCACGGTATCACAGTTTGTTACATATATTATTAAACTGACCCTTAAAGAAATTACAACAAAGGTTTTTTGTTCAATTAACTATTTATTGTAGAAACCTGGAACAATTATAATTTTAATGTCTCCATAAAAAAAAAAAGCTGTACACCATCAGGTGAAGGAAACCAGGTTTTTGCACTACTCTTAAGGGCATTAAGAGTGTATATAAAAAAAATGTATATATATATATAAATATATACACACACACACGTTACACACATTACATGTCCTCTAAGAAGTAAAGTATGTATTTAAAATATTCAGTACAATTATTTAAGTTTAAATTATTTAATATCTGATAAACTGAGCCTGGGTCAGTGTCTGATCAACAACTCTTGTAAACGTCAGTTTTACTGCCAAGTTGGTATATAACCAGATACTGCAGAAAGAGGGGATTTATTTCTGACATGATCCTCACAATAGAGATTTCTATTTTAAGGCTTTCACACCGAGTCTGGTTTTAAAATATATAAAACAGGCACGTCAGAATTTGAAAATGAACGCATGTAGATGAACGGCGTCTTTCACATCCAGTCCGGCCAGGACCTTTACACGGACACGTGAATCCATCGTAGCACGCACTTCACGCCTGTACCTGCGTGCACAAATTTCGGATAACTCGGCGCTTTTGCGGGCGCTTACCGCATGGGTTGTGCACGACTACAAAGAGGTTTTATTTAGGTTCAGAGTAAAATTATAAACTAAACACATACTTTGCAGCTGTATTTGATGCAGGTAACAAATTGATTAGAAGCATCTAACTGGTCTGTAGGATGCAGAACTCTTAATGTGGTATGGTGGGGGATCAAATACTTATTTCTCTCTACAAAATGCAAATAAATGTATATAATTTATACAAGGTGATTTTCTGGATTTTATTTTTGATATTTTATCTCTTAGTGTTAACATTAATCTATGGAGTGAATTTTGTGCCAAAAGTTTTACACAAAAAAATAAAATCCGTAATTAAAATTTTCAGAATGAAAAGGAAAACTTGTATGTTGCAAATTCAAAAAAGAAAAAATATATAACAAAGTAACCAAGTATATTTTATAAAATATATTTGTTATCCTTTGCAGTTATTTAAAAATATATTACTGTTTGAATTTTGCCAGTCTTTGCTTTTATTTTTGTGTTTTCTGTGGATTTTTTAAGTAATTTTTCTGTTAAAGACTTTTGCTTCTGGAATTACTCGTTTGCTTTTGCTTCAGTTTTTTGCTTCTGAGTTTTGGCACACTTTTCACGGGTGGGCGGGGCTTAGAAGAAGGCGTTCCCCTTGAATTTCCATTGGTCAGCTGGTTCTGGACTTCTGAACAGCTTCCAGTGCACAACAGCAGCAGTAGATATTTTTTCCTATTAAATTTTATACAAACGTTATGTTTAATGTTATATTTACTGTCTAAGCACGTGTTTCACTCCATTATTAGCAAAAACACAAAAATAAAAGCAAAGACTGGCAAAATCCAACTGAAATAAGTTTTAGATAACTGCAAAGAATAATAAAGTAACCAAGTATATTTAGAAATATGTATTTTTCCCTTTGAATTTGCAACATACAATTTGCCCTTTAGATTTTTTTTACATTTTGGCTGCAGATTTAATTTTTTTTTTTAACGTAAATTCACTCCATATTAACCTATGCTTAAAATTCTAGACTTACAAAAACAGCAAGGGATCAAATAATTCAATATTTCCTTCACTGAACAGTACATAGGTGCATCCCTGCAAAAGAGAGTGAGTGCAATGGAGAATGAGAGTGAGCAAAAGAGAGAAAAGTCCTATATTTATATTTACTCTCACGCCAGACAGCTCTGACCAATCAGAGGGCACAGCCTGCTTGTGGGGTTTATTGGTGCGCATTTTGGTGCGTTTAGGTGGTACCACTTTAAAATAAAAAGAGTGAAAGTGTGTGAAAGAGCTGCTGCTGCTGCTGGTGGTGGTGCTGTTGGTGGTGGTGGTGGTAGTGGTGTTGTTGGTGGTGGTGGTAGTAGTGGTGGTGTTGGTGGTAGTGGTGCTGGTGCTGCTGGTGGTGGTGGTGCTGGTGCTGTTGGTGGTGGTGGTGGTGGTAGTGGTGCTGGTGCTGCTGGTGGTGGTGGTGCTGGTGGTGGTGCTGTTGGTGGTGGTAGTGGTGTTGTTGTTGGTGGTGGGGGTGGTGGTAGTGGTGCTGGTGGTGGTGGTGCTGTTGGTGGTGGTGGTGGTAGTGGTGTTGTTGGTGGTGGTGGTGGTGGTGGTAGTGGTGTTGTTGGTGGTGGTGGTGGTAGTAGTGGTGGTGGTGGTGTTGGTGGTGGTGGTGGTAGTAGTGGTGGTGGTGTTGTTGGTGGTGGTGGGGGTGGTGGTAGTGGTGCTGGTGCTGGTGGTGGTGGTGGTAGTGGTGTTGTTGGTGGTGGTGGTAGTGGTGTTGTTGTTGGTGGTGGTGGTGGTGGTAGTGGTGTTGTTGGTGGTGGTGGTGGTAGTAGTGGTGGTGTTGGTGGTGGTGGTGGGTGTTTCTGAGCCTGACGCAGACCCTGAGAGCTCCTTAATTTGTGGGAGCTGCCACTCCATGGCACGCTTTGAGAGCGGTTCACAGATAAACACAGAGACACAGGCCCATCTCTGGCCCCAGTGGAGCCATTTACCTTTCTCCAAGTAGATTCAAGATATTAATTAAGATAAATCTACCTCAATTCTGAGATCCAGCCATCTGCTTATTTATCAGAATTATGTTAATCGTTTCTGCAGGGCAGCAGAATTATTAGCCATTTTTCTGTCTAATTTATATTAATATTCAGAGTTACATCATTCGCCAATGCGGTCGGTCCATCTGGCTTGACCTCGTCACGCAACCCAGAGTGTATACATATCGCAAAACACCCACGTACACTAATACGGCAATACTGTATCTCACATTTACAAACAATACGGCGGC
Organism: Astyanax mexicanus; assembly: GCF_023375975.1. Taxonomy (NCBI): domain Eukaryota; kingdom Metazoa; phylum Chordata; class Actinopteri; order Characiformes; family Acestrorhamphidae; genus Astyanax; species Astyanax mexicanus. The sequence continues at coordinate 57,545,089 of NC_064410.1, read as the reverse complement.
ATTAACCCCCGACCCGCGGATTAAACAGCCGTACAGTCGACTTAATGAAGGCAGCCACAACAGGTCTCACAGTGTGGAGTGAATATTACACTCATTACCCAAGCAATTGTTAAATGAACTCCGCCTACACGTCTAAAAATAAAGGGTGGCTTACTGTATAAATGCTTCTTGACCTGAGCGGAAGGTACCGCAGTGCTTTAATTGCTATAGAAACTTTACATCACATACAATGCATGCTGCAATTCTTTAAATTAAATGTTTTTCACGTTATTTTTTGCATCTTATTTAAATAATTAAAAAAAAATCCTGACTCCTGTTGGGTTAATTTCAGGTTAAATAGATTTATGCTCTCGGTCAAAAATAACCACCCTATTATAGCTAATTATAAATCTATATCTATCTAATAATGCATGTATTAATCACCTAATATTATACTGTTCTAATAGATATTTAAATCAACTTAATTTTTCCCCAAGTACATTTTGAATAAAAAACACATGCTCAGATAAATATATATTTAATACATATTTATACAGTACCAGTCAAAAGTTTGAGAAAAAAAAGTTCTCATTCAATTCAAATTTAATTTATTTAATTTATTTATTTTCTACAATTAGTATATTCATATTAAAGACATCAAAACAGTTAATGGACACATATTAAATGGAATTTTGTAGTCAACCATAAAAAAGTGTTTATCCTTCACATTAATCCCCTGATCTAAACCTGATGAACTGAGATGGTGATTTGAGGTGATTTAATTGGCATAAGCTGGAGCTTCACAGCGTGAAGGAAAAGCAGCAACTATTGTTCAGCACCTCCAGGAACTCCTTCCTTCAAGACGCTGAGAAAACTATTCCAGGTGTCTCTCCCTCATGAGACCAAGAGTGTGCAGATCTGTCCTCAAAGATAAATGTAATAAATATATTCTAATTTGTTTAACACTTTTTATTGACGGAATAATTTAGCATGAATTCCTGTAGAGCTTTAATATAGTCTTCAATATTAAATATACAATGAAAAAAAGCATAAAAAAAGAAAATACATTTAAATGAGAAGAGGCATGTCCAAACTTTTGACTGGTACTTTGCATAATTTTTTAATTCTTTTTTAGAAGGCACAAATTACATTTGAATTTAGCCTCATGACAAATGTTTTCATTGCTTCGGTGAACAATGTGACGTAATTCAAACAGGGGCTTACAGGGGTTTACGCGTTAGGACACAGAATCTTAGAATCTCGCTATATTTACTTTTTCCCCATATTTATATTTACTCCCACGCCAGACAGCTCTGACCAATCAGAGGGCACAGCCTGCTCACGTGGTTTATTGGTGCGCATTTTGATGCGTTTAGGTGGTACCTCTTTAAAATAAGACTAACTTTATAAATGGTTTATAAATGGTTTATAAAGGCGTTTATTATTGGTTATCAATTAGGTTGGAAATACTTTAAAACCTAAAATAAGCAGTTAATAAATATATGACGCATAAAGCATTAATAGAAATGGCAACAGTGAGCTGAAAATAGTGATTCTACACTTATTTATACTCTCAAACCTCAAGTCTTTCTAGAAACTGATATTACTTAGTGTTTTCCATTAATCAGCATTAAACCTGTCATAGTAATATATTTGTAAGTACGTTTAATTTTAAATTGACTTTAAATTAAATGACTAACCAAACCACAGATTTGACACTGTTGCCTTTTCAACTGATGTGTTGTAACTGTTTATTAAAGGTTTTTAAGGCATTTACAACTTAATCAATAATAATTGATTAAGAAACATATAAACCATTTTTTTTAAATATAATTTCATTTCTAATTTTTCCCATTTTCTCCCCAATTTAGACGGACAATTACCCAACCCACTGATTAGGACTCCCCCTATCACCAGTAATGCCCCAACACACCAGGAGGGTGAAGAATAACACATGCTTCTTCCGATACATGTGAAGTCAGCCACCGCTTCTTTTCGAGCTGCTGCTGATGCTGTAGCATTGCCGAGTAGCATCACAGCTCGCTTAGAGGAAAGCACAGCAACTTGGTTTCGATACATCAGCTCACAGATGCCCTGTGCTGTGAACATCACCCTATGATGATGTGTGGAGATAGTGCCATCTACCCACCTGGAGGGAGCAGGGCCAATTTTGCTCCCTCTGAGCGCCGTCAGGGAGAAACGCTTCAATTAAACAAACTCATCAACTAATTCGGACCAGATCTATCTACTTTAAGGTGTGAAAACCCTCTTAAAGATCTCTCCTGGTTCTCTCCTGATCTACTGATCTGCTCATTAGAGCTTTTAGCAGCAGCAGGTCTGATTTTCAGGGCTTATTTGTTAGCCGTTCACATTGGTGAGGAAGTGAGGGGTAGGGAGGGGGTTTGGAGGGTGAGCTGGTGTGTGTGTGTGTGTGTGTGTGTGAGGTGGGGAGAGAGGGGATCTGGGGCGTACGCAGGGCAGATCACACTCCTGCTCCGGCCAGCACTAATTAGGGTGAAGAGGAGGCCAGCGGACGCGCGGTGTGATTAAATTTAGATCTGGAGGGAGATCTTGACCCATGTGTGCCCCTCATCTAAGTGACATTTACCCAGGATAACCACGCCGCAGCTGAGCCTTATTAACCTTTTGTAGACCTGAACACTGCTGACTAGCTTAATTGGCAGATGGATTATTAAATAGAGCAACTTTACGATGATTGAACATCTCATATCTACAGCACACAGGTTAGTTGGCGAAGTCTCATTATCACACTTAGGCTCCGGGACACGCTGGCCTAAATGTGTCAAATGAATCATCTTTAGCATTGTGCTTCCAGTGAACGTGACTGACGGAGGCCGGGTACGGGTATAAGCGCAGGTGATGACTAATAATGACACGGTGTCTGCAGGTTTCGGCGCATTTTCCCTCTTATTCTAATGATTTTCACACTTTTTATTTACTCCTATCGTCTCGGATGCTGCAAAACCTCATTTCGACAAAATAGAATTTTTACAGAAAAAACAAGAAATGCTGTTACCTTGCAAATACGTAATGCAAATATTTTTTCCGAATAATTTCTGGACACATCTTTCTTTATCAAGACATTTTCTTATTAAATGTTTGTATTTATTATTTTTTTTGTAAAAACAAATACTATGACACTATGACTTTTCTGAAGGAACACATAAGGAATCATGTAGTAACTTAAAAGTGTTAAACAAAACAAAGAAAACAAACCAAAATGTGAAGCAGAGTCACCTGGAATGGCTTTCAGTTAACAGCTGTGCTGAACTTATCAAGAGTGCGCCTTATAATCCGGTGCTCCTTATGTGTTCATTCTACCAGTCAGGTATTATGGAGCAGTAAAACCATTCTGCTGAAGTACAGAGTTATAAGGGTGAGTTTCAGTAAAGATTCTCCAGCACTAAGGCTGGGAGCAGCAGCATTAGCATTAGCTGCTAACCGCAGCACTAGCTCTTTCATCGTTCAAAGGTGTGTTGGTAAGTATATTATGTAGTCTGCATGTTTACCATGTTAAAACAAGCTACGTGAGAAGAATCACTAGCATTTGTTCCCCATTAGAGCTGCGATTAGCGGCTAATGCTAATGCTGCTGCACCCAGCCTTAGTGCTGGAGAAGATTTAAGATTGGGAATGCAAGCTTACTGTAAATAAACGAAATTAAAATAAAATAAATTTATTTTGGGTGTAAGTAAAACATGATAAAGAGTACTAAATTTTGTTGAACAGCCCACCTCCTTTCTCCTGCAGCTTTCCGATAACCAGCAATTTTGTGCAGTTTGTTCAAACAGGCTAGAATGGGTTTTAACGAGGCATATTTTTCCCATGAAGATAAATCGCTTTTTAACAGTGTTGGGCACGTTACTTTGAAAAAGTAATTTGTTATAGTTACTAGTTACTTCTCCAAAAAAGTAACTGAGTTACTCCATTATAACCATTATAAAAGTAACTAGTTACCAGTAAAAGTAACTATTGCGTTACTTTTGTTACTCGCCCCCGTAACCCCCAAACCCCCAGCCCTCGGCCCCCACCCCCCCAGCCCTCGGCCCCCACCTTCTCAGAGTGTGTTTCATAAGCCAAATAAATAGAGTGCGCACAATTATTTCATCCTCCCCTTCCTTGTGACTCACACACACAATGCACACACACACACACTTGCGCCTTTGTCTGTATGCATGAAGTAAAAAAAGTTCATTGAGCGGCTAAAGTCACATGCAGTAACGGGGTGTCGGAAATGGTAACAGCGTTATAGTTGCAGTCAGAGTAATTAGCTAGATTACTTGTTACTGAAAAAAGGGGTTAGCAATGCTGTTTATTTCAACACCGTTACTCCCAACACTGCTTTTTACACCGTTATCCAGGCTCAAAGTAACTCCACACCTCATTGGTAGAAGTTGGAGAGTCCTGACATTTAAAAACGAGACATTGAGAACATTAAAAGTGCACAAGACATTTAGTCAAAAAAACACTGTAAAAAGCGATTTAACTGCAGGGGTAAAATATGCCCTGTTAAAACACATTCTAGACTGTTTGGACAAACTGCACAAAAATGACTGGATCTTGGAACGCTGCGGGAGAACGGAGGTGGGCTATTCAACAAAGCAACAAAGATTAGTAACCTTCATCATGTTTTACAACATCAAACATCCATTTTACATTGGAGTTCTTCTTTAATGCGCCTTATAATCTGGTGCATTTTATAGTCTTTATATTTCTTGTCTCTTAATGTGTTTAAGAGCATCAGGTGTAAAGTAGTGAAGAGGTAGAGTTACAGGTATACAGTGAATAGTGAATATTTGAGTAATTTATTAATACATATTATGAGAAGCAGGAACTACTCAAATACTTTAAGAAATGAAGGTCAATTAATCTGAAAAACTTTCAAGAACTGTCCTCAAAAAGTATTCTTAAGTGCTGATGATGAAACTGGCTCTCATCAGGACCGCCCCATGAAAGGAAGAGCAAGAGTCATTTCTATTGCACAGGATACACATTTGTTCAACACTTTTACACTATGTACTTAGTGTGATTCCTTATGTGTTCCTTCATAGTCTGGATGACTTATGACAGTATTCATTTGCAATGTAGGTGTCACGTCTGGTGCTGTAGGCGCTTCTGTTCCTCCCACATTTAACTCCAATGGAGGATACCAGTTAAACAACTACATTTCCCAGAACGCACCACCCGCACACCTCACCTCAGGCTTATTGCCTGGTTTCATCCACTTTACAAAGCGTTATTTTCTGTGATTGTTTTCTCGTGTACGACCTTGCCATTTGTTTTCTCAACGCCGATTTTTGCCTTTGCCTCTATTGTGGATTATCGTGTATTACCTGGAGTGTTTACGTTTCTGATTTTTGGATTATCTCTGGCTTATTATACTGGCTTCCCTGTGTACGAACTCTGTACTGTCTCCAGTTTCTGGTATGGTATTTCCTCATGGTACTTGTTTGCTGGCAATATCTGTTCTTTGTATCAGACAAACCCTGATCTAAGCTCGGTTTTAATAAAATCTTAAAACTGGTTTTGCGAGGGTCTGTCTGTATTCTGGCCCCACCATGACAGTAAGGTAAAAAATATATAATTAAAACATTTTAAACACTGAATGAGAAGGTGTGCATGCTCCAAACTTTTGACTAGTCCTGTACATACAGTATTAGTGCATCTGTGTCCAAACTCTAATCGCCGAGTGCCTATAGCACACCATAACAAAACGGCGCCAGTACCCTTCTAATGTAATCCACTTCTAACCGGCGTAGAGGATTTGTAAACTCTGACTGTTGCTTAACAGGAAAATCTCCATATATACAGTGAGAAAAACGAGGAAAAGAATGAGCACTGAGCCTCGTGGGCTTTGTACAGTAGGCTGGGAGGCAAGGCCAGTAACACCCTTTCCCCCGCGCCGCTCGCCCATGTCAAATCAATGCTTTCGAGGCAAGCGCGAGGCGGCCATGTTGGATTCGGTTCTGCATTGGGGAATAAGTCGATCATATTGGACGCATTACCATACTTGCGTGGCTGAGTCTGACTTGCCCCCCCCCCTCTTTCGCTCTCTCTCTCTCTCTCTCTCTCATATTCAAAAAGGAGATTATTGCGCAGCGTGTGAGAAATGTCACCTCAGAGCAATGATCCACATTATGCATTAGCTTTTCTACAGGAGCCCGTGGCTTCCTCTCCCTCACCTCCGCCATCAGCTGTGGTCAGTCCTGGCTGAGTCCCCTCACTCCACCGCTCAAACAGAGAATTATGCCTGCTAAGTCGCTAACGCTAGGAGAAAAAAAAAAGAAAAAAAAAAGGGTGAGTGGAGGGGGTGTGTGTAATAATATTGGGGTGGTGGAGGGGGGTGTTTGCTTTAGCCGCTAGACGTCTGGGTTTGTTCTCCTCACGAGGACAGGCCTCCAGAACAGGCTCGCCGTGGATGACAGGCCAAGAAACATCAGCATTCATGAGGTGATTACTTCAGCAGCCTCTGATGGACAAGTCATGTGATATACATACACCAACCCGGCAAATATAATCCGTCTGAATAAATAGTTTAAGCTCTTTTGTAATTAGCTCTCTAATGTACGCCAGACTTTAATGACCTTCGCAGATGAGAAGGCCGGTGTTCGCCTCTCCAACTCGCTACTTTCCATATTAACACGAACGCGCCGGACGGACTTCAAACCTGTGGCGACCGCATTCAGCGAAACTCAAAACCGTACAACCGTACATACTGCTGATATTACAAGCGCTCATAATGTACAGAGCCAGTCAAAAATCTGAAAACACCTTCTAATGCAATGCATTGTAAACTATGAAGGAACACATGAAGAATCATGTAGTAAATTAAAAGTTAAACAAACCAAAACCATACCCTGTGAAGCATTTAGGTGGGTGGGCTAACTTACTGAGGTCTCTGAGGATGGTAACTTTGATGGTAACGTATTCTGTTCAACAGAGATAACTCTTGCCCTTCCTTTCCTGGCACAGTCCTGATGAGAGCCAGTTTCATCATAACGTTTTTGATGGTTTTTGCGACCGCACTTAAGGATACTTTCAAAGTTCTTGAAAAAGTTGAGTAGTTCTTGCCATAATATGAATTAGAACATTGCTCAATATATACTATATATATATATACTATATATACACTGTGTACCAATTCAGCCAATCTTCACAACTTTACAACTGATGCTCTCAAAATAAATGCATTTAACTCATGTCACATGAAAAGTCATGTCTTATTTGTGTAAAAACCTGTAATATTACTACATCACTTCAATGCCCGTGCCTCTTTCACTTCAGATGCTGCTTCTGTATCTTGTTTATCAGCTTGTCCAGAAATGCATGTGTAGAGCTGAGGCCATAAAGCATGATTTTTACTTACAGCAATGCATTCAAAGTTAACTATATACATATGTAAATGTATATAGATGACGTATATATATATCTGGGGCAGACAAACATGAACCTGTAAACCAGGCATGAGCTAGAGGGGTATGAATGAAGGTATATTTTTAAAGAAACCCAAGAACACTTTAAAATAACGTTTTTATAAATAAAAATTTCTACCCAGCACTCATTTGTAGCCAATAGTGCACAGCGTACTCTCAACCGGAAACAACCGTCCACCTGAGGGACTGCATCAGGCACTATAGCATTTTACCCAGAACAGAGTGCCAATCCATATCTCATATCCACACAGTCATACATACATTTACACATACAACAATTTACTTACATAACCTATGGATTTAGAGAATTCATTTTTTTCTGGGTAATTTTAAAGTAATTTACCTGATCTCTATGTTTTTGGGGAGGTGGGATAAACCCACACGGACACTGGGAAAACATGAAAACTCCACCCAGGTAGGGACTCTCAGTTCTCCCCCACAGTGGGAGTATAAAGCCACCCCCCCATCATTAAACTGTGGAGTAATGGAACTATATTCTCTGAAACGTTGGTGGTCTATCCAATACTTTTGGAATGAATCCTCACAGCAGCTCAGAGTCATTAATTTTCAATATAAATACTTTTGAAATACATATTTAACTGCATAGATATTATTTCCTGCCTGTCAATACATGATAGATATATTGCAAAAAGTAAAGAATATATTTTTTGTTTATTCAAATATAGCAAGTTTGCAATGACTTGAAGACTGAATAAAAGTTAAATAAAATGTTTGTTTGGTTTGACACATGTTTTGTTACTATTTTGAGATGATATGACTGCACTGGGAGAGCTATATTACTATGAAAACAACTGAAGAGTTTGATTTCAAAACGCGATAAACGCCATTTTTAAAAAAAATGATTTAGAGCCAGAATCAGAATGTTATGTGACCCCTCTCGAAAAGCCAATATTCAATTTTCATCAAAACGCCACATCCGCCGTGTAATACTGCCCTGCTTTCTCTCTTTCTTTCCAAAATGCAACAAACGCCAGTCTTGATTTCCCGCAGAACGCCACATCTCCCCTCATCCAATCACAGTGCAGCATTCTACGAGCTATCTACTGTAAACATCATAGCACGCGCCCTGTTGAGCGCCGGTATTTCGTGTAGCCTACTTTCACTTTCGTTTTTCACTCTCAAAGTCCGCGAAAATGAGCGGTTTTGATGGTATAGAGGAGCCTGTTCGTGTAGCAGTTATTGGAAAAAAAGAGAAAGCCATCAAAAAAGTCTCATGTACGTGAAAACGTAAAGAAAATGAGGCATTCGGGAGGGGGGAAAATGCCGGCTGTCATCTGCAGTTCACACACACACACACACACAACACACTATACTACACCACACTATACTACACTACACTATACTACACCACACCACACTACACTACACTACACTACACTAAACTACACTACACTATACTACATCACAACACACTACACTACACTACACTACACTACACTACACTACAGCACATGAATGTAACGTGATTTTGGGGATTTTATAGTCTTAATGTCTTGTTCGTTAATGAAATTTTGCACTTTTTCGAAAAGAAATGTTTTGAAATTTGTGTTTTTAGGCCCAATGGTTAAACTATTATATTCAGATGTACAGTTTACTGTTATTTATTATTGTATTTTGCAAATTTTCAGTAAAAAAAAATGTTCTATTGATGCCAAAGGATATACAAGACATTTTGAAAAAAAAAAAAAACATGGCATGGATTTAATGCATTTTGCGAAAAAAACTAATTTTTTTTAAAAATAAATCTTTAAATATTAAAAATCTTGATTTGATTTTTTTGTGTTATTTTAACCTTAGTTTGGTATTTGATAGTTTGAAACAGAAAACGGTGGTTTTCAGCCTACCACTTTCTTGCTAAAGAAAACCCTTTTTTACTCAAATTGATAAAAATGGATTTATAGCGTTTTGGAACCAAACTCTTCAACTGTTAACACACATGAAATAAATATACATTGTAAAAAGTAAGACTCCCAGCAGCCTGTAGCACTAAACACTTCTACATAACATAGTCACAGTCATAAACATACTCATATTTATATGCTCACCACAACAGCTTTATAACCTGATATACAGTCTACTATGATGGCTGGTGTATTCTCCCATGAGCCGAATCTGCCTGTAAAGAACGAGCAGCACACGTTTACTGCACTTGATCCAAAAAGCCAGTCAGAAATAATAGGTTCAAGATTAATCTTTTTTTTCCAACGCAATTGAACCAATAAGCCCCAATTGTGGGCTACGTTCTTCATTAAACAAACACCGCTCCACCGCATTCTCTTCATGATGAGCATCTGAAAAGAGCACATTCACCAGCCAGCCATAGCCAATTAGACTAAATCAAAAATCAGCACCAGCGCACTGGGTAGCGTATTCAAATCAGACCGCTACCAGCCCCGGTCCTGAAGGCGGGTTACGAGGTTTTAAGCTGCATCCTGACTGTTTGTTTGCCTACATAAAACTCCTGTAGTGGGGAAACCGGGGGCAGAGAGATGGTGTGATGTGAGGAAAGTGATTTTAAATGGACTGGATCAAAGAAAACCAATTTACGTTCTTGTTTTGTGGAGTACTTAGTATGAAAAATCCACATTTATGGACAATATGCTGCAAAATCATCCAGTGTGCAAATCATTGTTCTTTTAAAATCACAAAAAACAATCCATGGGCATGCACTATATGACTAAAGTATTGGGACACCTGCATATTCATTGTTTTAAAGACAGTGAAACCTATTTTTATTACTAGAGTACCATTTTTTTTTTTTTTTTGGACTAGAAGGTGCATTAAAATTCTTTAATTTTCCCAAAAATCTACAGTGCGCCTTATGTATGAATCCTACCAGTCAGGTACTAAGGAGCAGTTAAGCCACTATGCTGAAGTCAAGGGTTATAAGGTTGAGTTTTTTTTTTGTGAAGTTTCTCCAGAACTAAGGCTGGATGCAGCAGCATTAGCATTAGCCGCTAACCACAGAGCTAGCTTTTCTTCACTGTTCACTGAGTTGAGTACATTGGACTGTAGTCTGCGTGTTTACTGAGTTAAAAGTAGGGGTGAAACGATCACTCGACTAATTCGAGTTACTCGAGTTAAAAAATTTATCAAGTCATTTTCTGTGCCTCGAGCAATAAAATAATTTAACTTAATTTATTAAAATACTAATTATTAAACTATTATTATTCCTTTATTTATTTCTATTTGTTTGCTGCTTTTTTAAATGTATGTTGTGAATTTAAATATATAACTATAATCTAAAAATATATCTAAAAAAGGAAATAAATTGGTCATTCATTATTAAGTGAAATGTCTTGTCTTCCCTTGTGTTTTTTAAGTACTCTTTAAGCAAACAAATATGTTTTATCTGATTACTCGATTAATCGAATCAATTTTTCAGTAGAATACTCGATTTCCAAAATAATCGATAGCTGCAGCCCTAGTTAAAAGCACCCTGAGTTACGGGAACACTCAGGGTTCCTCAGTCTAGCGCTATCCAATTGATTGACCAATTGCATCTAGAGTAGTCTATGCAAACAGACAAGCGGAGATCATTCCATGTCTAGAAAAATCAATAAAAATCGAAGTTTGGATGCAAAATGGATGATTAGCTGCACCAAATGCTACATCTCACCTAAAACAGACAAAGAGGAGAAGTTTTCAGTTAACAGCTGTGCTGAACTCATCAAGAGTTAATCCCTTGAATTTATTGCCTCTTAATAATGTGTTTGAGAGCATCAGTTGTAAAGTAGTGAAGAGGTAGAGTTACAGGTTTACAGTGAATAGTGAATATTTGAGTAATGTTCTAATATATCATATTATGAGAAGCAAGAACTACTCAACTAAGTAAAGAAAAAATAAATACTTGAGTCACATTCGTGTTTCCGGCGCTGACGAGAGCGGCAGCCTTCCAGCAGCTTTTCCTACATTTCCTTTGGGATAAAAAAAGTATCTATCTATCTATCTATCTATCTATCTATCTATCTATCTATCTATCTATCTATCTATCTATCTATCTATCTATCTATCTATCTATCTATCTATCTATCTATCTATCTATCTATCTATCTATCTATCTATCTATCTATCTGAAATATTTCAAGAACTCAGGTGCAGTCACGAAGACCATCAAAAACATTATGATGAAACTGGCACTCATCAGGATCACAACTGAAAAAGAAAGAGAAAGAGTTAACTCTGTTGTACAAGATAAGTTCGTCAGAGTTACCAGTCTCAGAAATCAGTTAAATAAGTTAACAGCTCTGCAGATAAGAGGCACTTTTATGTTACCACATGATTCTTTATGGGTTCCTTCATAGTCTGGATGATGTCAGTATTAATTTTTACACTTTAAAAACCCAATAAATAATAAATAATAAAAAACTAACGAAAAAGAAGGTGTGCATAAACTAAATAACTTAAAGAAAACTTCTGAATTGATAAACTTTACGAGTAGCAGCACAGCAGACTGATTCCTGCATGACGTCTGCTCTGAAGAAGCTGAAGAAGAAGAAGAAGAAGAAAGAGAAGAAAAAGAAGATGAAGGAGAAGACAGGCCTCTGTTCGTCGTGGATTCCCTGCTATCACACTCTAATCTGTCTAGGATTGTGCGTGTGTTAACACAGCTAAAATGCAGGAAGGCAAACACTCCAACAACGCTGCGTGAATGTCTCAATATATTAACTGCACAATAAACAACGTATTCAATGGCGGGGATTTGCATGGGAAATGCGAGCATTAGCGAAGGAGGGATGTGTGCAGTCACTCGCGGTGTCTGCGCCGGCGAGCGGAGGGGGGGAAAGCCTCCAAAGCCCTTCCCTCCGAGAGGCCGAGAGAGCCCTGCTGTGGGGGAGAGGAACACTGCCTCGCTGTTGGGCCTATCACTGCACACAATGGCCTAGATTAGCACAGTGTCAGCGCTGAGCTGAAATAAGCTAATTGCTTAATTAGCTGACCCAATTCGATAAGCCTCTTCTACCATATTAACACTCCAGCTATGTAACAAATAGCCGGGATTCATGGGAAAAAAAAAATAATACTATGGGTTTAATTACAATCATATGAGTGTAAAATAGTAAACGGCTAAATGAGAAGACCAGCGCAACCCAACTGCAGCAGCATGCATTGTTGTAGAAGAGACCATTAGAATCCCATTTATTGGAATAATGGAGCGACTGTGACTGTTTCCTTTATTTGGTCTCCAGAAATATGAAATATGTTATGGATGGGCTTTAAACAACAGGAGTGATTTAGAGATTTATTGATTATATACTGTATTTTCAAAAGAGCATAATCAAGATTATCGAATAGTAGAAGAATGAGAGCCAAACAGCTTGTACAAGATTCACAGTTTTTGTCTAAAGTGAAGGAAAATTAATTGATTCACTTCAGCTAATCGAATCGATGATTTATAGATTATTTAATTTATTTAATTAATTGTGTAATTTAGATTGAGTCCCAAGCACCCATGGTTGTGTAGCTTTTACAAGTTTTACAATAGTTAGCTGTAATGCTAAGAAGATGAATCAAAACGATTAATCGAATCAATTCAATGATCACAAATGATTTATTTTCAAAACAGGAAAATCAAGATTGAGAGCCAAGTATCTTGTACAAGTTTTACAGTAGTCAGCCACAATGCTGGGAAGATTAATCGAATTGATTAATCAAATCCATTAAATGATTTATTGATTATTTGAATTGACTAATCGAATCGATTAATCAATTTCATTGAATGGATTCTTGATCTTTTGAATCAATTAATCGGATCGATTAATCACATCCATTCAATGATTTATTGATTAATTATTTTCAAAAAGGGATAATTAAATTTGAGATCCAAATAGCCGTAATTCAAGTAGCTAGTACAAGTTTTATATTAGTTGGCAATAGATCTTTTCAATAGATTTTGATCATTTATTTTCAAAACTGGATTATGGAGATTGAGCCAAGTTGCTTGTAGAAGTTTTACAATTTTTGACTATAGTTGCAAGAAGTTTAATTAAACCGCTTAATCGGTTAATGAAATCAATTATTTATTAATTATTTATTTTCAAAACACTTTAAGATTGAATCCCAAGCACCCATGGGTCACATGGCTTGTGCAAGTTTTACAGTGGTTGGCTGCAGTGCTAGGAGGAATAATCGAATCGATTCAATTAAGTATGAGATAGTTAAGTATGAGATTGAAGTAGCAATGAGTCAAGTATCTAGTACAAGTTTGACAATAGTTGGCAATAGTGCTTGAAGGAGCAATCAAATTGATTTGATGATTTATTGGATATTTATTTTCAAAACAGGATAATTGAGATCGAGAGCCAAGTAGCCATGAGCCAAAAGGCTTAAACAACTTGTACAGAAGTTGGACATAAAGCTCTGAGATAAATTTAATCATTCTGATTAATTACCTGTATTCGATTACTCAGATTGATCTGATCAAGTTTTCCAGTAGGTGTCCAAAGTGCTTGTAGGTTAAACAAATCGATTTGATTAATCAAGTCAATTAAATTAACACTTTAATGCAATTTTCAAAACTAGGATAATAGAGATTGCACTTGCATCTTTACATATAGAAGCTGCCAGAGGGAATCTTAGTAGATAGATTTGAGCTTAAGCTTCTGTCAGACAGATGTAAAGAACTAATTTTTCATATTTTGTATTTTTCCTTAAATGGAATATATAATAAAAAAAAAGATTTCCACCTTGTTTAATACACAAGCAGTTCTTGCTTTTAGCTAAGTGATTTTTTTCTTAATGCATTGGTTTCAACTAAACCTGTCCCGTTTATTTGGCCTCCAGAAATATAAAATATATTGTGGACGAGCCTTAACCAACAGGAGTGATTTAATGATTTATTGATTTAATATGTTCAAAACAGGATAATCGAGATGATCGATAGTAGAATGAAAGCCAAGTAGCTAGTTCAAGATTAACAGTTGTTAACTGCTTTAGTTAATTGAATCAATGACTTATTGATTATTTATTTTCAAAACCGTGTAAAGGAGATCGAGTCCCAAGCACCCAGGGTCAAGTAGCTTTTACAAGCTTTACTATAGTCGGCCATAATGCTGAGAAGATGAATCAAATCGATTAATCGAATCGATTCAATGATCACAAATGATTGAAAAAAGTAGCTAAATAAATTTTTTCCTTGATGCATTTTATGCATTGGTTTTATCTAAACTACATGTAACTAACCTGCAGCAGCCTGTACTGTGAGACTATTAGAATCCCATTTATTTATGAGTGGAATAATGGAGCGCGCCTGTGACTGTCTCCTTTATTTGGCCTCCAGAAATATGAAATAGATTATGAGCCTTAAGCAACAGGAGTGATTTAATGATTTATTGATCTCTTCCTGCTATCTCTGTGAGGTGATTCTGTTTGTTTTAGCTTTGATTTCATTAATGAATTTGAAGGCCAGGCTTCAAATCGCAAATGGTTTTCCTGTTTTCCCTCCCAGAAATAAAGCTAAAAAAAAAAAAAAAATCCCGCTGCTCCGGACCGGGCTGAAACAATTATGCGGCGTATCTCGGAAAGTGATTTCGGGGAGCTGTTGGAAATAGAAAAGTAGGGTTAAAGGTAAAACCATTTTCTCATTAGACTGAGCGATGAGTTGGACAGATTAATTTACATTTTTCTCCTGACATATTTTACATACACAATCTTTTGCTTAGCGCTGGGAGTTGTGGGCAATAGGGCGCTATTTGTATAAGATGAAGTCATTTATATGCTAATTCATTGAGAAGTAGACTTTTTTTCCAGATTCATTTCTTACACTCAGTCGTGTTTACCTATTAGCGCGTATAGACGGACGTGCAAAGGAGCATTAGAATATCGAAACAAAAAACAAACAAATGAGTAAAAAAACTAATAAAATAAATAATAACGAATGAAGCAGAGCTCAGGGCAAACATGAAGCATTAGGAGTATATTCAAATGCTATTAATCTATTATATTCATATTATGGGCCTTTTTTCCTTTGTATTTAGGGAGCAGCCAAGTGCTGCCAAGAGCTTGTACAAGTGGCTTTTACAGGTTGTATAGTATTTGGTGGGAATGATATCATGATAATGATGATATCGCGATAGAACTGTGATTCTGTGATACTCGATAGAATAATCACAAGACGATTCTCTACGATACTTCACAGCATCTTTGTGTCTAAAGAGGATAATCAGTGGTCCAGAGGTCGAAAGCGCTGCCACTATGATCAGAAGATCGCTGGTTCGAATCCCGGTCATGCAGCTTGCCATCAGCAGCCAGAGCCCTGAGAGAGCACAATTGGCCTTGCTCTCTCTCTGTGGGTACAATAGATGGCGCTCTCTCCACCTCATCACTCCTAGGGTGATGTGGATCAGCACAAGGCTGCATCTGTGAGCTGATGTATCGGAGCCACTTCTGCATCAGCAGCAGTTGGAAAAGAGGCGGAGTCTGACTTCACACGTGTCAGAAGAGGCAAGTGCTGGTCATTTAACGTTTTCTTTTACCTTCTTTTTGTTTTGGAGGAAAAAATCCACTTCCTTGAGGTCAGCATACATTGTGTTCTTAAAGCTAAATAAACTAAATAAATAATTAAATAAATAAAATATTATATATATATATATATATATATATATATATATATATATATATATATATAATACAAAAAATAAAAAGAAACTTTGTCCAGTTAACAGCAGAGGAGAGATCAGCAGTGCAGAGATCAGAAGCAATTAGAGAAAAGAAAATAATGAAAAACAATATAAATAATTAAATAAAAAAAGAAAGAAAGAAAGAAAGAAAGCAAGCACCCAATTAAATTCTTTTTTTTCTCCCCACATCTTTTCTTTTTCACAAAGCATGAAACAGAAACGTATTCAAATGGGCTGAGTTTAGTCTATATATACATAAAAAAAAAAATCTTACTGAACACAAAAACTATGAAAACTTCCAAAAGAAAACTGTGCGTGTTTGATTTATTTATTTATTTATAGAGGCAGCACTTTAAATTAAGTTAATTAATCGTTATTAATTCGATTTGAAAGAAAAAAAAACATTAATTAGAAGCAGCTACTACAACACAAACAACAAAGACTAATAACAGTGCCCTGAATTTTGCCAAATAATAAATAATGATTCCACATTTATTTATACTGGATACTTACTTGATCTTACTTTGTCAGCATTAGTAAATTGGGAATCACTATTTGGCAAATAACAGGCTGCTGTTGCCTTGTCTACAGTAATTGTGTTATAACTGCTTATTACTGGTCTATAATAGTGCTGTCAATTAAAATCTAATCTAAAATCTAATGGATAACCTGCACTGTGATTAATTAATCTAAATTAAATCACATTCAGCACTTTTTGCTACAAAAGCATTTTATACTGTACAATTCAAATGAAGTTTAGCTGAGCAGCAAATTAATGAATAAAGGAATGAATAACTTATATTAATATAGTAGGGGTGGGCAATATGGCCCTAAAATCATATCCCCATTTAATTTAATTGTATTTTTTCAATAATGATAATTTTGGGGATATGAAATAACAATGAATTAAAAAATAAAAAAAAGATATTTCAAGAATACGCTACTGCAACAAAATGAAAATTTAACTTCATTATTATTATACATGATATGATATGGCACACCCCTAACTGAGATATAAAAAAAATACAAGAATTTTATCAAATTTATGATACTAAAAATATTGCACTTTAAATATTTCCATATATCCAGGATTAAAGTAAAATAAATGATATTGGACAGATATAATGCCGGAGAACCGGGATTAGCTAGGTTGCTCTCTCTCTGCTAACGTTCATCCGGCTAGAGTGGCTGGCTGGGTAATATAAATATGGCTAGCCATAGCCAAAACTAGCTAGCACAGTAACATACATCGTAAATTGAAATGCTGATCTCTACTGATTTAGTGAATTTATTCAAGGTGAAATACTGGATCTTTGGGGAAACTATGGAAGGTTTGAACTCTGTAAGATTTCTTTCTTTTTAAAAAAATGCATTTGTGAACTTCCATCCCCCACAGCCTCGTTTTCAATTCAATTTAATTCAATTTTATTTATATGGCACTTTTTACAATAAATGTTGTCACAAAGCAGCTTTACAGAGAAAAACAGTGGCAAGGAAAAACTCCCTTACATTACGAGGAAGTTTTGGTAGACAATGGTGACGTAGGTGAATAAATCATATGGATAATTTCTGATATCAGGATGATTTTACTGTGCTGGTTAGATATGGTCATTTTTTATGGGTAATTTTAAGCGTTAATTTGACAGCCCTAGTTTTAAAGTATTTACAACCTACTTAACCATTAATAAACTCCTTTATAAAGCAGCCTTATTTTAAAGGGCACCACTTTAAAATAAGACTACCTTTATAAAGGGTTTATAAAGGGTTTATAAAGGTGTTTATTAATGGTTATTAATTAGGTTGCAAATACTTTAAAACCCATTAATAAGCAGTTCATAAATATATAACACATAAATAGAAATGGCAACAGTGAACAGAATTTAGCAAAATAGTGATTGCACACTCATTTATACTGTCAAACCTCTTTTATCAATCTAGATACTGATTTCACTTTGTGTTTTCCATCAATCAGCATTAAACCAGTCATATTAACATATTTATAATTATGTTGAACTATTAATTATAAATTAAATGACTAAAAAGTAAACAATGGATTTTAAGGCATTCACAACTTAATCAATAATCATGAATAATCAAATTTATAAACCATTTAGAAATCCTTCATAAGGGTAGTCTAATTTTAAAGTGGTACCTTTTAAAGTGTTACCAATATTTATTTATTTATTTGGTAACACTTTACTTGGATGGTCCATTTGATGGCCTCTTTGTTGCTCAACTGACATTCAACTACATGTCTATTAAATGCAAATGAACTAAAAGGTGACAGTAAATGATTCTCTATTGAATATAACCCTACATTCAACTCTAACCCAAACGCTTATCTTAATATTTTAGGATTGGGTTTAGGGTTAGATTTTAGACTTAGATTAAGGGTAAAGGTTAGGGTTAGGTGTAGGGTTTGATTTTATGGTTGATTAAGGGTTAATGTTAGGGTTAGGTGTAGGGTTTGATTTTATGGTTGATTAAGGGTTAATGTTAGGGTTAGGTGTAGGGTTAGATTTTAGGGTTGATTAAGGGTTAATGTTAGGGTTAGGTGTAGGGTTAGATTTTATGGTTGAGTAAGGGTTAAGGTTAGGGTTAGGTGTAGGGTTAGATTTTAGGGTTGATTAAGGGGTAAGGTTAGGGTTTGGTGTAGGGTTAGATTTTAGGGTTGATTAAGGGTTAAGGGTAGGGTTAGGTGTAGGGTTAGATTTTAGGGTTGATTAAGGGGTAAGGTTAGGGTTTGGTGTAGGGTTAGATTTTAGGGTTGATTAAGGGTTAAGGGTAGGGTTAGGTGTAGGGTTAGATTTTAGGGTTGATTAAGGGGTAAGGTTAGGGTTTGGTGTAGGGTTAGATTTTAGGGTTGATTAAGGGTTAAGGTTAGGGTTAGGTGTAGGGTTGATTAAGGGGTAAGGTTAGGGTTTGGTGTAGGGTTAGATTTTAGGGTTGATTAAGGGTTAAGGTTAGGGTTTGGTGTAGGGTTAGATTTTAGGGTTGATTAAGGGTTAAGGTTAGGGTTAGGTGTAGGGTTAGATTTTAGGGTTGATTAAGGGTTAAGGTTAGGGTTTGGTGTAGGGTTAGATTTTATGGTTGAGTAAGGGTTAAGGTTAGGGTTAGGTGTAGGGTTAGATTTTAGGGTTGATTAAGGGTTAAGGTTAGGGTTTGGTGTAGGGTTAGATTTTATGGTTGAGTAAGGGTTAAGGTTAGGGTTAGGTGTAGGGTTAGATTTTAGGGTTGATTAAGGGTTAAGGTTAGGGTTAGGTATACGGTTAGAATCATTTTGAATGATTTTGAATTTAGAATTATTTTGAATAATTTACATTCAACATAGGGTTAGGTTAAATTTAATGGGCATTCAATTCAGTGTTAGTTGAATGTCAGTTGAGCATCAACAAGGCCATAAAATGGACCATCCAAGTAAAGTGTTACCATTTACTTTTTTATTTATTTATTTATTTTTTTTTTTGCATGGCATTCGGATTAGGAAATGACTAAACAAGGCCGGAGCGTCGGCTCGGAGAGGTGTGACAGATCATATTACAAGCAGGGCTGAAATGTTAATGCAATTCCACATGAGCCGGGTTTAAAGAGATCCAATCGACCATTCCTGATACCTGCTGCCGTTGTGTCTAAGAGGACGCCGTCCCTCCTCTCATTGTCTCAGTAATTCACCAAAATTGCCACTTAGAGTGGCTCCGAGTTGTGCGTTTCATCTCCGGGCTTTCTCTGGTCTCTGCTAGTCAGCCCATTTTTACTTCCTCCAAGAGTGCTAGCACTTCATTAACCCTGCCAGGCTGGAGATAAGAGAGCTAGAGTATCAAAGCGCTCGGCCTACAGAGAGACGCACAGCGCTCTACTGACTGTCTCTGCTGCACAGTGGCCATCAAACACACACCAGCACCACCGACCACACACACACACACACACACAGTCACATATCCACATACACATACATATAGTACATGCAACACATTATAAAAGCCCCCTCTTCAGCTCAACCAACCACCCAGCATTTCTACTGGTCCTGAAACTGATTGAGATATACATACGGTAAAATATAAAAAATAAGAGACGAAATTGGAAACCTCTCTGCTCTAAATGACTATTTTTATTTGAAGTGTTGTCTGTAGTTTATAGAATAAAACAACAATGTTCATTTTAATCAAACACAAACCTATAAATAGTAAAAGAGACTGAAGCTAAATAGCTGAACATATTTAAGAACTATGTAGTTCTATAATTACAGACTGTAGTTCTGTGTCTGTTTCTCTGTATTCTATATTATTTTATCATTTTCCTCCTTTCACCCTGTTCTTCAATACTCAGAACCACACAGATTTACGGGGGGTAATGCACCGTGTCACCTAGTCTGTAGAGTGTTTGGACAAACTGTTAAAACTGTTAAAATTTCTGGATCTCGGAAAACTGAGGGAGAACAGAGGTGGGCTATTTAGCAAAATTGAGTACATTTTACCATATTTTACAATGGCAAAGGAGTTCTCCTTCAACCAGCAGAATCTAGGTTACTGAACTTTAGAGCTCCTGATGACGTATCTGGTGCTGGAAGGGTTTCCCAATTCTTAGGGTGGAGGATTTCACCCCTTACCCTTGTAACTCTGTTCCAAGGGGAAGGGTTATACTTGAAAACAAGGGGTAGGGGTAAGTGGTAGGGCCAAGGGGTGAAATGGGATTGGGCCAAAGAGTCCTCTCCAGTTTATTCAACCAGTCAGTCAGTCAGCCCAGGCCTCCTGTGTGCCTTTTATTACTGAATCAGCCAACCAGCCCATTCCACCCTGAATGGTCCTGCAGAGAATACTGAGGAATACCGTACTACTGACTATACGAGCCAGTCCAGCACCGATAAAGTCAGCGTGGCTCTTCCGCCTAAACGCATGAAGTTCATCCGTCATGCTAAATTGATTTTTATAGCAGAGTTTGGGAGGACTATTTTCATCTTGTAATAGACATTCACAGAAACATCCACTCAACCACTCTCCCATTCACCCACACTGACGCTAATGTTCATTCCCCATCCACAATTTGGTAGAATAAAGCAGCGGCGCTCGCTGCACAAAATGATGAGAGACCCCACACAGACTGCCTCAAACCATCTATCAAATTTACACTCAAAAGGCCCCGAATAACGAAGAAAAAGAGAGGAAAAAAAGTAAAAAGTGTCTATTCGGATCCATCTGGAGGTTGTTTTACTTAACACACACCGCGCTCCCGCCTAATCTCCCCCCCACATTTCCCTATAAAGAGGGAGAAATTATTTTTCTGCGCCGGGAACTCGGAAATCCCAGTGTGGATTCTGTCTAAAAGGCTTAAAATGTCACTAAATGCCAAATCATAAACTCCCGCCGACTTGTAGGTCTTTAAGACAAGATGTTAAAGCATCCGAGAGCTACCTGAAACTGATGAGGTTAATATTCTTATCACAAACGCGAGGTGCAGCAGAGAGGTGCTTATTGAATATGTAGTCTGCAGCACGCTCCCTCACATTACACAGCATCACACGGCTCGCGCCGAGCTGCCAACGCCAATTACCGCTTTAATTGTTTATCATCAAAGCATTTAAACACTGCAATAAAACGCCAAAGTGTGGAGGGAGAAGAGGCTGACGTACTGAAAGAATCGCAACTAAACTCGTAAAAAGCTTCAGCAGCAGCAGCTTAGAGTTTCAGTACAGCGCAGAATTTAAACAAACAAAAAAAAGAGTCCTAAAAGACACTGTGAGAATCATTGATAATTGATAATCAATTAAAATCGATGTGTATATGAATATATGTGTATATAAAGTAATACATAGGGACAACACATAGGGCTGCATGGTAATTAGCTATATATATATATATATATACAGTATATATATATATATATATATATATATATATACTTACCTGAATTTTGTATATAAACACTTATTTTAATGTATTTCTGTATTATTAAAGTTGCAGTGTAATATTTCAATTGATATTTGACTAGATATTCTACATCACAAAAGGTCCACTGATATATACATATACAGCTCTAAAAAAATTAAGAGACCACTTCAGTTTCTGAATCAGTTTCTCTGATTTTGCTATTTATAGGTTTATGTTTGAGTAAAATGAACATTGTTGTTTTATTCTATAAACTACAGACATTTCTCCCAAATTCCAAATTAAAACATTGTCATTTAGAGCATTTATTTGCAGAAAATGAGAAATGGCTGAAATAACAAAAAAAAAAAGGATGCAGAGCTTTCAGACCTCAAATAATGCAAAGAAAACAAGTTCATATTCATAAAGTTTTAAGAGTTCAGAAATAAATATTTGGAGGAATAACCCTGGTTTTTAATCACAGTTTGCCCTCATGCATCTTGGCATGTTCTCCTCCACCAGTCTTACACACTGCTTTTGGATAACTTTATGCCTTTACTCCTGGTGCAAAAATTCAAGCAGTTCAGTTTGGTTTGATGGCTTGTGATCATCCATCTTCCTCTTGATTCTATTCCAGAGGTTTAGTAAAATTTAGTAAAATCAAAGAAACTCACCATTTTTAAGAGCTCTCTTATTTTTTCCCAAAGCTGTATACACACACACACACACACACACACACACACACACACACACACACACACACACACACACACACACACACACACACATGTTTCAAAGGTTTTATCCTTTTGTTCCCCAAATTTTTGCAATTTAAGCTCTTCAGGTTCAGTATATAACTGGAAATGGTATAAAAGCCAGTGTACAAAATTGAGCAGTGAACTAGTAAACTGCCAGGGCCTTTAAGGAAAAAAAATAACTAAAAACAACAAAAAAAAGTATTTTTAGCATTGTAAAAAGAATAGTGCATCATACAAGTAAATCGGAAAAAAAAAAAAAAATCATTTATTGTTTTAAAAAATTGGAGTGATTTTATGCGAACAAGTCATTGGTTAACAGCTTACAGCTGTAAAGTAGCAATGGAAATAAACTGAGATTTAGAAATTAATTTTACTAAATTCAAATTACCAAAGTCTTTTGTCTGTAGTAAAGCAGTGGTGGAACAGACGGTGTTACTGTTGTTATTCTGTTGTATACTGCAGCATTTACACACTTACACACTTACAGCACATTCACACTTTAGTACATCATAATAACTAGAAAAAGACACAGATAAAACACAGAGTAACTATTAACTTTAGAGAAATTACAGATGAAGACAGAGAGCAGTGAGTACTGTTTCCTACACCTTCAAATAAAGACTCTTAGAAACTGGAGAAAACTTCTACAGGAAGAGTCACGTCGGGCTGACCCACATGGAAACAACAGCTTTAGACTTCAGCTTTTTAGCTTAACATGATCGAACTGAGTATCAGTTTCAGCAGTGAAGAGAAGAATTAAGGAAAGGTCTGACAGGTGAGGATCTGCAGTAATACAGTCATTAATAAGATGAGAAAATAATAATGCAGCTATAGTCTGGGTCAGGCAGCACTGCTACAGAATAGGACTACTACAGAATAGTACTGTGTGTTTATACACATATTTATGTACATATATCTTGTACATTCAATAAATAATGATGTATTTTTCTGATCATATGTTTAAACATATGTATAAGCTTCATGCTTCTCATTAAAGCATTATTTTAATCATCTCTGAATATCTGCTTTGGTTAATCAGTGCTTAATTAAGTTAAATCAGATTAGCTGATGCTTGATGTGATCAGATCTATATGATGGCTGGAGGCATCAAGGAGATATCTAGAACCGAACTCCAGCTCCAAACAGAACTACTATTTTTAAACAGTGGATTTTCTAACTGCATGTGTGTCTTAAAATTCTACACTGTTTTTACAATGCAAACAACATTTACAGCTTAGATAACATGCAGTACAGATGTACATAATATAAGTGTAAAAGTGCATCACTCTTTTTATTTATGATTATGGTTTACAGCCAATGAAAACCCAATAATCAGTATCTCAGAAAATTAGAATATTATATAAGACCAATTGGTACTTTTGGCAGTGTGGGCAGTGTGCAAAGTCCTGCTGGAAAATAAAATCCACATCTCCATAAAAGTTGTCAGTAGCAGAGGGAAGCACGAAGTGCTGTTAGATTTTGTGGGAAAACTGGTTACTAATTAGGTTGTAAATGCCTTAAAAATCATTATTAATCAGTTATAACACTTGTATAAAGGGCAACAATGATCTGTTGTTTGTCAAATAGTCAACCCACAGCCATCTATATTGTTGCCCTTTCTACGTATGTGTTATAACTGATTATTAATGATTTTTAAGGCATTTACAACCTAATTAAAGTAGCCATTAATAAGCTAATTATAAACCATTCATAAATCCTTCATAAAGGTAGTCTTATTTTAAAGTGGTACCCAAATACTTTATATATACTCGTGACAGTGCAGGAAGTTACAAACGTATATATTAAAGCCCAATCATGCAAATAAAATAAAATAAAATACCTTGAATCCCGAATTTATCTTATTCAGGAAAATAAAATGTGCTACAAAACTTTGTATTTTCGTACTTTTGTGTCTTAATTTTTGTATTCCCACCCAATATGTTCAATTAAGCACTTCCACTCCCTCTTTATGTGAATAGCACCAGATTTTTACAACAAATGCAGGAGAATCTGGGTTTGTGAGAGGCCCGTATTGGAGGGATTTGGACGGCAGAGCCGGTGCGTTTGTTGAGGACGGAACAGAACGGAGAGATGAGATTACACTTCTATTCAGCAGAGAGGAGAAGCGTCTCCGGAGTGGGTTTTGGCTCCGGTGTGAAGCGAGTCGGTCCAGATTGTGGGAGAGGAAGTGAGGAAGACGCGGCGGTGGTATTTGGGACGCGTCCTGCCGTATCCCGAGCCGAGCCGGGCGGAGGGGAAGCTGCTGCACGGCTGAGCGGAGCGCGGCCCGGTCCTGCAGTGGCGCTGATAACGCCGCTGGATTACGGATGTTTAAGGGAAGGGAAAATTATTCATTTGAGATGGATGAAAAGCTGCACTTGTCAAGTCTCCCAGTCATGCACTTTATCCATTTCATCCCCGCTAGCCAGCACGCATATTTTACACTTTCACTCAATGATCATTTTTACGCTCCCCCTAACCCTTTTTCTCTCTAGCCTGAACTGAAGTAACCAGGAGAGAGTAAATGTAATAAATAAATAAATAAATAAATAAATACATAATTAAACAGTGTCCGTCTGTTTCAATCAAATTAATCACTTATTTAAGTTTCACTCCATAACTAGGCCCTGATGATAATTACATTACCGATTAATCGCACAATATATCAAAAACACATACCTTACATTTTTACTCAATTTCTACATTTTGTTTTTGTAAAAAAAAAAAAAAACTTACTGAACTGAAGTAAGCATGAGAAAGTAAATGTGATAAATAAAATAAATAAACAGTGTAATTGGGAGGTGTTTAATTGTTTGAATTTTACTCCATGATAATTACTTTATCAATTAATCGTACAATATAGCAAGCATGCATATATAATATATTTTACTCAGTTTCTATGTTTCTATGCTTCTCTTTTTTTTACGCTCCCTCTAACACTTTTTTCTTTTTTGTAAAAAAATAAATAAATAAATAAAATAATATTGAACTGAAAAAAACAAAAAAACGCATGGAAAAGTAATTGTAATAAATAAAATACTGTAAATACATAAGGAAACAGTGGGAAAAAAGTGTTGAATTTCATTATTTAAATTACTTATTTGAGTTTTAACTCTACAACTACAACATTACACTTATTTGTTTTTGCTCCCTTTGTCTCTTTTTCCTTTTGTGTCTTTATGGGACAATTGGGAACACTGGAATCCCACGTCCCACTTTAAAGTAAGTATGTGTAAGAGCTAATTTACTAGTTACACATTAATGATCATATAATAACAGTGTAACTACTAATGAATTACACTTTGGTGCAGATTTATTACAGTTATGAAATTGTATGTAATTACAGGGGTGGCATTATCTATTTTGATAGAGTGACTGTTTCAATGTGTGTGTGGATTTTCACATGTAATAGTGTGTGTTTCATTAATTGTGTATAAATTATGTATTTGTTTTTACTAAAATCATCATTTAGATTTTATAAATGGAAAGATGGACAAAATATCCAGCTATGTCTAACTTCTTTTCAGACTTTTTATGAATCATTTTGTGATTTTTAGAGTATTCCCTAAAGTGTGAATAAAATTTATATATATATATATATATATATAGCACTCTCTGGTCTAAATGTGTAATTGCATAAAACATGTGGAAGTGTGCTTTTAATGCAGATTCAAGAAAATAAATAGCTGTGTGAAATTCTTATTCTGTGTTCATTTAAGAAATAAAGTTGAAACACAGAGAGCAATTACATCCTGACCAGACCACTCTTCTGTTTTTAGAATAAATATATTAGATGTTGCAGAGCTGAGTGTGTCAGCACACTGACACAATAAACTTGAATGTCCAGCTCCTCCCAACATAGGAATAGTGCTGCTTATAATATAAAGGAAAAAAATAATGGATGGATGCTTTAATGTATTACAAATAATGACAATAATAAAAAATCGCAAGCCCTGTACACTCTATTAAAGGTTTAAATAGGCATGTCTTTGTATGAAAAGTACACTCACACATGTCTGTGTTATGTTTTATATATAGGAATTGATATATACTCATTTTCTCAGTCCGTTAATTACTTGGATTTCTTGTCTCTTTATAAAGTGTTTGAGAGCATCAGTTGTAAAGTAGTGAAGAGGTAGAGTTACAGGTATACAGTGAATAGTGAATATTTGAGTAATGTTTTAATCCATATAACGGCTTATGTAAAAAAAAAATGGCCTCAAGAACCACAAGTGCAGAGGCAAAGACCATCAAAAACGTTGTGATGTTGAAACTGGCACTCATCAGGATCGCCCTAGAAAAGGAGTTCCCAGCCTTAGAAACCACAAGTTAACAGCTCCCCAGATAAGAGCACCTAAATGCTTCACAGAGTATGGTTTTAACACTTTTTTTAACACAAGTTACTACATGATTCCTTATGTGTTCCTTCATAGTCTGGATCACTTCACTATTCATTTACAGTGTAGGATAAAAAAAAAAGAAAAAATGTACAGTATATAATATCATAAGTTCTTTCCATGGCATACGTAGCCTTATTAAAGTATGTGTTGGAGGGGCGGGTGTGTACGGGGGTGGAGGGAGGGGTGTACAGGAGGAGGGGAGGGGTGTATGGAGAGGGAGGGGGGGAGCGTAGGGGAAGTGGATTTCGCAGAGCTGGAATGTAAGGCGAGTGCTGAGCCGTGATCCAGCATTTAGCCGCAGATCAAACAGCATGTCTAGTAACTGTAGTCATGCTTAATTATCAGAACAGGCCTTCTGCCAGTCTTTCGCCTGGAATGCAATTAATGATTAAAGCAACAAAGTCCTTCCTCCTGCCCAGCCTGGCTCCGAGACGCTCACCACGCGCGGAATATGTCAGCCTCTCTGTACAAATATTATGATCGGCCTGATGAGGGCCCAGTCTCCAGTCTGGATGGCCAATAAATTAGAGGCACGCTTCTCGTTTACTCATCAGAGCTAATGAGCCTGATAAAATTACCTCGAGGATCATAATTACAGGCTAGTGGCAGAGACACTGGCACTCACTGCATGCCGCTCGCTCGCTCACACACACACACAGGCGCGCATACAAACAGTACAGCACGCTGCACGTGGGCCCGTTTTAAACTGGTGGGCAGGTTCAGACCACCCCAATAACCCACCTCGTCACGAAGCATGACTACACACAGCATCTTCACCACAGCAAGCCACCAAGAAGCACCGCAGCAGCACCGAAACAGATCATTACCAAAAACCATGATTAAACCACACTCATCATAACTGAGTCATAACTGTATAATTAGAACACGGGCCGCTATAATGCCTCTCAGTGATGGAGACACAGATCAGTCACATGACTGATCACGTTTCTCTGAGCAACTGCTAGAGTGAACTTCTTAAGAGAACTCTAGAGATGTAAGAAAATACAGATATATATATATATATTAAAATATTGTGCGCTCTCTTTCTATCCACCTATCGTTACATCCACTATCGTTTCATACATCTTTCTGTCAAACCCTCCATCTATCCATCTGTCCATCCATTCGTCATTACATCTATCCATACGCCTACCTACATATGTACAAATATATCGGTATTTTCTTACATCATTAAAACTCTAAGAACATAGAACTATAAGATCACAATTTATTCACAATTTATTGAGCAACTGTTAAATGTGAATTTATACATATATATATATATATATATATATATATATATATATATATATATATATATATATATATACTTTACATATATAATATATATATATAAAGTTCACATTTAACAGTTGTATGTATATATAAATCACAATATTTGCTCTATCCGTATTTTCTTCCATTCCTAGAACTCTAAGATCACGTTTTTTTGAGCAACTTCTTATATACACAGCTCTGGAAAAAAACATCAAACCAAACTGAACTGCTTGAATTTTTGCACCAGGAGCTACAGAAAGTTATCCAAAAGCAGCGTGTAAGACTGGTGGAGGAGAACATGCCAAGATGCATGAAAACTGTGATTAAAAAACAGGGTTATTCCACCAAATATTGATTTCTGAACTAAATGCTCTAAATGACTATTTATCCTGAATTTGGGAGAAATGTCCAAAGTTTATAGAATAAAACAACAATGTTCATTTTACTCAAACATATTTCTATAAATAGCAAAATCAGAGAAACTGATTCAGAAACTGAAGTATATTTGTCTTGCTCTCTCTCTGGGTCAGTAGATGGTGCTCTTTGTCCACATCATTTGAAAGGGTGATGTCGATCAGCACAAGGCTGCATCTGTGAGCTGATGTATCAGAACCAATTCACTGTGCTTTCCTCCGAGTGCGCTGTGATGCTACTCGACAATACTGCATTAGCAGCAGTTAAAAAAAAAAAGAGGCGGAGTCTGACTTCACGTGTATCGGAGGAGGCATGTGCTAGTCTTCTGTTGTTTTTGGGCATCACTAGTGATATGGAGAGTTTGAATATATTAGAGTATAAAATTATAAAAAATTGTACACAAAAGGTACACTCACACATCTATATTTTAAAAAGTGGTTATTTATGGAGCTAATGACATGGTTCTACTATGATATCCCTCCAATAACCTTTCGCTACGCCTTTATATATAGTAGTAAAGGCTACTTTGTTGAACAACGGTCCAGTTGAGGTCGAGACGCACCCTCGCCGCCATGCTAATTCCTTCATTACGGGCTTTGCCCCCCCCTCCTTATCGGCGCCCCCATATACATTAAGCACTCCATCCGTAATGGCATCTTTTGATGGGCACGGGCGGAGCGGGGCGCGAGGAGCTCACCTCCGGATTTTCATCTCGCCAGCCTTTTGGCAGGCCGAATTGTTTTTAACTTATGAATATTAATGCCCCTCTAATTTGAGCCTGTTGTTAATGCTTGTCGCTAGGAGCCTGGCAAATCAGGTCCCCTTCCTGTTAAAGCCGTGTATTAGACACCCCCCTGACACTAAGCCCCCGCCTTTGATTCTTAATTGCAGAAGCGTGAGCATTTGCGGGAGATGGGGCGCAAAGCTTTAATTAACTCTAATATCGCACGTATTCAGTCTCGACTGTCACCCGCATCAACGCCTGGCGTTCGGCGCCCCAATATCATATCCCGGCTCCTCTCAGCTAGAAAGATGGTGTTCCAAGTTCATGAGCACAATTTCATGCGTCTTAAAAATCGGGGATGGGTGGCCTATAAGTAGTAGGCGCCATATTAAATGTGAGTAAATTATCGGAACGCGTTTCACTAAAACCCATATTAAATGACGGCCTATATGAATGGGGGGTTTTAAAGCGTGGTGAGGGATGCTGGAGGCCCCCCAGACACCGCCATCCCATTTTAATTTGGAATGAGTGGTGGTGTGGAGGGATGAAGGGTAGTGGTGGGGTGGGGAAGCAAAGTAATCCTCAGGCAAGTTGGGGCTAGACGGGGATGGGTATTCGGACAGTGGTGCACCTGTGGTGACTGTTACACAATGCACAGTGACGGTACATAGCATATGCATAGTAATCTGTTACTGTAATCACAATTACAAATCCCAAAAAACAAACAAAAATCATTCATCGTTCACTAAAACCCCTATCCATCACACCTGCACACGGCAGCAAGAACATAGCAGATGCACGGAGCCTAGTACGAAGACGATCCGTGCAGAGACACAAAGACTACCCTCTCTGTGTGTAAGTAACTATAGGTTTAAATAGGATCTCCGGTGGATTTTGGGTTTTACAGAGACTCTAAGGCTATAGGTCAGTGGCTGAACTGTACTTAGCAGGGCATTATTACACATGTTGTAAAGTAACATATATGACATTGCAAAGACTGTTATAAGTGTAAAAAAAAATCTTTATTTAAAAAAGTTTCTTATGTTTTATGTCCTATGTTTGCATACCCCCCGGCACCCACTCCTCCGCACACGTCACGACCAAACTACAGCAAGAACATAGCAGACATATGTAGTCTAGTATGAAGGTGATCTGTGCAGAGACTCAAGAGAACTCCAGACAAACTCCAGTCCAACTAAGCTTCTTTATTATATTTCAATATATTAATTTATAACACTTTATACTTTATGAGCAAAAAGCTTGAGTTGATATCTTAACTTCTACGGACGTATTTTAAACACTAGTATCTATACTTTTACTTACAGAGTAATAAACGGAAATACTTTGTGCGTGTATGTAACTTTTGCTATGTTGTATGTTTATTGTGTAATAATTACAGATGCACCACTATCCTATATATATAATATGTACTATACCCTTATACTATATACCCAACCTGCCTGAGGTATGCATTTCCCTCCCTTTATCTTTATCCCTGTCTATCTGCCATTTCCCACATAGAACCCACTACTGAGGAATATGCCTGTGGAGTTTTTTTTTTTTTCTTTTTACACTGAATGTGTTTCTGTATTTGACACTTCTAGCCAGACACAGCCGGTCACGATCATTACCATTCACTGCTCTGTCTGCTGTAGGTGGTGGTGATTGTCCAATTCTAAACCATGGGTTTCTGGTCCATATGTGAGACACTGGCAACCTTTCAACTGATACAGATGTGAACATCCCAAAGTCAAAAGTCAAAGTGTTTTTTATTGTCATTTCAGCTATATACAGAGTACACAGTGAAACGAAACAACATTCCTCCAAGGACCATGGTGCACATAAACACAGTGTAGACAGAACAATAGTGCAACAGTACAAAAGTGCAGACAGACAATACAACACCATACAGACAAAGAATAATAAATAACAAGACAGTGTGCAAATTTTGCAGTGTGCAAAAAAGACCAGGTGAGGTAGTAATTACTCCATTACACAGTGTGCAATAGAGTCCAGTGAGGTAGTAGGGTTTTTAGTGCTTTCCATTTTCTGGGGTAAGTGGGGTAAGAGTGTGTGTGCATGTACAGAAAAAACCCCAACCCCCAACCTCTTTCCTGAGATAACACTTAATGATGCATGTTTTTTTGTTGTTGTTTTTTTTTTTACATGCTGCTATCCCATGACTTTTGGCATTTGTCAGTGTAATTACAGTAATTGCAGATTAGTGTGAATGTGCTAAAGTAATGTCACTGTGCATTGTGTAATAGTGACAGGTGCACCACTGCCCAAACACCCATACCCATCAATCTCCAACTTGCCTGAGGTTTTGCATATGGACAGTGCTAGCCAGACACTGCCGGTCACGATCATTACCACACACTGTTCTTATTTCTTATCTTATTTTGGATTCCCATCTATTTGGCAGTCATTCAATATTGGGCCTTGATATTAATTTAAACTATGATCATAATTTCACATTGCCTTGCCATGAGCACATTGGCAATATTTCACCTTGTATAGGTGTGGTGGCATGAGTGTTCCCATGCTGTCCCCAAAGGTAAATAAATTTTTATATTACATCATGCTGTCTCATGACTTTTGGTGTTTGTCAGTGTAATTACAGCAAACGTAGCATAACATTAAATTAATATGCTATGTACTGTCTGTTCATTGTGTAACATTGTGATTAATGCTATTTATGAGCCATTATCAATACACAATACTATTGTGGATTATATTGACAAAGGCCAAAAGTCATGGGACTATGTCTTACACGTGTACTGGAAATAAATTTACTACAATAAATTACTACTCACAGAGCAGTGCAGTGGGTGATAATGATTGTGACCAGCGGTGTCTGGCTAGAATTGTCCAGACAAGTAACTCTGACAGAAACACATCCTAATCAATCATTCAATGCAGGAGATTCCGCAGGCATATATCCTGCAGTGCGGGACATGGAAACAGTCATGTGATAATTAATATTAAATATTAATATTAAAATACTTAAATATGTCCCATAACTTTTTGGCACATTCGCATATTAGCATTATATGAACATTATTTAGCTTTTTAATGGGATAATGGCAAAAATCATGGGACAAGATACATAGACGAGAAAAAAAAAAATCTTGTTGTTTGTGAAATACAGTAGGTCTCTCTGAGCTGTTTATGATGCTGAACATGAAACTCTTCCTCAACCTCCATTGTCTGCAGTAGTTAGTAAAAAGAAAATATTCAGAAAAACAAGTCGATCAGGAAAAGCACCGTGTCGACATCAACCAGGGAATTAGTATTCATGGCCCCACCCACCTCGGCAGTGACACAGTCTCGTCAGATAGGAGGTAAATAACAGCGCTAGAAACAGCATGGCAGTTCGTTCCTGTGTTGTTTGTGCAAATAACACATCAGTGTTTATATGCTTTTCCCAGTAATTCAGAGCTAAGGAACAAATGGTTAGAATTTGTCTATGGAGGAAAACACCACCTGTTAAGTACAGTTGAGATAGGTAGGTGTATGTTTAGAACAGTTCTGTTTACACAAGTTTGAGGTAAAAATGGATTTTTACTTTCTGGACCTGCACTACCCACCTCTGTGTGTGAGTAACTATGTTTAAATAGGATCTCTGGTGGATTTGGCGTATTACAGAGTTTCTAAGACTATAGGTCAGTGGCTGAACTGCACTTAGAAGGGCATTATTACATTGTTATAAAGTAACATATGACATTGCAAAGACTGTTATTAGTATAAAAATGTCTTTAATTTTAAAACGTTTCTAATTGTTGTCCGTCTCTCGGCCTCCTGGTGTCGCAGTGCTGTTAGCCAATCAGAGGCGATATATGACGTGATTGCATGTATGAATATTCATGAGCAAGAGCCGAAATCATATCGTTTCTCCACACCCACTCCTCCACCGGACTAAAGCAGCATTATACTGGATCACTGGAGCATTTTTTTTCACAAAAATAGCTCACATGGCATTCATTCATACTAGAGACCACAACTAGACATTTTAAAATGTATAAAATATGATGGAATGAGATTTATAAATAAATATAAAATATAAATGAATGAATAATAGTAAAACAATTGAAATGTAACAGTTGTAAGACAGCGAAAGCTTTTCTAAGGTTTCTAAGGAGGTTTTTTCTTCAAAAATGAGGAATAATGTATTCCTGTGTAGAAGAAACTTTTTAGAGTGTACTTCTGTTGCCCAAAAATTGCAGGATATTTTCAGTTGGAAACCGAACACTGGCAGTTCTAGCATGTTCCAATACGTCTCTGTGGGGACCAAGACTACTTTCCTACTGCAACTGTTCTATATCCAAATCTCTGTAGACTAAGCTAGTACAGAGACTCATCTTAAGGACTCAGTTTGTTTTAGACTATATTACATACTGTCCAATAAATAACGCCAATAAACTATATTGGGACAGATTTTAATTTTGCATCGAAAGAAAAATGCAGGCCAGGACTAGATCTAATTACTGTTCAGACAACTAAACTTTAGTCATTTTAAGACAATTTATAAGCCATAATGTAGCATAATATTAGTTTTAACCCTTTCAGACCTGTTTTCTATCTATAATGAACAGAAAAGACTCTAACATTCGAATATAAAATCTTTAAAGCAAATAACATATGTATTTTTACTTTCCATTGTATTAAATGCCTGTATGTAATATTTCATATTGATTTTTTTTATTTAAAAAAACTCTCCCTATACAGTAAAAAAGTGTTCTAAATCACATTGAATTAGTATAATTAGCTGTTACTTTCTCCATAAAAATAAAAATACATTATGTCAATTGTAATGGATGCAGGGTCTGAAAGGGTTAAGACCATTTATATGCTTTATTTATATTAGTTTTTACCATTTCAGGCCAGTTTTCTATATTTAATGCAGAAAAAGAAGACTCTTATTATTATATATAATAAAAAACTATAACAAATCCAATGAATTAAAAAAAAAAAAAAAAAATATATATATATATATATATATATATATATATGTTTATATGTTTATATATATACACACACTTTTTTTCCATTGCATTAAAAGCCTGTGTGTGTTACATTTTAGATTTCATTTTGACTTTTTATTTCAAAAACCATCCATATACACTAAAAACCTGATTAAAATGTATTCTAAACATTAAATTAGCTATAACTTTCTCTAAATGGCTCTAGTACTATTTTGTTTTTCAGTGCAGTGGGCAGAGCCAAGTTACTGTTTCATTGGTTTATAAGCTTGTTTATTGGCTGGTTCATGATCTATTCTGATGGAAAACAGCTCTCAAATAGTGTTATGTGCAACAAAATTTTTTAAATAAAAATAAAAATACATGATGTTCACTGTAATGGATGCAGGGTCTGAAAGGGTTAAGACAATTTATATGCTGTAATGTAGCACAATAACGCATTCAAATATTAGTTTTAACTAACTGTTTTCTGTCCATAATGCACAAAAAAGGAGACTCTAATATACTAATATTAAATCTATATAGCAAACAAACAATTAACTAATATATATATATATATATATATATATATATATATATATATATATATATATATATATATATATATATATATATATATATATATATATTTATATATTTGATGCAATGGAAATAATTAAATAATTACTGTTTCATTGGTTTATAAACTTGTTCATTGGCTGGTTCATGATCTATTCCAATGGATAACATGATTTGAAAGGGTTAAACAAACAACAAAACAAAAAAAAAAAACTACAATTTATATGTTCGGACATTCGGATACTGAAATATATGAAATATAAAAAAGAATATAATATCCAAAAAATAAATAAACACACTTTTTATACATTTCTTGAAAATAGATCAATGGAGCCATGTTCATATATTGTAGAATAAAAAGCATGTACAGTACCGGTTAAAAGTTTGGACACACCTTCTTATGCAATGTTTTTCTTTCTTAATTTCTTTATTTAATTAATTTTATACATTGTAGATTAATATTAAAGACATAAAAAACAATTAAGGGACACATATGGAATTACGCATTAAACAGTATAAAACAATCCCCTGATCTAAACCTGATGAACTGAGATGGTGATTTGAGGTGATTTAGCAGCAGCTATTGTTCAGCACCTCCAGGAACTCCTTCCTTCAAGACGCTGAGAAAACTATTCCAGGTGATTCTCCTTCATGAAGACACTGAGATTAAAATACCAAGAGTGTGCAGATCTGTCCTCAAAGATAAGTGTGATACTTAGAAGAATCTAAAGTAGAAAACATCTAATTCTGCATGTAATATAGCTTTTATTATCTTAAAAAATTACAATAAAAAAAATAAAAATAGTCTGAGGAATACATCCATATACATTGTATTGGATTGTATTGAGAGGTTTTGGACACACCTTTTCTCATTCTATGTGTTTTTTTATATATATATTTATATATATATTTATATATTTTTTGTAATTTTTTATTATCTTAAAAAATTACAATATATATATATATATATATATATATATATATATATATATATATATATATATATATATATATATATATATATATATATATAAATATATATAAAAAAAAACACATAGAATGAGAAAAGGTGTGTCCAAAACCTCTCAATACAATCCAATACAATGTATATGGATGTATTCCTCAGACTATAAACAGAAATAACAACATAAATAAATAAAACCATCACGCACCAGTTAAAACATACATTTCTGCAATTTATTATATAGAATTTAATTCAAAAGTCACATTATTTGCAATAATTTAAATAAAAACAAACATATTTACACTCCAATCGTCTCCCAAAAGAGAAACACACGGTTTAAAACATTATAAAAACATCACCGAGACTTCATCACCGACCAGAACTCTCACAATACTCCTCCAGATATTACTCATACACTGGTTTAAACACCTCGTTCTGGAACCAAGACGCCACCTTTTACAGCACATTAGCATGGTCCGCACTTAATTAAAAGTGATTAATGTATTTAAAAAGTTCAAATATGACTAATTACTCCTCTCTGGAGCATACAGGCTTTCACTGATGCCAAATCTTCAGCTCAATTTACCGTTTCATTCAAAATTAGAGTTGGGCGCTTCAGAAAGAGAGAAAGTGTGTGTGAAGCTTTTCTCTTTTCTTTTTTCTCTCTCTCTCTCTCTCTTCACTCCTTTTTTTAATTTTTTTTTTTGAGTTCCCTACATGTGTGATGCGTGTGAGCCTATAGTGCCACCTTCAGGAGAGTGGTGGAAGTGCAGTCTGCCGCTGACTGGAATTTGTTCTGCTTGGCTTTTTATCAATAGTTTATATTATATTATAGAGCATTCTTTAATGTTTTAATGTTCATGGCAAAACCAAGGGACGTGATACTGGTTTGTGTCCCATGACTTTTGGCATGTCGGAGTGTAACTGTTGGTGTATAACTGCTGTAAATGTAAGAAGAAGTTTGCTTACTGCAGTGTTTGGACACGATACCAGAACCTGTCCCATGACTTTTGGCATGTCAGTGCAGTGTATTACTGTAATTGTAAGACCTGCTGTATTTGATGTATTTTTATGTATGTATTTTCGTGAGGGTGTTTAATGTGTTTTTATTTGATGACTTTGTGAAAATGTAGGAAAAAGACTACATATAGTGGATATAACTAAATATATTTAAATAATATTTCTGAACACAACTTTAAACAAAACTCTTATTAAACCCATTTTACAACACATAGTGCAGAAGAACATTATTAAATTATGAACAGTAAATTATGTGGCTAAAAACTGAGGACTTTTGGTATATAACTGCTGTAAATGTAAGAAATTTTTTTAGCTTCCACAGGACATGGCAAAAGTCATGGGACAGATTCTGGTATATTTTGGCATGTCAGTGTATTACTATATATATATATATATATATATATATATACATATAGTGAAAGGATTTAATGTGTTTCTTATTTGAAGACATTGTGAAATGTTGGGGAAAAAAGACTGAATAACTAAACATATCTAGATAATATTTTTAAACACAACATCAAACGACACTCTTATTTAACCCATTTTTTACAAACCACAGTGCAGAAGAACGTTTTTAATTATGAACAGTGAATTATGTGGCTAAAAACTGAGGAAACAGAAAATAAATACGTAAATAAATGAAGCAATAGTGCACAAACACGCAACAAGCTAATCTAAAACAAAAAATTATATATACATATATATACATATATATACATATATATGTATATATATGTATATATATATAAAAACCTGTAAATAAAAATCTAAAGCTAGTGTTTCCTGAAGACGTTGAGTGTCCCGTGACTGTTCTGTGAAGAATGCTATAGTGCTATAGAGCCCTGAACTCACCACAGCTTCTCAGCACTGGCCTGAGCCTACCTCACCTCCACCTCACCTCCACCTCACACGGCTGTTTGAGTAACGCCAAGACCGCGAGTTTGACTCCTGACTGTCGTTTGAAGCAGGATCCACAAGATCACCAACCATCTGCCCTCCTGAAGATCACCCTGAAGACTTCTCCACCAGGACCTTTTTACTCCTGCGTCTGAACAGCTTGGAGAAGGAGGACTTCCTCTTGTTTTTTAGTTTCTTCAGACCTAAACCAACATAAATAAATAAATACATACATACATAAATACTGTATTTCTCACACTATAAGGTGCACTTATATGTACCAGTATAAACTCAACCAGTCAGGTATTAAGGATCAGTAAAAGCATTTGCTGAAGTACAGAGTTACACAGGAGTTTCAGTAAAGTTTCTCCAGCACAGAGACTGAAGCAGCATTAGCATTAGCCACTAACCGTGCTAAGCTAAGCTAGCTCTTTTGCTGTTCAGAGGTGAGTGAGTATTATTGGCCTGTAGCCTGTTCCTAACCCTGGCTAGCACTGCTAGAGCAATATAAGCATTAGCCGCTAATAGCACTAAGCGCTAGTTCTTTTGCCGTTCAGAGGGAGAATACTATTAGACTGTAGTCAGAGGGTTTACTGTGTTAAAATAAGCTTCATGGGACGAACTGCTAGCTAATATCGCCCTGGCGTACTGGAACACTCAGGCTACTCCCCAGTGTAGCAATGTTGGGCGGCATTAGCCGTTAACCACTAGCAGTTAGCCACCAATGCTAATGCTCCAGCCTTAGTGCTGCAGAAATTTGGGAATCTAAGCTCACTGTAAATAAACGGAAGTGCTTTACTCACCCAAACAGTTTTTTAAGAGGAATTAACATCTATGACTCGTTTGACTTTAAAAGGAAGTCTTTTTTTAAACAATTCCAATTTTGTTTACTTAGCTTAGGTTAACTTCACTTAACTTAACCCCCACCACCACCCAGCAGCAAGACCTGCCGAATTAGAATGAAAAATAGGCTGACACCACTGTTCCTTATTAGTGTCGCTTAAAATGCACTTTAGAATCCGGTGTGCCTTATGTTTTAAAAAATAGACCATAAAATAGACGTTCACTGATACTAAATACAGTAAATAAAGTCAGACATGTTTCTGATGTGTGTTCTTGTTTATTAAGTTTAAAACAGAGTTAAACAGCACAGCTAACACTCACCCAGTCTCTGCATCATTTCATTCAGCTGCTGATCCTCTTCCTCCTCCCTTTCAACGCAAACAGAAGACATTTCTTGTTAGGTTTATTTTTCCCTCAATAATTATTCACCCTGTAGACTTTGTATGTAAGCGCACACTTCAGTGTAATCAGTTCTTATTATTACATAGGGTATTAAACATCTTTAATTAAATGTTGTTTTATTTTTTGTTAATTCTGTTGACAAAACAATAATATTACTGTACAGACTACATAAAGTTCTGCTGTTTAAGCTGATGTGTATAAGTCTACAACGTAGAGCATTTTAAAAATAATAAAAAACATAATTTAAATGTGTGTCCAAAGTGGTGCTGTATTTTTTTTTATTATTAAAATTGTAAGAAAGTAAACTTACTTAAAATGAAAGTTTGATGACTAGCTTTAAGTTGGCTTGGAAAAGCTTGTTAATAAATAAAAAACGTTAGAAAACTGCAAAAGTAATTCTAAACAACTAAATCCAGTGCTATCTAAATTTCATTGTTAGCTTAAATAGTAGTAGTAAATAGTAAATAGTAATAGTTCTTAAATTTGGAAATAGGGGATAAAAGTATTTATATGCGAGAGAGTGTGTGTGTGTGAGAGAGAGAGAGAGAGAGAGAGAGAGAGAGAGTGAGAGAAAAAGAAAGATAGAAATAGAAATATAGCAAGAATTAAAGAGAAAAAGAGAAAGAGAGAGAGAAAGAGGCGTAGTAAGAATGAAGAATAATTAGGATAAGAAATCTTTATTTTATATAGTACTTTTCCAGAACAACTCTCAAAGTGCTTTACAGACGAAAAGAAAATAAAAAATAAATATAAATATCTAAAAATAGATAAAATGAACAAAACAGAGACGAATCTATGTAACAAACTGTCAACATGATCAACATAATCACAGTGTTCATACACTACAAAGAGCAAGTGAATAAAAATAAGTCTTTAAACGTTTTTTAAAGACATGATCTGATGTTGAGAATCTGATGCCAGTCCACCTCTGTTTGTATAACATATACACACACACATATATATATATATATATATACACACATAGGCTCCACATTGCGTAGCAGCCGGTGCCGGGAGGCAGAGTCTATGTATATATGTCTATGTTATTATCAGTTCAGTAATGGTGGCGCTCTGAGCTGAAGCTTGCATTATAGGTGGTAAACAGTGTTTTTTAATAAGCTTGTTGTGCACTTTTTAAGTTATTAATGCCTCATTTTAAATGGCAGGGCTCTCCAGATTCTAACAAGGAGGTACTTTGAGCTGGATAACAGTTTAAAAAGCGACTTATCGGAGCAGATTATGCCCGTGTCACCCAGTCTGAAGGGTGTTTGGGACAAACTGTTAAAATTTCTGGATCTCTGA
Source organism: Astyanax mexicanus (assembly GCF_023375975.1). Taxonomy (NCBI): domain Eukaryota; kingdom Metazoa; phylum Chordata; class Actinopteri; order Characiformes; family Acestrorhamphidae; genus Astyanax; species Astyanax mexicanus. The sequence goes on along the minus strand of NC_064410.1, from coordinate 57,504,615 downwards.
ACGCTGTGGGAGAACGGAGTTGTGCTATTCATCAAAGGTAAGTACTTTTTATCATGTTTTACTACACCAAAAGTCCATTTTACACCGTTCTCCTATAGCTTAAATTTAGTTTGTGGACACAGATTATAACCTGTGCAGCAGACACAGTATTTTAATATGTAAATTGTTTTATCTTTTCTATATTACACATAGTAACAGTTTTTAATATACACATATTTATAATTGCACAGCCTTGCTTAGACTACAGATGAGCAATACCAGTTATACCACTAAAATACCATGTGATTATATGTACTAAATGAGGAATCTGGTCATTAAAGCAGAGTTTTGGTAAGTAGTCCTGACCTCAGGCGGTCTTCCTCCAGTCCCTCCACAATGGCGTTCCTGTCGTTCACAATCTCTACCAGCCGGTTCATCAGATACGCCTCCCTCTTTCTCTCTGCAGTGCTTTTCAGATGCTCTAAAACACAAATACAGCAGTAATTAGAGTTACATGGATAGAAATGTTGTATCTTGTCACTGCAGCCCCAACACTCACTGTTCAGTAACTTTTACCTGGTTTATTTATCAGTCTCCTGAGCTCTCCCTCCACTCCAGGCTGCTGCTCCTCTAAATCTTGGGTTTTTGCTCTATTAATGAAAACGAACACCGTAATTAAATTAATCACTCTGTATAACAATTAAGAAATCATTAAAAAAAACACAACATCAAGTTTTATCTGATCTGAATGGTGAAAGACACCAATTAGTACATGGAATAATGATAATCAAGTTGATTGCAATCCTAAATCTTCCAAATTTTGGGACAGTATAAAAAAATGCAAGTGCTTATTACATTATGTGATGTTTTGTCTGCTTAACTTTATTTAATTTATGAATAAACAAACATTCATTCAAGCCTGAAACACATTCCTAAAAAAAGCTAAGCTAAGCCAGGTAAACAAAACTGTAATCCCTTAAAAAATAAAACAAATAAAAAAAAAAATATATATATATATATATATATAAACTGTTTATTTGGGTAAGTGAAGCACTTTTGTTTATTTACAGCAAGCTTAGATTTCCTGCTGGGTGCTGCAGCATTAGCCTTAGTGGCTAACCGCTAGCGCTAGTTATTGCCGCCCAACAGCGATACACTGAGGAACCCTGACGCAGGCTACAGTCAAATATACTTGCATCTGAATGGTGAAAGAGCTAGCTCTTAGCGTGGTTAGCATCTAATGGCCAATAATACTCGCCTCTGAACGACGAAAAAAGCTAGTGTTTAGCGTCTAATGCTGTATAATGCTGTACTTCAGCGGCGTGGCTTTACTGCTCCTTAAAACCTGACTGGTAGAATTCATACATAAAACGTACCAGATTATAAGGTGCACTGATGATTTTTGGGAGAATGAAAGGATTTTAAGTGAACCTTATAGTGCCAAAAATACAGTACTAGCCCCCATTTTCACCTGTCTCAACATTTTTGGAATGTGTTGCAGTTACACAGACAAAACATGAAATATCCTGGATTCACACTGCCTGCAATCAAATAAAAAGCAAAGCAAATATAAGAAAAAATGGATTTTAATAAAATCAGGCCCCAATAATAAAATAATAGAAGCACCACCTACATGTACATGAGCTCAGATTCCCTCCGTATGAAACTCTGCTTCTTTCGGATCAGGTTAAACCAGTCCACAATCAACGGATCCATCAGAATGTCCCCGCTCCCCTCTGTAAAACAAACCAAGGTTATGAAAGGAGAAGACTGTGCTCAGTTTTTTTAAATCATTAGAGACTTTCAGAGATGCCAAGCCAAGCCAGAATCATGGTTACATATCCTCTGGAGGAAGCAGCCATTTTTCTAGCAAAATGCTTTGCTGTGTATGTGTTTGAAATACATTTAATATAACCCGGTAACGCAGTCCAAAATATCTGTTGTGCCACTGACATTGCCTTCAGGTGAGGTATGGCTCACTCATACACACACACGCACACGCTTTTTGTAATTCGATCAAGTGCTGGGCTAGATTTGGCCTGGGCCGAGAGGCAACAGGGCCCCGTCAAATCCCGCTGGCTGCAGCAGCAGGACAGGTGAGGCTGGCGGTGTGCAGCAGATATTGCCACAGTGACCTTGAAACCAGCCAATCAGGTGTCCCCGTCCCCGCTCAGCCTCCACTCCCGACTACAACACGCCGCCTGCCTCTTTCCATTTCCTTGCCAGAATCCCGCAGGAGGAGAGGAAGCTACCCCCGCACCTCGCCTCATTTGGCCTCGGCCGCTGGATGTGAGCGGCCCTTTATTGGCCCCCACCCGGCCCTCCAGGCTGCGGAGGAATTCCGCCTCCCAGGTGGACGAGTTCGGATAACGGGTTCCGAATGAGGCCGGAACTCTCCGGCAGGTGATCTTATATACACACACACACACACACACACACACACACACACACACACACACACACACACACACACACACACACACACACACGGCTGATGCTCTGCAACTCCGAGAGCAAAAGCACTTTTCTGTATTGGAATCATCCTGTATAGATTTATATATTTATATATATTCTGATTATTTAGTTTTACACAAGCGTGACAAATATTTATACTGCAGTCCCCTCCAAAAGTATTGAAACAGTGAGGCCGATCCCCAATTTCTATTGTAGAAATACTGAAAACATTTGAATTTGACATTAAAAGATGAATAAGAGACAAAAGAAACACATTTTAGCCTTTATTTCCATCTAAAAAGCTAAAATGTTATATCTGATACACAGTTCAGAAGATAGACCCTTCTGTCTGAACCCACTCATTGTTCTTGTGAGCAAAAGTATTGAAACACGTTACAATCAGAAGTGTTTTGATGCCCTGGTGTTTTCTGATACATGAATTATTCAAACAATAAACAGTGCTCAGTTTCAGATTTAGGTTTTATCTGTGCATTTATAGTTAAAAGGAGTTGTCTAGTGTTAGCGGTCACGTTCAGAAAACTTTCTACTAACTTTGCTAACTTGGATAAACCATAGTCAGCACTCTACATCATCACTGAGGAGCAAATATCAGCAGTGTAGTGTAGTGCTGGGCTTTTTTTTATGATTAATTCGGTTAATTAGAATCACAGTTTAAATGCGATTTTTTTTTAATGGCGTAATTGCTTTTTAATCTAAAATATCCAAAAACGCTACTCATTTCTGAAGTGTTTATTTGTCTCACTTTGGTTACTGGCGCCTCACACAGACTAACAGTCACCAACACCAACACATTTTCTAACCGTTCCGCTCAATAATAAATAAATAAATAAATAATCAATAAATAAAGTTACAGTTTCTAAAAACTGCAGTGTCATCGCTCTCTGGTAACGATCCGTGATTCATTGTGGAAAATAATAATAATCACTCCTTCAAAGTTTCTTCTGTGACTCGTTTAGAGCATTATTTCTCAATTTTTAGTTATTCTTTTATTTATTTATTTATTTATTTTATTTATTTATTTATTTTTTACAGGTTAACCTAGTTTTAAACCATTCCTTAGTCATCTGTAGTTTGATTTTTAGTAGAAGGGAAAAAATAATAATTATAATAAAAAATCTCATTTTCTGTGAAAAAAATGTAAGATTATTTTTCTAGGCCATAATCACCCAGCGCTAGTGTGAAGCATTTGGTACAGCAGCACAGCAGAATAAGGCCTTGATAAAAATCTGTTGAATCAGGAAGGTAATAATCAGCCGCAGGAGGACCCCCCCCCCCCTCACTCCTCTTACCCTCCTCACAGCGCCGGAGTCTCCCCTCCAGATCTATCCCTTCCTTCTCCAAATCACCCAGCCGCTCCTCAATTTCCTGCAGCTCCTGACTGATCTGCTCCATCGGGATATGGTGAGACTTCATCTGCACAGATATGGAGAAAGAGTGTGTGTGATCGAGATGATCAGTTATAATACAGCAATTTTAAGACCATGAGCTAATTTTAAGTCATACTGAATAGGGCTGTACAATATTGGAAAAATTTAGCGAATTTTAGCTCCGCCCACACCCACGAGCTTTCTCGCATCCGAACCGATCAAGAGCTGAGTCTGAGTCAGCGCAGAGCTCTCAAAACCCGAGCAAAACAGCAAAACAACAATAATCTGCCCTTTATTCAAGCATTTAAATGGCTGCTTAAAAGGTAAATAAGAGCGTTTGTTTTTCTTGGATTAAAAGCCTGAATTCAGCTGTAACTGGAAATATCTGCGCTGCAAAACTGTGCTGGACTGAGGTGCACAGCTTTCCACACGTGCACAGTTTACAAGCACGTGCCCAACCATGTGGATGGAGGCCCCCTCCCCCACATGCTTCTCAGGCAGCAGGAGCCTGTCATTCACACAGACACAGAGACAGCGCTGTGTATCTACTTCTTATGTCAAGAATTAAAACATTGCAACATCGCGTTGATGAAGCTTAAATATATATCATGCAGCCCTTATACTGAACAGGAAACAGAAGGAATAAAACAAGACGCATACAATTAATACAGTGGACACACCTCTTCTCATTCAATGTGTTTTTTCTTTCTTTTCATGATTTTTTTTTTACATTGTAAATTTAATATTGAAGACTATACACATGCAGAATTATGTGAGCGGCATGGCGGCTAAGTGGTTAGCACATTTTCCTCCCAGCACTGGGGTCTTGGGTTCAAATCCCTATCTGGGTGGAGTTTCCGTGTTCTCCCTGTGTCTGTGTGTGTGTGTAAATGTATGTATAACTGTGCCCAAATATGGATTGGCACTCTGTCCTGGGTAAATGCTGTAATGCCTAATGCAGCCCTTCAGGTGGACGGTTGTTTCCGGTTGAGAGCATGCTGTGCGCTATTGGCTGCCGCTTCTTACCAGTGTGTGGATGAGTGCTGAGAATGAATGGTTGTGTGTAAAAACGTGATTGTAAAGAGTTGAAAGTTGAGTTTCTAGAAATGCGCTATATAAGTGTAATCAATTATATTTAGTAAACATATTTTTACTAAGTAAAGTATTTTCTCAGTTTCTTCATGAGGTAGTCACCTGGACTAACCTGACTAACCCCTTTTTTTTACCTTTTACTACATAATTCCATGTGTGTCCCTTATTTGTTTTTATGTCTTTAATATTAACCTCCAATTAAGAAAATGAATTAAATAAAGAAATAAAGAAAGAAAAACACTGAATGAGAAGGTGTGTCCAAACTTTTTAACTGGTACTGTATGTGCACACTTACTGATGGTGATAATGTTTCAGGTGGGAGGCTGCTTGTGAAGAACACATTTCCATTTTCAGAACCTAAGGAATAATAAAAATATAATTACTGACTATAAAACTACTGTGTTTAATTATCAAGTCTAAAGTCAGTGCAGTTTTGTTTTCCCACAAAATCTTACAGCACTTCATGCTTCCCTCTGCTACTGACAACTTTTATAGAGATGCAGATTTCATTTTCCAGCAGGACTTGGCACACTGCCCACACTGCCAAAAGTACCAATTGGTGCTACATAATATTCTAATTTTCTGAGACACTGATTTTTGGGTTTTTATTGGCTTTAAGCCATAATCATCAACAATAAAAGAAACAAATGCTTAAAAAAAGATCACTCTGTGATTTGAACTGAATTACTGAAATAAAGTAAAACTTTTTCAGTGATATTCTAATTATTTGAGATGTGCCTGTAAATTAAAAGAGTCTGAAGTGGAAATATTTTACAGGGGAAGCATGAAAACACAAACTATATGATATACATTCAGTATGTCCAAGACAGTCTCATTATATATTCACTGTAACTAAATAAAAAAGTGAATTATTATTATTATTAAATCAGCAGCACAGCAGCACTGAAACTCAGCATTAAGATAATCAGATCGGAATGGGGGAAAATCTGATCAAGACATCCCTACTAATGGATAAAAAACGCATTTAAAATCATTGACTTATGATTTCCCTGCTCAAACTCATAAAATGTAACTTGACTCAATTGATAATCAGCAGGATTACTAATCATGTTTATGTAAGACCAAATAAGTAATCCAAATTATGCATATATTGTACAGTACTGAAAAATCCAGTTCTGGTTTTGGGTTGTTTGAAGGCTCACCTGGCTCTGTAGAAACACCGTTCTTGGTCCGTTTAGGAGAAGGTGGTTTGGGTTTGAGTGATTCACTCTGGGAGGAGCTGACTTCCTGTGGAAGCTGGTGAGATGGGACTTCTTTGGAATTTCCAGATCTATAACCTTTAAAGAGATAAAAAAAACATATCTTTGATAAACAGAGGCTTCTGGAACTTTTTAAACCACAGAAAAAGTCAAATGACAGGGTCTTACTGGATTCAATAAACAGTCCTGGCTGTTTCTCTGCAGTTGGAACTTTCCAGTTGGGTGATGATCCAATAGGAATCTCACATTTAGAGGCTGCAGGTAGAAGAAGAACTAAATGAAACACTACAGCAAGAAATAACCAACTAAATCCAACTACTGTTTTAATGGAGTGAAGCTTAGTAATACCCCGTCCAGCAGACCCACGGCGAGACTCTGCAGAAGCAGGATATACTGGGTTTGGTGGCTTGGTGGGGGAAGAGTTGGCTGACCAAGTGTTACCACTCTGAGAGGAAGCTGGTGTGTGAGGTTCACTCTTAAAGCCTGAAAAGATAAAAAATTAAATAAATACAGAATCCAGGCCTGTGACTATAATGATATTACACCAAAAAACAAACAAAGAAACAAAAACTATATTGTACCAGTTAAAAATTGATGAATGGATGACTAAATTTTAGGTGTGTCCAATGTTTTTAAAATGTTCTGCATTGTAGATTAATTACAAAGTTATCCATGAAGAACTATGAAGAAAAACATATGGAATTATTCAGTAAACCCAAAAAAAATGTTATGATTAAACTGGTTCTCATCAGGACCACCCCAAGAAGGAAGAGCAAGAGTTCCCTCTGTTGAACAGGATAAGTTCATCAGAGTTACCAGCCTCAGAAACTGCAAGTTAACAGCTCCCCAGATATTTTGGTTTGTTTAACACTTTTAAGTTACTCCATGATTCATTATGTGTTTCTTCATAGTCTGGATCACTTCACTATTCATTTACAATGTAGGGAGAAAAAAAATGTAAGATAAGCTTTTTTTTTTTTTATGGTACTGTATATGGACATAATCAGCCTAATTATTGGTGAACTTTATACCGCCAATAGTGTTGACTAAATAAGTGTTGGATAATATATTATTTCCTCAATTCAGTTAATAATACTAATTATCTGTAGAGATGACACTATTAATTTTCAATACTCAAAGGCTACAAACATCTATTTTCTGGTCTATTTTCATACATAAGGCGCACTGGATTATAAGGCGCATTATGCAACACTAGTAAGAAACAGGAGTGTCACCATGTTTTCCTTCTAATTCAACAGGTAAAGCTAAGCTAAGTAAACAAAACTGTAATTTTCAAAAGGAAAATAAGTAAAAAAAAAAAAAAAAAAAAAAAAAAAAAAAAGCACCGTATGTTCTCTCCTGAAAACTGTTTATTTGGGTGAGTAAATAGCTAATGTTTACTTACAGTAAGCTTAGATTTCCAGAAAATGCCACTCAACACAAGATACAGTACAAGATACTTGCTTTTGATGCTAATGATAATGCAGTGCTAGCCGGGATTAGCAGCAGGCTACAGGCCAATAAAACACACTCACCTCTAAACGGCTAATGCTAATACTACTCCAGTTTCAGTGGTGAACTTCAATAAAACTCCTGTATAAGGCTGTACTTATAAAGTGCTTCTTACAACCTGACTGGTAAAATTCATACATAAGGAGCACAGGATTGTAAGGAGCACTAACGATTTTTGGGAAATCTAGTCTGAAAAATACGGAACTACTGTTTTTGAATATTAATTATGGTTGTCAGGCAATAATAAAAAAAGATATAATTTTATGTTCTGTGATTAATTCATGTAAATTCAACACATTTAAATCACATTCATCACTTTTTGCTAAGAATGATTTTTTAAATGTACAATTCAACTGATTTTTAGATGAGGTGCAAATGAATGAATGAATGAATCTCCCAAATCAGTATTTATTAATTGTTCATGTATCTATAAGAGTGTATGATTGTTGTATGTCGTATGAGCATGGACGTACCCCGGCCAGCAGGGCTATGCAGTGGTTGATCTGGGAGTGGAGATTTGTCAGTGTTCTGGTCAGATACTGGGCGAGTAGGGGTTGATACTGGGAGGACTGGTGCAGGAGGAGTGTTCTGGTCATTCAGATGGTTGCAGATCTTGTTTTTCTCTGGAGTTACGGTGTTAATCTCAGCAGCGCTGCAGATTCTGGAGAAAGAATGCTCACTTACTCACTACAAACAAACAAACCCTTTACAAACCATCAACTACCCACTTAACCCTTAACATTCACCCAGTTAGGCCTGTCACCATAACAACGGACTGTGGACAATACACAGCTGAGCCATAACATTAAAACCACCTCACTGCTTCTACAATTACAGTGTAGTTGATTATTATTATTATTATTATTATTATTATTATTATTATTATTATTATTATTATTATTATTAGGTTGGTGAGTTATTATGCTCAGCACTGCAGTTATCACTGATTAGTATGGTGGTGGTGTATGAGGTGTTAGTAGAATGGAAGAACTGCAAAAACACACACCAAGGAGCTCATAGTGGGCACTCCTGAAGGTCAATAAAGACCTAAGAATGTGGTTTTGCAGTTTTAAAACACTGTAGACACTACCGGGCACTCCTAGCGGGCACTCCTAGCGGGCACTCCTAGCGGGCACTCCTAGCGGGCACTCCTAGCGGGCACTCCTAAAAAGTTGGACATGCGGTTTTAAAAACACTGTAGACAACATCAGGCACTGCTCTACTGGGCATTCCTAGTAGGAACTGCTCTTTTGGGCACTCCTAGTAGGCACTCCTAATAGGCACTCATCTACCAGGCACTCCTAATAGGCACTCCCCTACCGGGCACTCCTAATAGGCACTCTTCTACCGGACACTCCTAGTAGGCACTCTTCTACCGGACACTCCTAGTAGGCACTCTTCTACCGGACACTCCTAGTAGGCACTCTTCTACCGGACACTCCTAGTAGGCACTCTTCTACCGGACACTCCTAGTAGGCACTCTTCTACCGGACACTCCTAGTAGGCACTCTTCTACCGGACACTCCTAGTAGGCACTCTTCTACCGGACACTCCTAGTAGGCACTCTTCTACCGGACACTCCTAGTAGGCACTCTTCTACCGGACACTCCTAGTAGGCACTCTTCTACCGGACACTCCTAGTAGGCACTCTTCTACCGGACACTCCTAGTAGACACTCTTCTACCGGACACTCCTAGTAGACACTCTTCTAACGGACACTCCTAGTAGACACTCTTCTACCGGACACTCCTAGTAGACACTCTTCTACCGGACACTCCTAGTAGACACTCTTCTACCGGACACTCCTAGTAGGCACTCTTCTACCGGACACTCCTAGTAGGCACTCTTCTACCGGACACTCCTAGTAGGCACTCTTCTACCGGACACTCCTAGTAGGCACTCTTCTACCGGACACTCCTAGTAGGCACTCTTCTACCGGACACTCCTAGTAGGCACTCCTAGTCCTAGACCTAAAAAGTTGGAATTGCACTGTAGATCCTCTACCAGGGATTTCTGAAGGCTAATTAAACCTAAATAATTAGAATTTCAGTTTTTAACACACTGTAGACTCCATCAGGCACTCCTCTACAAGGCTCTTCTGTATTAGGCACTCCTAGTAGGCACTCCTGAAGGCCAATAAAGACCTAAACGTTTGGAATTGAGTTTTTACAGAGTTTTTAAAACACTGTAGGCATCCCTCTACCTGGCACTCCTAAAGCCCAATAAAGGACAAAAAAAATTTAATTGCAGTTACTGTATAACAAATACTGCATTTATTTACTCTAGTTGACACTCCTAAAGCCTGATAAAGGGCTAGAAATTATTAAAATGATTAAAAATACAATATATAAATTAAATATATAAAATAAACTATTTTATGTTTTTACACAAAGTTTCTATACCAGTTAATTTGTATTTGTTTTAATGGGCAAAACTGAGGTTAAATTTATATACCAGCACTGTACACTAAATCAATAACATCATTATTGTGACAGGCCTAAACTCAGTGTCTATCATTTTAAATGAAGCACCTCACCTTTTTTCCAACATTATAAAAGCAGCAGAGGTAAGAGTAAAGTCAGAACTAGGCGCACGGTCAGGCGCAGCACTCCTTGGGGCTGGTGAGGACGGGGGACAGAGTGAGCGGCTGCACTCGCAGGCAGTCCATCACTACTGAGATTCTGGGGGCTGGAGGGAGGCGGCGTCGGCTGGGAGGAGACATACATGAGAAGGCCCTGCTGTCAGCACTCTGCTCTGAAGTGTCGTGGTGGTGTTCACCCCGGGTGACGCGCGCCTGCCTCTCCCCTCATGTGGATTAGAGAGAATTAGGGATAAACGAGGAAAGATCAAACCTACCTCAGTCCTGGTCCATTTGGAGCGGCATTCAGCTTCGGCTGCCACTCAGCCGGCTCCTTACTGCTCCCGCTGTTTTTGGCTGGAAAGAGCAGACGGAGGACAAAAAGTTGAGAAAATGGGACCAAAGTAATAAGCGTGAGTCACATATGATCAAATAATGCTTTTTAAATCAAAAGAAAAGCCAGCTTCACATTACAAAACAGTTCACACATAGCAACTGAGTAAGCATATGAATATTTATACATGCTAACATATTGTTCTGATTGGCTAACAGCACTGTGACACCAGCGAGACTAACAACAGTTAGAAATGTTTTAAAATAAAGACATTTTTACACTAATAACGGTCTTTGAAATCATATCATACATGTCATATATGTTACTTTACAACATGTGTAATACCCTGCTAAGTGTCTAGTCTTAGAGTCTCTGTTAATCAAAAAATCCACCGGAGATCCTATGTAAACCTATACTTACTTACAACAAAGGTGGGTAGTCCAGGTCCAGAAAGTAAAAAAAAAAATATCCACCCCACAGTTTCGATGGCTGGGCCACATCAGAGCCACCCAGGCATTTGGAACAAAAAAAAAAAAAAACCTGGGGTGAATTTTTTTTGTTTTTGAACTTTCTGGACCTGGAAGACTACCCACCTCAGCTTACACAAGATAGCTAGCTATCTAATTAACTAGCATAAACAGAATTTTTTTATTATTATTGATTTCATGACTAAATATTAATAAAACACTGGAATAATGGGAAGCTCTAAATACCCATTAATTTGTTAATTTACTCACTGAGTTATGGCTTGAATTCTAGGTACATCATTTAAAAGACCATTGGGACATATGCACAACAATTATAAATATTTAAACATACACAACTACCTAACTATCTCAATTGTACTTCTTCACTGGTGGTGTTCCATAGACAAATTCTAAATATTCGTTCTTTAGCTTTGAATTACTGGGTAAAGCATACAGTATAACACTGATGTGATATTCGCACAAATAACACATGAACAAACTGCCATGTGGTTCCTAAGGCTGTTAGCTCCTATCTGACAAGACAATGTCACTGCATGGATTCAGCTCTGCCTGTGGGCTGTCATGAGCCGAGGTGGGCGGGGACTAATTCACGGGTTGACGTAGACACGGTGCTTTTCCTGATCGACTCGTTTTACCAAACACTTTCTTTTACGAGCAATGACCTATTGTATTTCACAAAAAACAAAAAAAGTGGATTTTAGTGCAAGGACACCTTTAAAAGTGTTAAACAAACCAAAATACTCAGAAAGCATGGGCATAAGCTGATAAACTTATCCTGTGCAACAGAGGGAACTCTTGCACTTGCTCTTAGAGCATAACTCAAATATAGCTATTTACTGTATACCTGTAACTCTACCTCTTCACTACTTTACAACTGATGCTCTCAAACACTTTATTAAGAGACAAGAAATTTAAGTTACTAACATTTGAGGAGTTCAGCACAGCTGTTAACTGAAAGCCTGAATTCCAGGTGACTCTACCTCAAAGCTGACTGAGAAAATCACAATTTGAGGAATGTAAAATATAAAACATATTCTGGTTTGTTTAACACTTTTTTTTTGTTTGCCAAGTAATTTAATATGATTTTTTTTATAGTTTGCATGATTTTAGTTTTAATCTAAAGTGCACTGAAAAAGTGCAATCAAAAACCACTGAATTTAAGTTGTGTACAAATGTCAAATGTAATTATACTCAATCTAAATAAACATTAAAATTATCCCAAATTATGAAATGACTTAAAAAAAATCTTATTTAAATTTTCGTGATTCTGCTTGACAAAAACACTGAATTAGCAGGCGTCCCTCTCCTTCTATAATATAATGTTTCTGAATAATCATGAGCTCAGATCCAGAGACTATTTATTAACTATTTTATTTTGTGTTCTCCTGAATTATTTAGCCTGGCATCAGATTTCCTGCCTAGATGTGCAATGCTGTTTGTACCCAAGCAAAAGGTGCTACTTTGAAAAATCTAAAATATATATTAAAAAAAAAACATACACTAGTTTGTTTAAAACATTTTTTTTGTGCTATTATTGTAGGCCCACCTCTGGTTGCTAGGGGTTGCTGTGGTATAGAGATTGGATGCTGAGGTGTTGTTTAATAAAAACCATAAAACTATAAAACTATAAAACAATAAACAAAACACTGAACTCTACAGGTCGAGCTGGTATTGAATAAAACCCAGGCGGCATCTCGAGCTCCTCCGCCTCATTCTGATGGACTAAATGAAACACACGCCTAAGGTTGGGACAAGCCCTCGCAGAATATTGCATGCGCTTTTCTATATTGCTGGTTCGGTGTCTCTACACTCGTCTGCTGTGTTTATAGCCAATGTTTATGATAATATTTCCCCTGCGACCTTTAGAAAGCATTTAAAATCGGACCGCGGTCTACATAAGCAAAGGTCACCCGCTCACCGGCGGTACCTCCGGCGACGGCGAGGTGAGCCGAGGGAGGTCTGGTGCACTCCTTGCTGATGGCGCTAAGCCAGAGGGACTCCTTGGTGCCGCTGCCGCTGATGCTGCCGCTGATGATGCTGCTGCTGGTGTCGGTGGGGGAGGGGGTGGCTGGAAGCCGGCTGGTCCGTCGCTCTGCCGCGGCTGAGCCAGGCTTCTCCTGCCTCCAGCTGGGGGCTTCATCAGCCGAGCGTCTGCTTGCCGAGCTGAGGGAAAGCATGTCTTCTGCATTATTTACTGTTTACAGTAGCATTACGCTGCATGATGCCGTCTGTCTGTTCAACTCAACGCATGACAGCAGAATTAGTCACATAATCCCACTCAGCATAATCACCAGCCTGATGGAAATTAACTGCTCCAAAAGACTCTCCGTACACATACAGCTCGAGAAAAAAAAAAAAAAATAAGAGACCACATAAGAATGAGGAGTTTCTTTGATTTTACCACATTGAAAAGCTCTGGAATATAATCAAGAGGAAGATGGATGATCAAAAGCCATCAAACCAAACTGAACTGCTTGAATCTTTGCAACAGGAGTGGCAGCATAAAGTTATCCAAAAGCAGTGTGTAAGACTGGTGGAGGAGAACATGCAAAGATGCATAAAAACTTTGATTAAAAACCAGGGTTATTCCACCAAATATTGATTTCTGAACTCTGGTCTGAAAGCTCAGCATCTTTTTTGTTATTGCAGCCATTTCTCAATTTCTGCAAATAAATGCTCTTAACGACTAAATATTTTTATTTGGAATTTGGGAGAAATGTTGTCTGTAGTTTATAGAATAAAACAACAACTTTCATTTTACTCAAACATAAACCTATAAATAGTAAAATCATACAAACTGATTCAGAAACTGAAGTGGTCTCTTAATTTCTCTTACTTTATTTCCAGAGCTGTATAAACTAACAGGACAGCTTATCAGGTGTACAGGCTATCTACTGTATAGCACCAGCCTGAGAGTGCAGCAGCCTGTTAGAATGAATATGGATAGATACAGATTGTAGATAAACCTGTATATTGGGGGGTGGATGTGATACATTTTGAAATGTTCATGTGTAATCTGAAAAGACACAAAATTGTGGTGAACTGAACCAAATCTTACACCCTGTCGCAGAAAGACACAGCGGTCTAAAGGGCTGCAACTATGGTTGAGAGATCGCTGGTTCGAATCCTGGTCATGTAGCTCGTCATCAGCTGCCAAAGCCCCGAGAGAGCACAACTGGCCTTGCTTTCTGTGGGTGGGTACAGTAGATTGGGCTTTTCCCCCTTATCACTCTAAAGGGTGATGTTGATCAGCACAAGGCTGCGTCTGTGAGCTGATGTATCAGAACTGAGTCGCTGCGCTTTCCTCAGAGTGCTCTGTGATTCTACTCGGTAATGCTGCATCAGCAGCAGTTCAAAAATAGGCGGTGGCTGACTTTACACATGATTGAGGAGGCATGGGCATGTGCTAGTCTTTCCTGGAAAATCTTACAGCACTTCACGCTTCTGTCTGCTGACAACTTTTATGGAGATGTAGATTTCATTTTCCAGCAGGACTTGGCAAACTGCCCACACTGGCAAAAGTACCAATTGGTCCTATATAATATTTAAAAATTTTGAGACACTGATTTTTGGGTTTTTATAGAAAAAGAAATAAACACTTCAAATAAATCTACATCTATATAATATATGAGTTTCACAATTTTAAATGAATTACTGAAATAAAGTAACTTTTCAATGATATTCTAATTTTTTAACATGCACTAGTATATTATACAGGGGTTGAACAGTAAAACTGAAACTCCTGTCATTTTAGTGTGGGAGGTTTCACGGCTAAATTGGAGCAGCCTGGTGGCCAATCTTCATTAATTGCACATTATTGCACCAGTACGAGAAGAGTGTGAAGGTTCAATTAGCAGGGTAAGAGCACAGTTCTGCTCAAAATATTGCAATGCACACTATAACATTATGGGTGACATACCAGAGTTCAAAAGAGGACAAATTGTTGGTGCACGTCTTGCTGGAGCATCTGTGACCAAGACAGTAAGTCTTTGTGATGTATGAAATGTCAGCATACCACCAAGAAGGACCAACCACATCCAACAGGATTAACTGTGGACGCTGTAAGAGGAAGCTGTCTGAAAGGGATGTTCGGGTGCTAACCCGGATTGTATCCAAAAAACATAAAACGGCTGATCAAATCACGGCAGAATTCAATGTGCACCTCAACTTTGAACTGTCCGTCGCCACAATAAATTATTGTGGTCTAAAACCAGGTGTTTCAGTTTCATTGTCCAACCCCTGTATATAGCAATAAAGGTCTTACCTGCTGCTGGCTGTGGTTCTGAGGCCACAGCTGTAAGCCCTGTTGTTATTGTTGCAGTTTCCTTCAGCTAGCTTCTTAGTGATGAGGGCCCGGGCCCGGTTCTTCTCCTCTTCAGATGTCAGAACGTTGTTCTGGGCTACAGGTGGATCAGATGGACTCTTGGCACTGACTGAAGGAAGTGGAGATGGGTCTACAGACAGGAAGAACCTCTGTCTGGCCTCCTGCGTTCTCTGCGCAGACGCAGTCCATGGCTGCGGGGCCGGGCGGGGCTCCACCGGCCTGGGCACGGCCTTAACTGGGCTGGAGAGAACCGAGACGTGCTGAGGAGGAGCTGGATCACTTCCTGTCTCAGGTTTGGGTCCGACCACAGCAGATTCAGAGCCCGGATTCTTCAGTGAAGACATGAAGCCATTGCGGGTGGAGTGATGGGAGGAGCAGAGCAGGGTTCCCGGCTCCTGACCCGCTTTAAAAGAGCCCGACTTCAGAGGAGCCGAACACTCAGAACACCTGAAACACAGTATTCAATAGGTTTATAATCAGCTTTATATCGTTTAACTACAAGATACACAATAATCATGATCTGATTACGCTAATGAGATCATCAGTCAATCAACGTACAGAATGTTCATACCAAAAAAAAGTATTGATTTAATAAAAAAAACATTACATTTTCTTTTTACATTCTTAGTACACTTATTTTATTATTATTTTTAGTTTATAATTTAATTTCATTCCATCTGTACGATTTATAAATGTTTTACTTTGCACATCTTTATTTTAATATTAATAAAAATCTTAATACATTTTTAATATTATTGCATGCATCATTTTCTATGATCTACTTTCTATTATTCATTTTTTTGTGTACAATTCATTTATTGTTTAAACTGCTAGAGATTAATTTAATAATGTTTGTTATAACATATACATTATACAATAAATAATGCTTAATTAATTATTTTAATTTAAGCTATTTCATCCACTATACTTATTTTTATTATTTATTTTAATGTAATTATTTTGTAGCATTTGAAGCATTTATAATTTGTATTTTTCCTAGTAATTAAGTTTGATATATATATATATATATTTTTTGCATGCATCATTTACTAGGATTTCCTTTATTTTAATATTATATGCATCTGTGGTTTAAGTAGAGATTTTTGAATCCGATATTTAATATCTGATATATATAAATAATGAATATGAAATATATAATTAATACTTGATTAGTTAATTGAATGTTAAGATATTTTTATTCACTAAACCCAATTTTATTTTTTCTTTACTTCTTTTCTTTTTTTTACTTATTTTATTTTAATTCTATTTGTAGCGTTTACATATATTTTACTTTGCCATTTCTACCTCTTTTTCTTTCTTTTCTTTCTCTTTCTTTGTTTCTTTCTTTCTCTTTTTTCTTTTTCTTTCTTTCTTTCTATCTTTCTTTCATACATTTTTTATTTATGTATATTATTGCTGTCAATTGCTTGTAAATCACTATTGTAAATAACAATTTAGATCTGATGTCCGAAAACTCCAATACAAATAATGTATGGCTAATTAATTTAATTGACTTATTTATTTATTACATTAACAAGTGGAATTTACTCATTATTACTTTCGTTTCTGCATACCTGGGTGCTGAAACCCGTGATCCGAAACCGCAGTCCTGGTTGTACTTCATCACACACAGCAGTGAGTTATCCCGCGAGTCACAGCAGGACTGCATGTTACAGGACTTTTTATTTTTTATAGTGAAAATGCCTCGAGGCTTCAGAGAAACTATGAGCAGAATGTCTGCACTGCCTTCATACAGTATACTTAAAAAGGCTAAAACAACCTGTATAATTCAGTCTAATCAGATAAAAGGCTGCTTTTAGTGGAGTAACTGTCTCTACTGTCCAGGAAAGGAGCGTTAGGAAACATGCCTCTCATTGGGCGAGTAAATGCCAATAAGCTCATCTTTATATCTGTGGTTAAATGCTTTTATTATAAGGTGTGTCCGCAAACACTTGCACATATAGAATATGTATTCATGGTGGTTTTAAAATACTGACAAGATCAACCTAAATTTACCTACAATTTGCATATCTTCCTATTTTTAAAAGAAAGAATCAACAGGTTCCAGCAGAGAAGCAGGAACTCTATTTGCATCAGGTTTAGATTAAACACAAATACCTTCATCATGCATGCAACCGTCTACAATAGCAAAGGCACACAGACACGCCCTAAATCCAGCTGCACAATGTGCAATTGACGTCTCACCTATAGATCGCTAAAAAAAAGTGCCAAATATTTCTCAGAAAAAGCAAAAAAATATATAAAGCATGTAGTAATAAGCATGTACTAATTCTCCTAAGTATTCATTGTTGTGTTTTGGGTGTACTGAGAAATAAACCAATCAGTGTGTCAGTTGTCATTCCCTTTAAGAGTCAGGGGAGCTCTGACTTTGGCGCATTCGTATCTTAACAGCACAGAGCTTTTGCGTGTTCAGGCTGTGAAGATACAACAGCAGCTCATTTAAAGGAACAGTAGTGTTATTTTATTCTTTATTTAGTTTATTGTTGGTCAAATTTGGGTTTGCACACTGCAGAGCCTGTGTTTGGGTGTGTTTAATGAGCAGTGGTGTACGCAGCGCTGGGAGCACCTATACGAATGGACTCTGACGATGATTGACTGTTGTCAGGGTTTTAATCAGTCAATGGAGCTCCTGTGTTTTCCACTACCAAAATATATAGAAACACACCAGAAATTTACCAGAACACACCTCACTTCCAGACCACCACATCCATCAGTGTAGATTTATTCATAAACTCTGACACTATTTTAACAGCGCGGGCGCAAGGCATGAAAATAGACTGTTGATGAAGGTGTAAGATAGTTTAAAGAATACCGTACATGTTTATGTATTTTCGCAATATAATTTAAATGTGTGTGTTTCTATTAATGTTAGTATTTCTATTCAATTCTTTACATAATTAAGCTTGTTTCTTAATTATACTGATTTAAATTTGTTATTTATCGTTTTATTATGTTCAGGCCCATTATGGACTACTCCCTTCCTCTGAGGATTGGCCTGTGGACCACCAGATGCTGCTTCAAGACCCTCTTGTGGTCCACAGGCAGATACACTGTAATTTAAATCATCTCCTCTCATCAACAAAGAAGTAGAAAAGTAAGTTAAAACAAACGTCTTACTTGAAGCAGCTCCTGTGGTAGAGTTTCCCATCCACTAGGTGTCTCTGGACCAGGTGAACGTGACTCCTGCACACAGCACACTTACTGTTCAGAGTCCCAGTTTTATTAGAGCTCTCCACCAGTACGGTGTTCTGCAACAGACAAATACAGAAAATACTTTAATTAGCAATAAAATCTTCTGCATCAACTTAATACCAAATATCAGCATATTATTCCGCATATTTTTTACATGCTGTAAACTGAGGGTCAGAGCACAGTAGTGTCCTTAGCCCCCCTACTCCTACCAGTTACACACTAGAGGGGGCTCAAAGCATGCTGTACCACGGTACAAACAAATCCCACCACAACACTGCTGTACTCTACTACAGTTCACTATACAATAAAACAGTATGTTTACATCACTGGATAAATGCTGAAAACATGCACAAAAAATGATTATTCATGCCACTAGCATTAACTAACTTAATTACAAGTTTATTGCTGGACAATCTGGAAATATGGTAAACATTTTAAAACAATATTTAGGTTAGAGTTGAGCTGTTATTAGGATGTAATTATCGACCTTTGATAACAGTCGAGAAATAGATTTTGATAATAATTATTCCAAATAGTTTTTTTCTCAGTGTGTGCTGCACCCAATAAAAAAATACCACAATAAAAACAAGTCAGATTTTTAAAAAAAGTTTTCTTTAAAAGAACAAATCAGTGATGAATAACAGGAAGTGTGTGAAAATGCATCTCAAAAAATCTTATAATTATTGAAAGGTTACTTTATTTCAGTAATTCAGTTCAAAATGTGAAACTCATTTATTATATAGATGTATTACACACAGAGTGATCTATTTTAAGTGTTTATTCATTTTATTGTTGATTAGTATTGCTTACAGCCAATAAAAAACCCAAAAATCAGTGACTCAGAAAATTAGAATATTATATAAGACCAATTGGTACTTTTGGCAGTGTGGGCAGTGTGCCAAATCCTGCTGGAAAATGAAATCTGCATCTCCATAAAAGTTGTCAGCAGCAGAGGGAAGCATGAAGTGTTGTAAGATTTTTCCAGGAAAACAAAACTGCACTGACTTTAGACTTGATAATAAAACACAGTGGATCAACACCAGCAGACTCTCAAAAGTACCAACTGCTCTTATATAATATTGATTTTTTTTGAGACACTGATTTTTGGGTTTTCATTGGCTGTAAGCCATAATCATCAACAATAAAAGAAATAAACGCTTAAAATCGATCACTCTGTGTTTAATACATCTATATGAGTTTCACATTTTGAACTGAATTACTGATATAAAAAGTTACTTTTCAATATTTTTTAAATGTTTTGAGATACACAAGTACGTTTCTTTGTCCAAAATATCCGTGTCTACTAAGCTAGTGGCGGTGGTAAATCAGTCAGCTATGTTTAGCAACCTTAGTGAAGCTCAGTGATTACCTGTTCAGCAGAGAAATTGCCAGCTCACCCGTTTCCATGACTACGGAACAATGTTTGCATGCTGTTGTGTTCTATACCTGGCAAACCAGGGTGTGGAAATGGGAGTGGGGGATTGGTGTTGTGCATATTTAGAGGCTAAAACCCACAAAGAATACTGTGATGTACTGCCCTGTTAAAACAAGACATTAATAAATATTGGCTTTGATTTAACTGAAGTTTGTGCATTACTTTTAAATCACCCATGATTAGTCATAAAACATATAACTGTATTTCAGTGATCACTGCCCCACACGGATCCTTGACATCAGGGTCGCAGTCCAATACACTACCACTGCCCCGGCTAGTGAATTGGGATCCAGCCAGGAAAAAAAAGCCCTTATAAGGAGATAGGGAGCCCAAGAACGAGCAGAAAAATGAGAACGGGTGGAAACTTAAGTCATGTCGAGCGCAACAGAGAGAGAGAAAGGGGAGGCATGTAAACAAAAGCTCACCAGAGAAGCATTCATTACAGTATAAACAACCTCACGAGCCAGATGTTTCATGCTTGCGGGCCTATTACCGACCCCTGCTGTAAAGGATAAGAGCCGTACCTTCTCAGAGGCTCGGTCTGGTTTAGGAGACACTCTGATTCTGGAGGGTGAGACACTGGGTGCAGAGTGTTTCTGGATGTGGGTGGATGCTGGTCTGTTCTCTACAGCAGGTTTCTGGGTCAGGGGGGTGGAGGTGTGTTTCTCAGAGCTGCTGCTGTTCTGAATGAGGATAGCTGGACGATGTAGTTCTCTGGGAGCTTTAGAGGAGGCAGAGGAAGATGGTGGCCGGTTCTCGGGAAGTGCTTGTGGGTTAAAGGTTTTGGCAACCACTGGGAGATTCTTCTTCTCTGATGGCTCCTCCTTCGAGCCCTCTGCTGGCCTTTTAACACCTCCCACTCCTCCTGCTGAAGAGGAATATAACACCATCAGCATGCAACACAATTATCTTATACTAGAGTAAGAAGACAGAGCATTAAAGGGCTTTAAATAGATGCTTTTTGATATTTAAGGGGAAAGTTGGAATAACCGAATTTAGATACTCTAAATCAGTTCATGTATTCTGATTATTTAATTATGTTAATTATAGGTATACATTCATTGACAAAAAACTAAAATAGGCACTGCATATTGCTGCAACACTATAAGTGGAAATACATGTAAATACTGCTCAGCTGCAGCTAACAATGCTAACCACTAACACAGGTAGTGACTGATAAACACATGGGAACACACTCATTTGTTCTTATGGCAGCTAATCATTACAAGCTTTTACTTTCTCCATTAAGAAGTTAAATGTCGTAGTGGGAAGAAACACATATCAGCGTAAAATGAAGGTCTATAAAGGAACACATAATGAATCAAGTAGTAATTTAAAAGTAACTTAAACAAACCAAAATACTCTGTGAAGCATTTAGGTGCTCGTATCTGGGGAGCTGTTAACTTGCAATTTTTGAGGCTGGTAGCTCTGATAAACTTCTCCTGTGCAACGAAGGTACTCTTGCTCTTCCTCTCCTGGGTCGCTTCTGATGAGTGCCAGTTTCATCATAGCGTTTCTGATAGTCTTTGCAACTGCACTTAAGGATACTTTCAAAGTTCTTGTTTTCTTAAAGTATTATTTCTTTACTTAGTTAAGTAGTTTGTGCTTCTCATAATCTGGATTAGAACATTACTCAAATATTCACTATTCACTGTATACCTGTAACTCTACCTCTTCACTACTTTACTTTAACTGATGCTCTCAAACACTTTATTATGAGACAAGAAATTCAAGTAATTAACTCTTGATGAGTTCAGCACAGCTGTTAACTGAAAGCCTGAATTCCAGGTGATTCTACCTCATAAAGCTGACTGAGAAAATCCAGCCAAGATGTGCAAAGGTGTTTATCTAAGCAATAATGTAAAATAAAAACATATTTTGGTTTGTTTAACACAATTCCATTTTTTTACTGCATAGTTTGGATGACTTTAGTATTAAATCTACAATGCAGAACACTTTAATTTTTAATAATGAAAAAACACTGAATTTAAGGTGGGTCCACAGTATATCTATAACATAAGGAGTTTTAAATGGCGTAAAAATAATAATTCCAGTGTTTGTGTAATTCAACTTGCAGAAGCTGTAAAGGACAGACCTGCGTAATTCAGCAGCTGCTACATGTGTCAAATGCTTGCATGCGTGCAACAGCCATGATATAAGATCAGGATTAATTATTCATCATTAACAGTGCTATCATCTTACTGGGTGAGCGCCCACTGAAGTAGTTGTAGTACTGGGAGACGTAGGTGAGAATGCTGAGCCGGTCTGGAACCGGCAGCGCCACCATGTCCTCCGCATCCAGAAGAGCTGGAATCCCCAGATGATCCTCTGCCACACGAAATGCCTTAAACACACACAAACGCATAAAAGCACAGTCAACCAAAGATACAAACCAGACAGATACAATTCTAGTTCTGTCACAATAATTACACTATAGATTTATCATACAGTGTACTACCCATTACGTTTTTATTATATATTCCTGTTTCACTCACTGAATATTCTTAATTATACTAGAACTCCATTAAATGGATGCATTATAATTATAGACTTTTACTGAAACAGACACTGAACAAAATTAAATAACGGAAGAAAACAATTAATTCAATACATTTTGCCACTTTTTTCAACAATGAATTAACTAAATAGCCTATATCAATAAAACGACTAAACAGTAGCTTAGCCCCACTCACTGCATTGGAAAAAAACAACACTCAATCCAGACATAAGGGCATGGCAGCACTAGAGCCAATGAGGCAAAGAAGGAGCTAATTATTTACTAATTTTATGTGATAAAGAACAAGCTTTATCATAATTAGGGATGGTTTTTGAAGTAAAACATGTATATCAATATAAAATATAAAATAAAAATGTCAAGCACAGGCCTCCAATGCAATGGACATTTAAAAAAAGTAATTAAATGTTTGTTTTATTATTATTATTATTAATATTTTGGGTTTTTTTTACATAGGAGTTTATATTAGCATATTGGAGTCTTCTTTTGTGTTCATAACAGGCGGAAAACAGCATTCTTGTATTTTTCCATCACTGCATCACCAAACATAATATACAACATCTCAGCAAACTGACCAATATATTTACCTACTTCAATCATGAATTGACCTCATTAACGAGGAATTCACCTCATGTAAGAGGACAATTACATATTTAAAACACAGACATTTTACTAATACACTTTATTCTGTTACAATTTTTTTAAATCTCATTCACACTGCTATTTATCTTGATTATCTATTTCATTCTTATTTTTATTTTAGTTTTATTTTTATTTATCTTACATAACAATTTCTCTTTTTGGTGGAACTGGACTGTAAGATTACAACTTTGTTCCACCTCATGTACCACAGGTAAATAATGCGAATGATAGTACAGTCTCCTTGAATCGTTGAAAAAGTATTATGAAGCAAAAAAACCCAACACAAAAAAACCCACATAAATAAATGATGGAGTTATGCACAAATATGTTTGATATATATTTGATCATAATGGAGTCAAGTTATACAGGCTTAATAATTTCTCCGGCACAAGAGCCAAAATTGATTTAAGCACTTGTTAACGCTGCTTACATCACTATCCTAGTCCTGTACAGCTCGTATCTTTTCAGCCAGTGTGTCAAGTGTGAATACAAAGTTTTAACTGATGTTGAACACTCTTTCATTTACTTTATAAATGAATACAAATAAAGCAGAAAAATGAACTTAAACATGTCGTTTGTTGGCTGTTTGCTGGCATTCTAAAGAGCAGCGGAAAGAGAAGCATGCAAGCGAAGTGTTGCACAGTAATATTACAAAAATAAAATAAAATAAATTGATTCTGCATGGTATAAATTATTTGGGCTCTTTATTTAGTCAGCCGAAGATAGAAACTGTTTTATTTGCCATTTTCAGCTAAATATTTTGCATGTGCTACATTTTTGCCAAGTAATTTCTGATACAATATATAGAGCTTTAAAAAATAATTTATTATTATTTATTATAACTTATCATGACAGGCCAATATGAGAAACTTTTTAAAGTCCAAAAAAAGCAGGAAAACAAGAAAATGAGAAAAAATAAGCAGACAGGCTGTTTTAATCAGCTTGGTAAGCAACGTACAACATTAAAAAAAGCAGCAAAAGCAAGCAAAGTACTTCCACTCCAGAACATCTTACAAAGTTCACTCCACATGACCTCCTTCCACTGCTTCAGACCAGCAGCGTGGCACTTTGGCAAAGTTTTCTGAGGCCGAGGCAGCCGGCCAATTAACTATAAACACAGTCCAGACGAGAGAGAAAAGAGGAGTTTCCCTAAATAGAAGGAAAAAGAGTGCAGTAAGCAGCGGAGTCGGGCCCTCTTGCTGCGTGGGGGCCGGACGGGGAGCGCATAATGAATAGCAGGTTTCCCGTGCACACTGCAGGCCCTGGGAAAGAGGAACCGGGGGGAGCGCTGGAGGGGGAAGGGCCAGGGCTTTGTTTGGGATTGACCTGGACACGCTCATTAAATTTTACAGGACAGTCGAGGACGGGCTGCACATCCTCCCGTACTGCAGCTGCTGCTACTATACAAAATACACAAAAACAAAAATCAGAGGGTGCGTTTCTACCCCAAACAGCACATCCACTTCCTTCTAGTGTCCTGTTTCTAACAGAACATGAACAAAAGTTAATATATAATCTCGATAAAAGTATTGGGACACCTCCCCACTAGGGTTGGGAATCTCTAAATCAGGGGTCGGCAGTGAGGTTGTTTGAACTATAGTTAATGATAATGGGGAAAAAAAAAAAAAAAAAAAAGCTTCTCTGGTGAGCTTTTGTTTAGATTCCTCCCCTGTCTCTCTCTGTCACACTCGGCGTGACTTTAGTTTCCGCCTGTTCTCAGGCTCCCCATCTCCTTATAAGGGCATTTGTATTTCCAGCCGTGTCTCAATTCACTAGCCAGGTTAGCGATAGTGTATTGGGCCGCGCCCCTGATGACACGGTTTCGATCCCCTGTGAGGAGCAATGTGTTTATTCATTTTTTTAACCTGCTTTGAGATCAACTGTTCTGCAATTGGGTTCAACAACCCTCTGGGCTGGAGAGCTACTAGTCTGATTTTTTTTTTTTTTTGTGGCCCGCCACATAATGGTTTGGAAAATATCTGGCCCATGGCCAAACTTAGTTGCCGACCCCTGCTCTAAATAAATATGTATATTTTGATTAATTATTTGTGTTCATTATATTTATACACTCATCGACTAAAAACATTTAATGGTGCACAGCTTTCAACACGTGCGTTTACAACAAGCATGTGCCCAGCCCCTGCCCCTCCCCCTCGCACTTCTTGCACAGGCAGCAGCAGCCTGGCACTCACACAGACACAGAGACAGCACTGTGTACCTACTTCTTGTGTCTATAACGATGCTTAAACAATATATTGTGCAGCCTTAAAGAGGAGTGTTTTAGCAATCTGGGGTGGATTAAGGTTTGGTCAATGAATACAGTTGAATTAATTCATTACTGTCCACAAATATCTGGATTAAATGCAGAAGTTCAGCAGTTCCATGAAGATCTGCACCTTCAGGCCTAGCAGCGAAGAGCCATGCATTGTTTAGTGTTTTAATGCACCAATGAATGAACATTTGTCATGACAGTAGTAGATCACATGTAAACTCATCCAGACGGGAAGGATCAGGTGTTGTGTTGGGTGACCGAGTGCACGCTTTATAATGGATGAGCTAGAGTGACTCCTCACGGTTCAGGTTCCTGCAGAAGAACGAGGGAGCAACTAGTGTTTCAGAGCGGCCAGCAGATCAGCGAGCGTCAGCCCACCGCAGGGGCCCATAATCTGGGCTCCCGGAGGAAGCAGGAGGGAAATAAAGCTCTTCAGAATGGAAAAGTCCCAGCTATAGAGAGTATAGGGAGTGTTGGGGACTTACTGAGCCTTGAACACTCATAACACACACTCTGACAATGACAGGAAGGAGAAATGAGAAATAATTAGGTCACTGGGCCACAGTAGCCCTCCACTGTAGGATATCAGTCTTTACACTGGGGCCATAAAATGTGTTGTGTTATAGTACCAGTCAAAAGTTTGGATGCATCTCTTCTTATTGAAATGTGTTTTCTTTCTTTTTATATATTTTTTTTACATTGTAAATTTAATATTGAGGACTATATTAAACCTATACAGCAGGGGTCGGCAATCAAGTTTGGCTGTGGTCCAGATATTTTCTAAGCCACTACGTGGAGGGCCACAAAAAAAAAATCTGTTTTGGAAAATGAAGGTAATGCAATGGGATGGAATGCTATAGACTAGTAGCTCTCCAGCCCAGAGGGTTGTTGAACCCAATTGCAGAACAGTTTATCCCCCTCAAAAAATAAATAAATAAATAAATAAACACCCCGCTAATCACGCGGAATGCACTGGCGGTCCAATGCACTGGCTATTGAAATGGGACACATCCATGGAAAAATGCCCTTATAAGGAGATCGTAGGCCAAGAACAGGAGGAAAAACGAAAATGGGCGAAATCTAATGTCACACCGAGCGCGACAGAGAGAGAAAGGGGAGGAATGTAAATAAAAGCTAGCCGGAGAAGTATTTTATTTATTTACTTTTTCCCCCACTAACGTTCATTATATTTCAGACAACCTCAAAGGCTAGATGTTTCATACTTGCTATACAGGAACAAATGCAGAATTATTTTTAATAATAAACCAGAATATGATGTTTTATACTTTAGATTCTTCTAAAAAGTAGCATATTTATCTTTGAGGAGAGATCTGCACACTCTTAGTATTTTAATCTCAGTGTCTTCATGAGGGAGAGTCACCTGGAATAGTTTTCTCAGCGTCTTGAAGGAAGGAGTTTCTGGAGGTGCTGAACAATAGTTGCTGTTTTTCCTTCACGCTGTGAAAGTCCAGCTCATCCCAATTAAATCACCTCAAATCACCATCTCAGTTCATCAGGTTTAGATCAGAAGATTAATGTGGAGGACTAACACTTTTTTGACTGTTTACTAAATAATTCCATTCAATATGTGTCCTTTAATTGTTTTCACGTCTTTAATATTAATCTACAATGTAGAAAATAAATTAAATTGAATGAGAAGATGTGTCCAAACTTCTGACTTTACTTTTGGTACTCCACATAACAGTATTTCACAATATACTGCATATGTAGGTCATGGAGGGACAGCTGAGGCCTATAGGTTAGAGGAATGATCTTTGGGAACAAAGGGTCTGCAGGAAGTGGTGAGGGAAGTGGAGGAACAGTGCTTTCTCCTTCCTCAACATCCACAGCTGAGGTGCCTACTAGAACACAGCAGTGGGTGAATTTCCAATTGCTGAACAGCCGCTGTGTAGTGCACTACATACTTTCATACTTAATTTATGACCACAAATAATGAACTACATGCAAATTGTAACCACTTAGTTTGAGTTTCTTTGATTTTAACAAATAGAAAACCTCTGGAATTTAATCAAGAGGAAGATGGATGATCACAAGCCATCAAACCAAACTGAACTGCTTGAATTTTTGCATCAGGAGTAAAGCAGCATAAAATGATCCAAAAGCAGTGTGTAAGACTGGTGGAGAAAAAAAGTTTCCTAGACGCATGAAGGAAACTGTGATTAAAAACCAGGGTTATTCCACCAAATATCAATTATTGAACTGAAACTTTATGAATATGAACTTGTTTTCTTTGCATTACTTGAGGTCTGAAAGCTCTTTTTTTGGTTATTTTCTGCAAATAAATGCTCTAAATGACAATATTTTTATTTGGAATTTGGGAGGAATGTTGTCTGTAGTTTATAGAATAAAACAACAATGTTCATTTTACTCAAACATATATCTATAAATAGCAAAATCAGAGAAACTGATTCAGAAACTTTTTTCCCTTAGCCATGCTGTTGCTCAAGGGTTTTGGGTCATTGTCCTGTTGCATCACCCAACTTGTAGAGTTTATAAAGTCTAGCGTATGGACGCTTTAATAATGGATGCTTTAATATGGATGCTTTTAAAAACAGATGCTTTAGTAAATTAAATGAAGCTGAGCTGATTAAACATGAAATATTTTGGGATCTTACTGTCTGCAATCCAATAAATATAAAATAAAACAGAACAAAATGTATTTGCTTTTCTTTTGCTTTATTTGCTTTTTCCGTACTGTTCCATCAGTTTCTGATTTGGGGTTATATAAAAAACGAAGGAGTTTGAGCTGTAACAAAAGTGGTGGTAGGTGGCAAACCCAAGCTAAATTTCTATTCTCCATTTAAAATCAAGCACAGACTTTTCAACACTGAGACTCAGACCACATTCACCATACTGTTTAAATACTGCTGAATATAGCTGTTCCTGTGGCAGATAAACAATCTGTTTATGGACCTCAACACTCAACCCTGTTCATAACAGCCACGGCCTTTCAGAAAGGAAACACAGAAATAGCTGGAGAGGAGGAGAAAAGGCCTGAGATCAGCCAGAGAACAATTCCACATGGAAAGTGGGACGAACTGAAGACATGAACACAGGCTGCCTTAAAGAGCAGCATACATTTAACACAAGACAATGCCAACCCTAAACCACAGCGGGACTCCAGCTTACAAAAATGTTGAATTACTTTTTTCCTCCATATTAAATGAATATTGAAGTGATCCAGATCCAGACTATGGAGAAACACATAAGAAATCATGTAGTAACTTAAAAATAGTGTTAAACAAACCAAAAAACTCAAATGTGAAGCATTGAGGTGTTCCTCTCTTGGGAGCTGTTAACTCTGATAAACTTATCCTGTACAACAGAGGAAACTCTTGCTCTTCCTTTCCTGGGGTAGCCCTGATGAGTGCCAGTTTCTTCATTACATTTTTGACTTCCTAAAGGATTTTTTCTCTTTTGCTTAGTTGAGTAGTTCTTGCTTCTCATAATATGGATTAGAAGATTAATCAAATAGGTCTATTCACTGAATACCTGTAACTCTACCTCTACACTACTTTACAACTGATGCTCTCAAACACATAAAAAATATTAAATAACTCTTGATGAGTTCAGCACAGCTGTTAACCGAAAGCCTGAATTCCAGGTGACTTTATATCATAAAGCTGACTGAGAAAATCCAGCCAAGATGTGCAAAATTGTCTATCTAAGCAAGAGGTGCTTCTTTTGATGATTTTAGTATTCATCTACAATGCAGACCATTTTAAAATAATGAAAACACACTGAACTTAAGGTGTGTCCAAACTTTTTACTGGTACTATACTTAGTAACACCATGATACTTTGTTTGATTGTTTGGTATTATTATTATAGAATCTTAAGCCCTATCCGGATGGAATTAGTTTCTCAGGGGGTTCACCTTATATAAAAGGTGGGTCCTCTGTGATTTTATTCCTGTCCAGAATGACCATGTTTGTGTTTTTCTCAGATGTTCCCTAAGAGTACTCTAAAATTACAGGCTGAATTATCTACTGTTTTTCGCTGAACTCCGTGGTAATTTTAGTCCTGTCCAGACTCACACCTCTGAGTTTCGTCTCCTCACGTTTAATAAAATAGCTATTTGTCCACTGCCGCACACCGTAATTACACTTTGGGCGCATGTTTACATGGAGATACACATTAAAAACACAACAGCGAGTGGAAATGAAGGAGCTACTGAACACAATGTCATGATCGAGAAAGCCCAATTTTTGTTTTTAATTTTAGTCTAGATGCAGCAGTTTTATCACTGAGTAAAAGTGTGAAATATTTTTGATAGACGTCTCCCTGAGAAACTAATACCGTCCAGATAGGGTTTTAGTGTAAAGAGCATCTGCATTGATTTTATCACTTTGGTTATCATCATCAGTTAATCTTCTACTCACTAAACTGTTCACAGCGACAGAAGTAAAAACCAGGGGTGCAAAACCAGGGCTTCAACACTGCCCACAGGAATTAGTCATAAATAAACACTGCTCCTGCTGCTGCTGCTGCTGTCATTTCCTGTTAATCAAAGCTGTGGTAGGAAATCTTACCAAGTGGTTGTTGTCATACACATTGTCTTTACTGAGGGTCTCGAATTTTCTGTAAGAAAACAAACGGATGTGAGTAACATTAGGATAAAAGGATTCATAACTCAATTCAATACAAATGACGGCACAGGAAGAGAACACAGTAAATAGAGATAACAGATCATTATTCATGGGTTTACCCCAGAAACTAAACCTTCTCATTGTAACTTTTAAAATTAAATACAGCTGCATCTCAAAAAAAATAGAATATCATTGAAAAGTTACTTTATTTCAGATGATTATGGCTTACAGCCATCAAAAATCAGTGACTCAGAAAATTCAGAAAGTTTGAATATTATATAAGAGCAAATACTTTTAGCAGTGTGGGCAGTGTGCCAAGTCCTGCTGGAAAATGAAATCCGCATCTCCATAAAAGTTGTCAGTAGCAGAGGGAAGCATGAAGTGCTGTAAGATTTTGTGGGAAAACAAAACTGCACTGACTTTAGACTTGATAATAAAACACAGTGGATCAACACCAGCAGATGACATGTCTCTCCAAACCATCACTGATCTTCAGTACATTTTACATTTCATTTGTAAATCAAGGGATCAGAGTCTGGAGGAAGAGTGGAGAGACACACAGTCCAAGCTTCTTGAGGTCTAGTGTGAAATTTTATGGAGATGTAGATTTCATTTTCCAGCAGGACTTTGTACACTGCTCACACTCCCAAAAGTACCGATTGGTCTTATATAATATTCTAAATTTCTTAGCCGTAATCATCAACAATAAAATTAATAAACGTTTAAAACAGATCTATATAATATATGAGTTTCACATTTTGAACTAAATTACTGAAATAAAGTAACTTTTCAATGATATTCTAATTTTTTAGATGCACATGTATTCCTCTGTTTGCATTTGAACATTTGTGTCAGCAATATGTACAACTTCAAATAGCTAAACACATTCAATAAAAGGGGTGTCTACAAACATTTGTACGTATACCACAGTGTATAATTAACTGTTCACACTCAGACATATTCAGCTTTTACACAACACTGCTAGATTTCTACATTAATTAACACAGATTTACTGAACTATCTTTAAATGTACAGTTGATTTGTGGAGCCAAACGACACATAAACAAGTAGAATATTGGATAAGTGAGAAACGCTGCACACAAAGGTCTTGAACTGATGCACAAATGTGTAATTATTTCCCACTTCCATTATTCCAGCAGCTCACTTCACGTCAAAGTTAAAAGGCTAATTAACTAAACTCATTAGTAAATCTGTCACTGTATAAAACACTCACTGTATAAATATAAGCAGTGTTTGTTTACTCCTTTAGAACAATTAACTCTATAAAGTAGAACGCAGTGTTATTTTAATAGTTATGTCCTTTTAAAAATGCCCTCTGGATTACGGGTGGGACAATACATCAATATTGCAAATGATGCTACAACAGAAGGAAGGTGAAGATTAGCACATGCCTCCTCCGATACATGTGAAGTCAGACTCCGCCTCTTTTTAAACTGCTGCTGATGCGGCATTCCCGAGTAGCATCACAGCGCACTCGGAGGAAAACGCAGCGACTCTGTTCTGATACATCAGCTCACAGATGCAGCCTTGTGCGGATCGACATCACCCAAGGAGTGATTGGGGGAAAAAGCGCCATCTACTGTACCCACCCAGAGAGAGCAAGACCAGTTGTGCTCTCTCAGGGCTCCAGCAGCTGATGGCAAGCTGCATAACCAGGATTCAAACAAGCAATTTCCCGATTATAGTGGCAGAGCTTTATACCACTGGACAACACAGCACTCCAAATATCAATACTTTTATTGAAACATAAGCGCTTTTAAACTTTCTAAGACTCACCCTGTCATTTCCACCACTAATGTTTGCAAATTTTGTGCAGTTTTTTTTAGTCACAGGCAACATAATTGACCATAACACAGAGGAGACATGTTTTTTTTAAATACTGCAATTACACAATCTGTGCTACTAATTTTATAACATTGCAAAAATAAAATTAAATAAAATACTATTACACAAGATATACAGCTCTGGAAAAAAATAAGAGACCACTTAAAAATTAGGAATTTCTTTGATTTTACCAAATTAAAAACCTCTGGAATATAATCAAGAGGAAGATGGATGATCACAAGCCATCAAACCAAACTGAACTGCTTGAATGTTTGCACCAGGAGTAAAGGCATAAAGTTATCCAAAAGCAGTGTGTAAGACTGGTGGAGGAGAACATGATAGATGCATAAAAACTGTGATTAAAAACCAGGGTTATTGCACCAAATATTGATTTCTGAACTCTTAAAACTTAACTCTTTGCATTATTTGAGGTCTGAAAGCTCTGCATCTGTTTAAATTTTTATTTTAGCCATTTCTTATTCTCTGCTAATAAATAAATGCTCTAAATGACAAATTT
This sequence comes from Astyanax mexicanus, assembly GCF_023375975.1. Lineage (NCBI taxonomy): Eukaryota > Metazoa > Chordata > Actinopteri > Characiformes > Acestrorhamphidae > Astyanax > Astyanax mexicanus. Next base: position 57,472,198 of record NC_064410.1, on the reverse strand, counting down.
TTTATTTGGAATTTGGGAGAAATGTTGGCTGTAGTTTATAAAATAAAACAACAATGTTCATTTTACTCAAACAAACCTATAAATAACAAAATCAGAGAATTTTTGTTACTATTTTGTGAATTAATTAGGCTTAAAATACACATCAAGCATTATATAAGAGGGAAATTATTGCATTTAGTTAATTTTTTTTATTCTTTTTTTATTCCGAAATCATTCAAAATGTATTAAAATGCTTTGTGGTTCACGCAGGGCAGTAAGATGTGTTTAATATAAGCCACTCTACGGTTAGGTAGTGTAGGATTTCAACACTGCCAGTATCAGTTTCAGACAGAAGTATAATGTGATGTAATGTAAACTGAGTAAAAACCGAGAACAAAGTGTTTATCACTTTAAACTCTCATACTACAATTACCCACAATTATTAAGCTCTATGAAGGACATTTACACTAAATTTACAGTTAATATATCCATAAATATATTCAGATTTCTGCTCACTACGAGTTTTGGAAGCCAAACGAAACTTGTTTGAGAGTCTGAGGTAATGAAATAGAATATAGTGGCCTTATATGATCGTAACCTTAAGCGAACAGTAGTCATGCTGATTGGCCAGCTCAGGTCCGTAACAGTACAGGGTTTATGTTGGTTTGAGTTCAATGGATTAGCTGGTCTCCACACCATGTGGTGTTGAGTAATGAAGCAGTAACAGATTGGAGAGTAAGTTTTCAGAAGTTTAGAGCGCCCATGTTTCAATATAAATATCCATATTTGATGCCACATGTCAATAATAACATCAAAAATGAAAACAATACAATATATTGATATATAGATATTTAGTCTCATGCCCAGAGTAGTAAGTCTACAAGCAATTTCAGCCTTAACTAGACAACCCTTATAACCAAGCATTACCACGCTGCTTGACCAATATAACCAAGCTGGTCAACCAAACATTGACCACCATGACCAAGCTAGATAACCAATAAAACCAAACCTGACCACAATGGTGGCCAGCCTGGTCAAGCTATTTGACCAGCATGACCAAAAATACCAAGCTGGTAGACCAACATGACCACCATGAACAGTAAGTCAAGAGTGGCTGACTGGCATGACCATGCAAACCAGCAAAACCATGCAAACCAGACTTTAATCATCACATACCAGCTTAAACCATGCAAAACTAATGTAAAACTGGAGTTTCTCCTAAATGATCTTAAACAGCCTTACTTCATCACCTTTTTTAAGTAATTTGAATCAAATTCAGTACACAAAGTCACCAGATATTCAGTTATTCTGATTATGTCTAATATTTTGCTTAATTCAAATCTAACTTAACACTGATTTTGAAGCTCTGAGATTACTTATTTTAAGAAATCTGCTTACCCTATTGGTTTTTGCTTGATATAAGTATATATTGTCTCTTAATTTACACATATTTGTTCCAGATTTTAACAATAAAGTGTAAAAGAAAGTTTGTTAGTGTGAATAAAAGTTGTGTAAAAGTTCTTACATGAGGTCCGGTCTGAACTTGTGGATCAGAGCGCAGAAAGCCAGTCCATCTCTGAAGGATGTGGTCATATTAATGATGGACACATCCCTATACCCATCACACTGGAGCTTACACCACTGCTGCAGGGCTTTGATAGCAGCCATGGTCCCCCCTTAGGGCTCCTGTGGATCTCTGCAGATCTCTGTGGTTCTCTGTAGGTTTATGTGGGTCTCTGTGGATCTCTGTGAGCTCCTGTGGATCTCTGGGTGCTCCTGTGGGTGTCTGCGGTTCTCTGTGGCTCTGTATCCCGGACTGGGAGCAGTGGGAGGAGGCTGTGTTGTCCCTCCTTCTCCTCCTTCCTCCAGATAGTCAAAACTGGGAAAGCACCACCACCAGGCGCTCTGTTTACCTCCAGCAGCAGAAACAGAAACAGCAGTGCAGCAGAGAACAGCTTCTGAAGAGCTGAGAGACTGAAACTCTAAAGAGGAGAAAGAGGACTGAACCTGATGCTTCACTCTTCACACACCTGCGCGCGATAATGAGCGAGGGGGCGGGGCTTACACTTATGTGCTCAGCGTTAATTGGCTTCTTACTCGTCATCATTAAATCTTAATTTAATGGCAATAATCTATTTTTTTCCTCTGATAAGATTTATTCATTTTTTTAATTAATAAGCACTGTGTAAGTGTAAGATTATTTTCCTTATTTTATTAATAATAGGTAATAGGTAAGCTTTACCTAGAATTTCACCTAATTTTAAGTAATCTGAACTTTTTGTTGCGTAATATTAACCTAAACATTTCAATTTACATATATATATTTTTTTTTTTTTTTGCAGTGTAAAGACTGATTCTTTTCACTGATCACTGACCACACTGCAAAAAAAAAACAATATAATATATGCATATATATATATATTTGCCTATATTAAGCAAAACATATTGGCCAACACTGTAATCTAATTATTTTTAGTACGGTTTCTTAAAATAAGCAATCACAAAGTCTCAAAATGAGTGAAGTAAGACTTAAATCAATCAATCAGTCAAACAATCAATTAATCAACCTTTATTTAAACTTGGAGTACATTGAGGGTGGCCTTAATATACAGTCTAGCCGAGCCAATACATCGTCAAGAAAAATAATAAATAAATAAAAAACACAGCATTTTAATTAGACATAAGATAATTTAAAATAAGATATAAAACAAATGTGGTAAAAATAAGAATTTAGTAGGAATCATAAATTCATAGGTAAGACAATCTAAAGTAATGAAATAGGATATATAAAAATAAATAAAAGCAAATCTCTTTAAAACAGAAAGAAAACTTTCAGTAGAAGCCAAAAATATACAGTAAATTAAAGGGTGGTTGAGGCAGTTTTTCTTGCCATTAATTGTCAAGCTGAAGAAATTCAAGTCATTGATCATCTATCAGTCTGGAAAAGGTTAAATCAAAATCATTTCTAAAGCTTTGGGAATCAAGAGAACCACAGTGAGAGCTATTGTTCACTAATGGAGAAAACATGGAACACTGGTGAACCTTCCCAGGAGTGGCCCGCCAACTGACCGAAATTACTCCAAAAGGGCATGGACAACTCATCCAGGAGGTCCCAAAAGAACCCAGAACTACATTTAAAGAGCTGCAGGTCTCACTCGCCTCAGTTAAGATCAGTGTTAATGATTCATTAAAAAGAGAAATATAAAAGAGAAATAAGTAAAAAGAAAAATAAGAAAGAGACTGGGTGAAAATGGTCTCTATGGGAGAGTTCCAAAATAAAAATCAAACACTGCTAACCAAAGAGAACACAACAACCCGTCTCATATTTACCAACAAATGTCTTGATGATCCCCAGAACTTTGGGTAAATATTCTTTGGACTGTTGACACAAAAATACAAAACTAACACAACCAAGTTATTGAGTTTTTCACACAGGCTAGACTGGTCTGGTAGTTTTTTTCCTTTAATAACTAAAATTATTGTTTAAAAAGTTATTTTTATGTTTTTGTCTGATACTAAAGTTCTTTGATAATCTGAAAAATATCAGTTTGACAAAAAAAAAAAGTGAATACTGTTGAAGGGCAAAAACTTTTTTTTCACCACTGTATATTTTGTGGGACTTTTGATCAATTTCAAAAGAGCTCATTCAGCAGTCTGGCAAAGCTACTGTTAAATATATGATGAAAGTAGATCTAGAGTCCCTGAGATCATCACTGCTTTCTCATTTCAGGCCAAACGCAACAGACCACGTCCACCAGAGCATAAAGACCTACAGTAGAGCTCCTCCTGAGCGTCTGGTGAATATTTATAGTCTTTTGTTTGACTGATGTTCGATCTGAATGCATTAATGAACACTTCATCTTTGTTCATAATGAAAATGAACGGAGGCATCAACAGAGCCTAATTTGCATAGGCCTGCACTGATACTCGTTTTAGGCCGCTGTCAGAAAACAAAGAGTGCTTGTTGCTGTGACCTATATAAGCTGTCTATCGGACAGTGCGGCTGCATCGAGGAACATAAAGCGAAGATTCAATCCTGTTCAGAGCTTTACACAGCAAAAACAGGAGAAAACTGGAGAAAATTTTTCACTCTCACAGTGTAATCTAAACCTTTGTACGATCTTAACATTCTGTTTACTCCACTTGTGTCAAAAATGACCCGTCCTACTAAAGCCCCCCAAAAAAACAGCCTAATTAAATTTTTAATCCTCCAAATTTGTTTTGGATGGTTGGTGTGATGAACAGGAGAAAGGTGGATGGGATGAAATGTGCTGGATGTGGGCATCTGAATACACTGTTGGCCCTGGAGTCATCCTTATGATGTTTGATGCTGTGTGTAATAGAGAGAGTTCAAGAACAAATTCAAGAACATTGATCATCTATCAGTCTGGAAAAGGTTACAAAATCATTTCTAAAGCTTTGGGACTCCAGAGAACCACAGTGATTCACTATTATTCACTAATGAAGAAAACATGGAACACTGGTGAACCTTCCCAGGAGTGACCGGCCAACCGAAATGACTCCAAAAGGGCATGAACAACTCATCCAGGAGGTCCCTAAAGAACCCAGAACAACATTTAAAGAACTGCGGGTCTCACTCGCCTCAGTTAAGATCAGTGTTAATGACTCAATAATAAGAAAGAGACTGGGTGAAAATGGTCTCCATGGGAGAGTTCCAAGGTAAAAACACTGCTAGTTTAAGATAGTTATATTTTTTCTACAGCTAAACAAGGTGGTCGGTCACTTTTGACCCGCAAGACAACACACGGGTTAACTCATTTAGATTTCAATGATGTTGTTGGAGTTATTTGACAGAGTTGAATATTTCAGTGCTAACCCAAATAAACCCAATAAATACTGCCCAACTCCTTCAAATTGTCAATTCGAAGAAATTCAAGAACAGTTGAGAAAACTAAGTCATTTATCATCTATCAGTGTGGAAAATATTACAAAATAATTTCTAAAGCTTTGGGACTCCAGAGAACCACAGTGATTCACTATTATTCACTAATGGAGAAAACATGGAACACTGGGGAACCTTCCCAGGAGTGACCGGTCGACCAAAATTACTCCAAAAGGGCATGAACAACTCATCCAGGAGGTCACAAAAGAACCCAGAACAACATTTAAAGAACTGCAGGTATCACTCGCCTCAGTTAAGATCAGTGTTAATGATTCAATAATAAGAAAGAGACTGGGTGAAAATGGTCTCCATGGGAGAGTTCCAAGGTAAAAACAATGCTAGTTTAAGATAGTTTTATTTTTTCTACAGCTAAACAAGGTAGTGTGTCACTTTTGACCCGCAAGACAACACAAGGGTTAACTCATTTAAAATTCAATGATGTTTATTGTTGGAGTTTTTGACAGAGTCGAATATTTCAGTGCTACCCCAAATAAATAAATACTTATTTATTTAAACTCTGCCCACATAAATTTTACTTTTTTGGATGGAGAAAACAAGACGTCAGCACCATGCTGTTAAATAAATTATAGACTGAAAAAATACAAACTATAGAATCTACACAATACATGTTTTTATACTCTATATTGGTAAGGCCTGTGATACTCACTGAGAAAAGAAATGCAGCCTGTGCTGGTTATACACTCCCACATGACAACTCAACAAATCAGAGAGCTGTGTTTACCTGTTTACCCGTACACACAGAAAAACAGCACTGCAAGTTTATTCTGCATTTCTCTCCTCATTATGAACATAAGCAGAGTGACTGTGTGTCGTGCTGAAGTAGGAAACGATGTGAAAGTGAGGGATAATTGCTTCTTTATTTACTGAAGACGCTGGACATTTTGAACAGCGCTTGTAGGCAATTAAAAAGCTGAAGCATGAAAACGACACGCTGCAGGACAGACATTAAACATGAGAGAATACGGTCAACATTTCAGCTCGGAGAATTATCAGTGTTTCAGAACGTGAAGTCTGGAAATGAGCAAATTAGCCTGAACGGCTCTTCTGCTCATTACTGCAGTTGGATAGCTGCTCGGCTAACTTCTAACTTATTAAATAACAAGCCATAAAAATATTACATTCCATTATGTGTAGAGTGGCATGTCAAAGTTGAAACACCCTGGTAAACATTCTGTCACTGTTAAAAATTAAACCTCCCACTGTTTTCTATGGAGAAATTTACTGATGATCAGTGATGGTTTGGATAAAGAGACATGTCATCTGCTGGTGTTGATCCACTGTGTTTTATTATCAAGTCTAAAGTCAGTGCAGTTTTGTTTTCCCACAAAATCTTACAGCACTTCATGCTTCCCTCTGCTGACAACTTTAATGGACATGCAGATTTCATTTTCCAGCAGGACTTGGCACACTGCCCACACTGCCAAAAGTACCAATTGGTCTTACTTATATAATACTCTTATTTTATGAGACACTGATTTTTGGGTTTTTATTGGCTGTAAGCCACAATAATCATCAACAATAAAAGAAAAAAAAAAAACAACACTTAAAATAGATCACTCTGTGTTTAATACATCTAGATAATATATGAGTTTTACATTTTTTAACTGAATTACTGAAATAAAGTTACTTTACAGTATTATTTTTTTAGATACACCTCTATTAGAGGACCATACATAAAACTCAAAACTCAAAAACATAAAAAAAATATGCTAACAGTTAATGCTGTTTTTATTTTAGTGGGAAGTATTTTGTTCTTATTTGTTCATATTCTTTCTATGCTTAGCTTAAAGATGTAAATGTATCTTTGAAACAAAACAAGAAGATTCTGCAGCTCTAGATCAACCATGTTTCCATCAAATGGCAATTTTTGCTGAAATTGTCCATCCTGTTATTGTGCAGCTTGCTATAAAGGATGAACACATAAAGGACAGGAAACAAAGAGTAAAAATAAAAGTGATTAGGCTGAAAATTATAAAGAAAACTTTAGGATACCCCCACATTTACTACCAGGATTAGACTGAGGTGCAGATGATTAGAAAACACTTTGAACGGATTTTGGATGAGTATTTTATTTAAAGCTCAAACAGGCCACATCCATATACAGTATATCCAGATATTTTTAATAAAAAAGGGAGGGTTTTTTGTGTTGTTGTCTTTTGTTTTATTTGTTTTATTTTATTGTTAGTATGTTATTATTGCTCAAATATAATTGATATACAACTCAGAAAAAAATAAGAGAGCACTTAGAAATGTTGAGTTTCTTTGATTTTATTAAATTGAAAACCTCTGGAATATAATCAAGAGGAAGATGGATGATCACAAACCATCAAACCAAACTAAACTGCTTGAATTTTTGCACCAGGAGTAAAGCAGCATAAAGTTATCCAAAAGCAGTGTGTAAGACTGGTGGAGGAGAACATGATGCCAAGATGCATGAAAACTGTGATTAAAAACCAACCAGGGTTATTCCACCAAATATTGATTTCTGAACTCTTAAAACTTTATGAATATGAACTTGTTGTTTTCTTTGTATTATTTGAGGTCTGAAAGCTCTGCATCTTTTTTTCGGTTATTACAGCCATTTTTCACTTTATGCAAATAAATGCTCTAAATGACAATATTTCTGTTTGGAATTTGGGAGAAATGTTTTCTGTAGTTTATAGAAAAAAACAACAATGTTAATTTTACTCAAACATATACCTATAAATAGCAAAATCAGAGTCTCAAACTGGTGTTTAAATGATCATTGTGATTTTTATTTATTTAATTGCAAAAGTGAATAAATTAATGCATGGTCAAAATAAATTCACAATGCCTCTGCAGATCCAACCAAGACCAGAAGGGGGCGCCCTCACATCACAGCCCTTCAGCACCATAGAAGTTTTATATTGCACTGTTTTTGTTTTACAGTAGTAGTAGAGTGACACAGTATACACAGTGATATTTATACAGTAAATTAACTTTATCACTGGCATTATTTAATCTGAGTCTCTAAATGTGTATTCCACAAAGTACAGATCAATAGTATTAGATTAGTGCTGTACTGTGGCTCATATCGTCGCTGTCCAATGAAAAACGCTTATCTCCAAAACAGCAACTTTACAGGAGAGAGAAAAAAACATGTAAACTTTCAATGAAAGTCAATGTAAAAAGAGTTTATTTCAGGTCATTTTGAAGAGTTTCTATTTATCCATTCATCAATAAATTTTGGCACAGTGTAAGAGACAGTTTGTCTGTTCAAATTATGTAGTAAACTCAAAAAATCAACAAAAATGGAGATAAGTGTTTTTCATAGGACAGCGACGACATTTAGAATTAAGGCCAATCGAGCCCCGAACTGCAGGAGTTCTGCTGATCCCACAGGAAATTCTCCTGCAGAGAGGCTCTAAAATTCATTTGATATGGAACAGCTGGGGGTTGGATGGTGAAGACCCCACCGGAGGCTCTGCAGCTCAGAAACGATGCTAATACTTTTAGTGGACTGGAACAAAACAACAAACCACACAACTTAAAGGAGAATTTTGGTGTGAAATGGACTTTTGGTGTAGTAAAACATGATAAAAAGAAGCTTATTAAAAATCACTGTGTACATCCTGTGCCACTAGCTTCAGCTCTGTGCGCCGCCATCATTGTACTGATAATGTCATAGACATATATACACATAGAAACGGCCTAGCTTAGCAGTCGGTGACAGGAGTCAGGCTATGCGGAGTCTATGTATATATATGTCTATGTCATTATCAGTACAATGATGGCAGCACTCTGAGCTGAAGCTCATGTTGTGGAAAGTAAACTGAAGTTTTTAATAAGCTTCTTGTGCACTTTTTTAAAGTTATTAATGCCTCATTTTAAATGTCAGGGCTCTCCGGATTCTAGCAAGGAGGTGTGGATCTACTTTGAGCTAAATAACAGTAGAAAAAGCGATTTATCAGAGCAAATTAGGCCCTGTGTCACCCAGTCTGAAGGGTGTTTGGACAAACTGTTAAAACTTCTGGATCTCTGAACGCTGTGGGAGAACAGAGGTGGGCTATTCATCAAAGGTAAGTACTTTTTATCATGTTTTACTACAACAAAAGTCAATTTTACATCCCGGAGTTCTCCTTTAATAACTAGAACAGAATTGTGTCTTTCTCTGATTGCAGTCATTTAGGATGCTTTTAGTGTTTCCTGGTCTGGACCCTTGTAAAAAAAAAAAGTTGTGTTTTTTAAATATAATAATAGTGTACTTGAACTATATGCACAATAATTCAAGTATACTTTTTCTATTTATACTTACATTTTTACCTATTAATCTGTATTTTAGTCTACTTTGAAAAAGTATACTTTATTTGGCTGTGCTGATTTTATACTGGTGATGTACTTAATAAAAATATGCTTAGTATTATTTTATGAAACTGCTTTTTATGATAAAACTATACTTTTACTAAACGAGTCTAAAGGAGTCGATATTTCTGCAATAAAACTCTACTTCAGTCAAATTTGCTACAAATCAATCATTTTCAATCATTAAAACTATGATAATGAACTTTATACCTAAAATGTTAAATTTATACCTAAAAAAGTTTACTTTAGTTACTTTAGTGTCGGTAAAAGAAAAAAAAAAAACTTGTAGCAATGAGATAAATTACTTTTGTTTTCCCCAGTTTTTATACACTCCTCAAAATGAATGTGATGTTAAATCTATATTTTAATTACATTTTTAATAGATTTTTAATGTTCAGTCGGACAGCTCACACAAATATACTTAAATTATTTTAAAAAGTGACGAAAATAACATACGGCTAGTATACTCAGTATGAATTTGGTGCAAATATATATCATTTTTATGACAAGTAAGTAGTAATTAAGTACAAATATTGGTTAATATTGGTTAAAATAACATAACTTAAGTAGAGACCTATTTCAGCATAATTTAAGTACACTTCTTTTTCACAAGGGGAGCAATTTGGTCAGAAAAAAAATATATATATACTGTAGCACGTGTGAAAAATGTTGTATAGTCTGATTTAATAAACTATGATGCTACTCTTAACCGGAAACAACCATCACACACATACCAGATCAATTAAGAGTATTTAATTTTTTTGGGGGGCAATTTAGACTATCCAATTTACCTGATCTTAATGTTTTTTAACTTCCTCTAGTGTCCCCAGAGGAAACCCATGCAGACACAGGGAGAACATGGAAACTTAACCCCAATTAGGGACTTGAACCCAAGACCCCAGCACTGGGAGGCAAATGTGCTAACCACTAAGCCACCATGCCACCCAGTAATGTCCATTGTAATGGATGCAGGGTCTGAAAGGGTTAAGTTTGCTTTTGACTGTGGTCCAAACTCCCTTAATCCAGCAGAAAGACTCAAACACACGGTAGCATAAACCAAACAAGTGTCTGAAAGGGGAAGGAAAAACATGACAAGTGTTTTTGTGAGTGTAACTCTGGTCGTTCACCCCTCTGTCAGAGAGGCCGGTCATTTCTCAGCCGACTCCATTGTGTTCAGCAGGAGCTTGTGGCAGCTTGCAGACATCCTGTGTCAGTGTAACAGGATAGCTGACGGAAGGTGCGGCCATCGATGAGCTCACCGCTTTTTCCTCTGCAAATAAAGCTTTTAACCGTCGTCTTTTATTAGCTCTGATAGGGTTTCCCCAAAACAACACAGCCAGCAGCCAACCGATCTGGAGGAACATAGTATCAATACCGCGATATATCATATGATTTTTTGATTAGCGATACATTATTGACTATCTAACTTACTAAAGTTGCCGCTTCATTATTTATAATCCAATGAATAGGGCTAATAATCCTGCGGTGAAGGATATTCGTTGCTAAATTATGTAAAACTGTCACCCAATAAATCCATAATACCCGCTATTTACTTATTTAAGAGTATTTTATCCGTGTTATCCTTTAGTAACACAGATGCTGTAGAGCAGGGGTGTCTAAACTACGGCCCGCGGGCCATTTGCGGCCCGTTTCCTTTTTTGGAGCGGCCCGCAAGGTATTTTAGAAATAGAATGAAAGTTGGCCAGCTGTTAAGCAGGTTTTTATAATATGAGATTCAAAGTTTGAACGCTAGGTGTCAGAAACGGGCAAAAGAGTCTAAAAGTGGAGAGGGTGCGCATTTCTAGCGCAGAAAAACGGGCCAAAGAGTCTAAAAGCGGAGAGGGTGCGCATTTCTAGCGCAGAAAAACGGGCCAAAGAGTCTAAAAGCGGTGAGAGTGCGCATTTCTAGCGCAGAAAAACGGGCCAAAGAGTCTAAAAGCGGAGAGGGTGCGCATTTCTAGCGCAGAAAAACGGGCCAAAGAGTCTAAAAGCGGAGAGGGTGCGCATTTCTAGCGCAGAAAAACGGGCCAAAGAGTCTAAAAGCGGAGAGGGTGCGCATTTCTAGCGCAGAAAAACGGGCCAAAGAGTCTAAAAGCGGAGGTAACAGGTAAAAGAGTCTAAAAGTTGCCATAATTAAGCAGTTTAATATTAAGAGACATCATGAAATTAAACATCTATTGTAAAAAAATTTAGTTTACACAACACTGTCAAAGATAAAGATAGTAAGTCAAGTAAAATGGTGTGTAAATTAAATAATCAGGAAAAAAGTATTATTTAAAGTGGTATATTTCATTATTTGTTTTATTACAGAGTCTGTTGCCCGTGACTTCAAATATATTTCTCCTTCTGGCCCCCAACAAGAAAAGTTTGGACACCCCTGCTGTAAAGTATCATAGAGAATCATCCTGTGATATATAGAGCATCACAGAATAATTATATCATGATATCATCAATATCATTGGCAATGTATCGTGATAATATTGAATCGTATAGTATGATGCCCTGCGATTCACACCCCTAATAGAAATTGTGTGTAAGTTAGTTATTTAGGGTCAAACGTTTGGACACATCTTACATTCAGAGTTTGTTCATTATTTTAAAACGTTCTGCAATGTAGATTAATACTAAAGTCATCCAACTATAAAGAAAAACAAGTGTTAAAAGAACCAGAATATGTTTTATATTTTAGATTCGTTAAATTAGGCACCTCTCACTTAGATAGAGACAACTCAACACATCTTAGCTGGATTTTCTCATCCAGCTTAATGAGGTAGAGTCAACTGGAATTCAGGCTTTCAGTTAACAGCTGTGCTGAACTCATCAAGAGTTAATTACTGGAATTTCTTTCCTTCTTTTTGAGTAATGTTCTAATCCATTTTATGAGAAGCAAGAACTACTCAACTAAGTAAAGAAGAAATACTGTAAGTAATGAAGTATTTTTTTCTGAAGTATTCATTACTGTAAGTAATGAATGTATCCTTAAGTGCAGTCAACGCAAAGACCATCAAAACCGTTATGATGAAACTGGCTCTCATCAGAGTTACCAGCCTCAGAAACTGTAAGTTAACAGCTCTCCAGATAAGAGTACTAAATACTAAGTATTTAGTGTGGTTAGTGTGTGTTTTTTTTTACATTTTTAAGTTACTACATGATTCCTTATGTGTTCCTTTATAGTCTGGATCACTTTAGCATTCATTTACTATGTAGGGAAAAAAAAGGCAAACTTTTGACTTGTACTGAATAATTGTCTTTTAGGCATAATTTATTAAATGTAATGAATAGAACAGGAACTTTCTTGTGAGGAAAACTTTAAGAAACACCCACATGTATTACTAGCATTAGAATGAGGTACATCTGATTGAGTATATCTGCTGCAGATCATTAGAACGAGGTTTGAAAGGATTTGGGAAAGGTCTGTCTTATTTAAACCTCAAATAGTTAATCCATAACCTCATCCATATGTATCCCCATATTTTGGCTCCAAGTGATCCAGCAGACTAAGGCACTGCCACTACAATCGGGAGATCGCTGGTTCGAATCCCGGTCATGCAGCTTGCCATCAGCTGCCGGAGCCCTGAGAGAGCACAATTGGCCTTGCTCTGTCTGGGTGGGTACAGTAGATGGTGCTCTTTCCCCTTCATCACTCCTAGGGTGATATGGATCAGCACAAGGCTGCGTCTGTGAGCTAATGTATCAGAACCGAGTCGCTGCACTTTCCTCCGAGCGTTAGCGCTGTGATGCTACTCGGTAAAGCTGCATCATCAGCAGTTTAAAAAAAAAAAAGAGGCGGTGGCTGACTTCACAGGTATCGGAGGAGGCATGTGCTAGTCTTAGTCTTCATCCTCCTTGTGTTGTTGCATCACTAGTGATGGGGGACATACAGCTTGCTAAATACGTTGTTTTTTTGGCTAATTTTGGACCCCTGTCCACAATAAAACAGTGGACTTTTATAGACAACTCTGTCCAATTTTGAGATTTCTGAATACTCAATTGTTATTATTTTATGATTGCTCACATATAATTGGTATATTTCTTTGATCATCATTGGTGACAGCTCAGGTTTTTACCTTACTAACATGTCAAACATCATTAAAGCACAACAGGAAGACGCTATCATTAAATACTGACAAAAATAACACAGAGAATATCCACATTTACTGATGAAAGTCGTAATAAAATCATAAGTGTCAGTAGCTACAGTTGGATCAGGGATGTTGGGAGTTAATGAGAGCCGGTGATTTACAGGCGTGTGTTCTTGTTTTGAGTCTCACCCTGGCATTATTTAATCCCCGTGAGTGAACATCCGCACGATGTGATAATGAGGTGATAATAAATAAGAGGGTATTGGAGGAATTCAGACGTTTCCGCAGCTGGCAGCTCTTCATCAGTCGCTGTCGGTGTCCGCGGAGAACACCTGTGGGGTGTGTGCTGTGAGATGCTCCCTGCTGGCCTTGGCCACGCCGCTGTGGATCTCGGCCTCGTAGTCCCTGGCCTTGGCCCTCAGCTCGGCGATGCTGCAGGAGCGGAAGTCCTCCGGGCTGGGGCGCTCGGACAGGGGCGCGGGGCCGCTGCTCACGGCGGATGGGGGCGGCTTCGGCCACGAGGGGCTGCTCTTCTCCTGCTTCCTGTCCCAGCATGAAACCTGGATGCTGTCCTTCTCCGGGCCCCTGCTGGACGACACCGGCTGCCTGGACTCAGCCTCCCTGCCAGAACACAGCTCTCCAGTCTGGCCCTGCAGCTTCATCTGCCTGCGCATCTTCGCCCTGCGATTCTGGAACCATACCTGCCAACAAACACAAAGAATTTAACCCCTTATGATCTGTGACTCTTTTTTTTTTTTTGCCCTCCACCAACCCCCCTTCTTCGGAGGACTGTTAATACTTTATTATTTATTCATTTATTTGTTTAATATATATATATATATATATATATATATATATATATATATATATATATGCTGGCCTTTCAAGGAGGGGAAGCTCAATTTACTCTCCCTGAGATGTTTTTTTTTTTTTTTGTAAACAAAAGGCATTATTTTCAAGTTTTCACTACACAACAAAAAGGTACCCATTCTTTACACTGAACAATTACATAAAAAAGACACTATGACACGAATAAACATAAAATGATCAGTAAAATAAAAAACATTACGCAAAATCTTTAAAGTTGGTAAAGGAAAAAATGCAGGTAAATTTATTTCCTTTTTGGACAGTTTTAATTTCCTTTATTAATCCCTTTATTAATTTAAATTATTAAAATTATTTTTAATAATAACACAATACTTACTACTGGCCCCTGTTCATTTATGTCCTGAGATAGTTTCATCAAGAGGAATGGCCATCAGTACATTTTATTTGTTACAGCACTTTTAGTCAGCCAGCTCAGTTTATCACACCAGAACAGCTGAAAATACCTGTTACTTTTCCCCACCCTTGTCGTTTTTAATAAAGAAAATGCCGCTATAAGGATTAGGAAAGTCTCCGGTTCAACTCAGAACAGAACGAAAATGCTCCTATCATGGATTTGTACACTAAAAGATCGCTGATTCGCTCATTTCACTGTCAATCAAAAAGGGACTCCGCCTCAGACAGATCATTCAATCATAATGCAGAAGCTGAGAGTCCGAGCCGGCCGAGGCCAGCCCTCTGCTCCATAGACCCCCAGAGACGCTGAGCGTCCGACGGGCGGGACAAAGCCCAGCATTTATCCAATGACTCGTCTCGTTGCGCTGCATGCTTTGCTCCGCTATTGAAGTCTGTGCACTGTTTAAAGCAGCACTGTGAAGCTGCGGGAATGAGTGAGAGGAAAGCTGCGGCGTTACCAGTGATAAGAAGCTGATTCTGAACTAAGTTCAGTGCGTTGTAGCGCATATTTAATCAGTGACATGTACACATGAACAGTATATATTTAATCACTTATTTTTTTACATTTTAGGGGAAGCTGAGCTTCCCTTGCAGTCTTAGAGCAATCGCCACTGATATATATATATATATATATAAGCATAGACAGTTGGGGGTTCAGTGTTGGAGGGAGTGAGATGTAGAAGGGGGTAGAATGGGATAGGGAAAAAAAACTGAACAAAACAAAGAAACAAAGAGAGAGAGAAAAATAAATATATAAAAAAAAAGACACATAGGTACCACTTTAAAATAAGACTACCTTTATAAAGAGTTTATAAATGGTTTACAACTAATTTATTAATGGTTATTAATTAGGTTGTAAATGCCTTAAAATCATTAATAATCAGTTATAACACATATGTAGAAAGGACAACACTGACCTGTTGTTGCCAAATAGTGAACTATATTACACAGCCATCTATATTGTTGCACTTCTACGTATGTGTTATAACTGATTATTAATGTTTTTTAAAGCATTTACAACCTAATTAGCAGCCATTAATAAACTAATTGTAAAACATTTATAAATCATTTATAAAGGTAGTCTTATTTTAAAGTGGTACAGACACATACCTATATATATATATATATATATATATATATATATATATATATATATATATATATACATATATACCAGGATATAGCTAAACAGAAAACAGAATCATGAAATTATGTGCAATTTTAACTAATGATTTTGCTATGGTTTATTTTGTTTATCTTGTGTTGGATTATTATGTGATTTTCTGTAATGTTTGAATTCCTTGTATCCAAACTGGGTCTGAATCCGGGGTTTTGGTGAGTTCTGAGTGAGTGTCTAGAGGGAGATAGTCTGTTATTAGAGTTTTCCAGTATTTGATGTTAATGTTATTTTTTGTTTTCCAGTTCATGAGGATGATTTTCTTGACCAGTGACATTAAGATTATTCTATTGTTGTCTGGTGTTGTGTTAGTGGTTAATGTGTCTCCTAATAGGCAGAGTGATGGTGTTGGGTGGATTTGGATGGTGAGGGCCTGAGATAGGAGGGTGATGACTTCTTTCCAGAACTGGTTAACGGGTGTGCAGTGCCACATTGTGTGGATATAATTATCGACTGTGTTTTGATTGCAGTGTGTACAAATTGGTGAGTTTGTGAATCCCATTTTATACATTGTGTGTGTGGTGTAGTGTACTCGGTGGATAAATTTATACTGGATGAGTTGTAAATTAGTGTTTCTGATCATGTTGTGATTTATTATTACACACCTGAACCCAGAAATGGGCATAAGGAGTTAATGATAAATCTTCTTCCCATTGTTTGCACGGTAAGCTAAGAGTACGATTCAATTGAGATATTATTTTATATATTTTGATGATAAATGATCTGTGACTCTTAACCCTTGTGTTGTCTTGCAGGACAAAAGTGACCCGTAGTACTTAAGTAAAGTAGTAAAGTAGTTCTACTTCATTACCATACATCTCTTAATAAAAGTAACAATGGTTTTAAAATGTTAAATGAATAAAAGGATATCAGAAAACTTGACATATTGAACGTTCAGACAAAACGTTCCACTAACCAAAAATTGTTAGCTGTTAGCCTTGAGGATATTGCCACCTCACGTTACATTAGCAGAGCTGACAGTATCACCAAGGATACATCCCACCCCAGCAACTATTTGTTTGACCTGCTACCCTCAGGCCGGCGGTACAGGTCACATAAAATTCGGACAAGTAGGCTCAGGGACAGTTTTTTCCCAAGAGCCATCACTGCACTGAACAATAAAAAAACAATGGCAAACAAAAACGTACAATTTTAAACCCCAGGAGTAATATAACGTGTGTAATATATTTGAAGTGCAATATTTTGTAGATAGATTGTACAGTGTATATCTTGTTTTTATTACATTTAATTCTGTTTATTTTAAATTTGTTGCTTTTAATTTAATTTTTTTTTTTTTTTAATTTATACAACAAAGGCATTTTGGAGAAGCAAATCCAATTTCATTGTAATGCAAATTATAATGACAATAAAGGCGATTCAGATTCAGACCAGTTTAGCTTAGCATGTAAATTAGCTTGTAAATTAGTACTGCAGGATGAAACCAGTGGCTCTCTGCACCAGCCAGCATCTTAAAGGTTTTAGTGGTTTACTGATCCAAGTTCTGGAGGTTATACCTGCACCCTGGCCTCAATCAGGTCCAGTCGGAGGGCCAGGGCCTCCCGCATGAAGACGTCGGGGTAGTGTGTGCTCTCGAAGGCCTTCTCCAGCTCCTCCAGCTGCCAGCTGCTGTAGTTGGCCCGGGCCCGCCGCTGCTTCACTGGCCGCGGTTCATCTGGAAGCGCATCACAGCGGCCAATTAGACAAACGCTGACGGGCAACTAACGGCGCTAGATTGGCTAATTAGCGGCGGCCTTCATTAAACTCTCCTCAGCAGAGGCGCGTAATTGATTGTTAGTTACGAGCTGTTAGGCGGTCCTGTGTAAACACTCCGAGTCCCATTAAAATGCAGAGGGTGGGCAATATCAGAGCCAGACCACAGTCCTCAAATTACCCCTCATACAGTCAAATCCGTGTACATTATTAAAAATCTATTGCCTAAATAAACAATGCTAAACGCTGCGCTTTAGAGCTTCACTGGCTTTAGAAAAAATTATTCTTAGGCCGGCTCATAAAGGCCGGCATGCTTAGATTTTGACCAATATAGGGCTTATATGTTTTTGTGCGAGATTAATAAATTGGATGCTCTACAATCATAATAATCCTGGTTTGGAGAGACATGTCATCTGCTGGTGTTGATCCACTGTGTTTTATTATCAAGTCTAAAGTCAGTGCAGTTTTGTTTTCCCACAAACGTTTACAGCACTTCATGCTTCCCTCTGCTACTGACAACTTTTATGGAGATGAGGATTTCATTTTCCAGCAGGACTTGGCACCAAACCCACACTGCCAAAAATACCAATTGTTCTTATATAATATTCTTTAAAATTCTGTTTTGAGAATTATTTTTTTTCTGAGACACTGATTTTTGGGTTTTCAAGCCATAATCATAAAAAAAAAATTCTTAAAACGCTTAAAAAGATCCCTCTAATATATGAGTTTTATATTTTTCTACTAAATTACTGAAATAAAGTAACTTTTCAATAATATTATTTTTTTTTAAAATACACTAGTAGAGAATACTTTTGCCTGGGTGACCAGCAACTAAAAACATGTATTTCCAAAACAGAAACTTTACAAGAAAATATATGGAACTTTGATAACTTTTAATTAAAGCTGCATGTGAGGTTTCTATATAACTCTGTAATTCACAGTTATTACATTCGCATTTAATAAATTAATTATTTTTTGTAAAATCTGAAAACCAAACCTGTTTAAATCCAATAAATTTATTAAATAACTATTTAATCATATATATACAGCCTGATAATCAGTAATTTTCATACCACTGTAGTATTATAATGAATAAAAAAAAAAACATTTGAGATATTTTTGCATTTATTTACCCTTTAGAGTTTGAATTATCAAATAGTTGCCAAACAATTATTATTATTATTATTATTATTAATAATATATATATATATTTTTTTCTTTAACGAAAGTATTTAATTTACGAGTAACACCTTACGATGAAGGAACATTCATTAATAGGTCTTACAACAGAACATCTAATTAACAACTAATTATTAATTGACCCTGGTTAAGTCATTTTTAATTGGGTATTATATTATATTTGATTAATCTTAAATTTTCTGCAAACAAACAAACGAGACTTGTAACTGATGACTTTATTTCCTTATTTATGTATTCCCTTAAACATTATATATATATATATATATATATATATATATATATATATATATATATATATATATATATATATATATATATATGTGTTGTTGACTTTATTGTATTTCTTATTACATCATTTTGTATTTTTTTTTATTATTGTACCTTTTATTATTTTAATATCATTTTAAATTACACATTATTTTACAATATTATTTTATAATATTTAATTATTTTAAAAAGTCTTAAAAACTTTAGCTGTGTTACACACAGAGTGATCTATTTTAAGCGTTTATTTCTTTTATTGTTGATGATTATGGCTTACAGCCAATGAAAACACACAAATCAGTGCCTCAGAAAATTAGAATATTATAAAAGACCAATTAGTACTTTTGGCAGTGTGGGCAGTGTGCCAAGTCCTGCTGGAAAATGAAATTTTCATCTCTATAAAAGTTGTCAGTAGCAGAGGGAAGAAGCATGTGCTGTAAGATTTTGTGGGAAAACAAAACTGCACTGACTTTAGATTTGATAATAAAACACAGTGGATCAACACCAGCAGATGACATGTCTCTCCAAACCATCACTGATTGGTGGAAACTTCACACTAGACCTCAAGCAGTTTGGACTGTGTGTCTCTCCACTCTTCCTCCAGACTCTGCTCCCTTGATTTACAAATGAAATGTAAAATTTACTGATGGTCAGTGATGGTTTGGAGAGACATGTCATCTGCTGGTGTTGATCCACTGTTAAACACTGTTAGACACTGGTAAAACAACTGATGCATGAACAGTAAAGGGTAAATACACAGCTCTTACCGATGCTCTCAGAGAGGTGGACCATGCCCGCCGCCTGTGTCGCCAGCAGCAGGGCCTGTTTGCAGGGCTCGGGGTGCAGGTAGGAGCGCAGGAGCTCGTAGCTGAGCAGTGGAGTTGGGATCAGGAGCTGAGGAGGAGCCAGTCTGCTGGGAAACGCTGGGAAGAAGTGAGCTGCTGGGGAGTGGAGGATGCCGGCGCCCAGAGAGGAGAGGAGCTGCCCTGGGCCGAACATGGTGGAGATGTCCTCCTTCTGGAGAAGATATTTAATTCCTTAGATCCTCAGATCTTTAGATTCTCAGATGATGATCCAGAGCTGTAGACGTCTGGACCTGGATCATCAGTCTAGGATCTAGGATTATCAGATCTGATAATCTGATCTAATCTAATGCACAATGCAGGTCTTCATCCAATCAGTGGAAAACCTTCATTCTGGTGGCTATAAGCAGGTCTAAGTTCGGTTGGATGATGATGAAGATCTAGAAGATCTGCCTGATCTGTTATAGTCGTTCATCTCCAGTATAGTTGTTCTCCAAGCTCTAAGTTACCTGAGTCAGGTGTGATTTCTTACCGCCCACTTTCATACCGCCCCCACCCACTCCTCTGGTCACATGACCCACCTGTGACCACTAATCCCCCTGGAACAGGGCCGGGTTTAAAAGCCAAAAGCGTCCAATCACAGCCAGGGCAGGAATTCACCCCACGCTTGAGTTAAAAGCCGACTCCGAGAGCATCGCTCTTCATCAGTGCTCCACCGTGACACCTAATTCCTTCATGTTCCACCCCGGCCTGATAAGAGAGGGGGAACACCGTTCCTACGCTCCCATTTCAGGAGGCCTTGTTTGTTCTGCTGGGCTCCTCAGGCAAGTTCAGGCACTGGTTCTGCTTCTGTACTCTCTATTAATGTGACAAACCAGACACAATGCAGCCGAGTTGAACGAGAAAAGAAGAAGAAGAAGCTGGGAAAAGAAATAATAATAAGTGCTGTTCCTGAGACGCCAACACTTTTACAGGCACGTTCACTGATCAGGCATAACCAGAGGTGGAAAGTAATGAATTACATTTACTCACATTACTGTAATTGAGTAGATTTTATGAGTAATTTGTAATTTTTTAAGTAGTTTTTAAAATAGGTAATTTTACTTTTACTCAACTACATTTTGACACAAGTAATTTACTTCACTACACTGGAAAACTCCATTTTATTACTGAGTAAAAAAATAAAATGCTGTGGAAAAAAAATTGTCTGAATTTTGGCGGGGATGTAATGGTAATACCAGTTAAAGCTGCTATCAAAATACGGTTAACTTTTTTTTTTTAGTAATTTTTTACTTTTACTCGAGTAGATTTTTAGATGGGTACTTTTACTTTTACTTGAGTAGAATTTTAGCAAAGTAAAGGTACTTTTTCCACCTCTGGGCATAACATTATGACCACCTCCCTGTTTCTACACACTATAATTACTGATTATATTATAAGGGCACTGTGTACTGTAGCTCTATAATTATTTAGATAGATAGATAGATAGATAGATAGATAGATGGATAGATGGATAGATGGATGGATGGATGGATGGATGGATGGATAGATCATTCTTTTAATGTTCCCCGTTAGTTAAGTAGAAGCTGCTCTGTGGTGGTTTTCTCTCCTGTGGGGTCCTGAGTATTAAGGAACAGGACAAAAGGGTAATAGTAGGACAATAATAAAATATAGAATAGAATAGAATTCAACATTATTGTCATTGCACATGTCACAAGTACAGAGCAACGAAACGCAGTTTGCATCCATCCAGAAGTGCTTAACAGAAGATAACTAAATATGTATATTACAAATGTACAGTAAACTGTTGAATGTGTTGTAGCTATGTATAGGTATATAGAGGCTATGAATGTACAGACTATAACAGGAGTAATTATATTATAGAACTACAAAGAATATATGATGAACCAAAAAATATGGTTTTAGATATACAGTACGTAGTTCTAGTTAGAGGAGTAACCAGCATGAAAAACAGAGAGCTGTCTTTGGGTGAAAAACAAGCAATTTCTGAGAAGCTGAGAGAAGATGGAAAAAAAATCCAGTGGACTACAAACATGGAGGTGGTCATAATGTTATGCTTGATGGGTGTACGCAGTCGCTGCCTGGATTGTCGGACAGGGAGCCGTCGTTTCCGCAGTCGTTTGTGAGGCTTAGTTCTAGAAAAGCACATTCTGGTAAAACACGGATATTAAATCAGAGAGACAGGATCAGGGGTTCACAGCTGAGAAGCTTTTCAGTAAGCACCCCCCAATCCACACAGAGATTTAGATCAAATCTTCAGCGAGAGCACAAACAAACAGCCTCTGTTTTCACAGTAAACACATCCCACTAATTGGCCCACATAATTGACATTCATTTACTAGCCCATTTACGGCATATGGCTGTTTGCATCACGCTCATTTGCTCCTCCGCACGTCCGGCGCGGAGAAAAAAAACAGCGCGGCCCGTCCATTGGGAAGGTGTTGATGAGTTTCTATAATCAAATGTGACTCAAAAATGAAATTTACAGAGCCGGTTGCGGCTGAAATGCAGAATGTGTCAGAGCAGCTGGGAATTCTGTCACCAGATGAAAATGATTAAAGCTGACGCCTTTGATCCAGGAAGCGTCTGAGTGGGTTATCTCACACGAGCCCGTCTCCACAATGAGGAGATGATCACCTGTCCAAACAGCAGCCATTGTTTCAGAGATCAGCTCAGGACAGAGTTCACCGACGATGGCCGCGGGTCACTGATCGCTCTGTCCTTTGAAAGATGAGAACTTTCTCAGCCAACACTCAAACTGAATTAGCCTTCCTTCCACTTACACAGACTGAAATAGAAGATATCACTTTTTTTCTTCTGAGCAAAAGTATGGGAACATGTAACTTATAGGCACATTTCAGATTTGGGTTTATAGTTTTAGTTATAGTTGGAGGAGTCACCAACTTGAGAGATTAACCAAATTAGAGAGCTGTCTATGGGTGAAAAACAAGCAATTGCTAAGAAGCTGAGAGAAGATGGAAATAAAAAATTGGTCATAGCCAGTAAAACCATTTGGAATGTCCTGAAGAAGAAGGTCATCACTGGTGTACTAGGTAAAAGGTGTGAAACAGGTAGATCAAGGAAAACCATAGCAGTTGATGACTTAGACATTGTGAGTGATGTAAAGAAAGACCCTAAAACAACTGATAGGTGACAACACAGTGAAGGTATTGTCATGGCTTGAGCTTGCATGTCTTCTTCTGAGGTGGACTCATTAATCTTAACTGATACAATTAATTTTCTTGTTTTCAATGGAAACACACTTAAAATTGTGAAATAAAGCAAATAAACAGGACATGCAGACACCCTTCTGTAGCATCTCCCGCAACATGGATTGGCTTAATGCAGTCTTTCTCTGCACCATATGGTCGAGCTCTTCCCACAACAGCTAAATAGGGTTCAGATCCAATGACCATGCTGGCCACTCCAGCACAGTCTTCTGGACCTGAACTTCCCACCTCTGTGTGTGAGTAACTGTAGGTTTACATAGGATCTCCGGTGGATTTTGCATTTCACAGAGACTCTAAGACTATAGGTCAGTGGCTGAACTGCACAAAGCAGGGCATTACACACGTTGTACAGTAACATATGACATTGGAAAGAGTGTTATTAGAGTAAAAATGTCTTTATTTTAAAACGTTTTTAACTGTTGTCCATCTCGCTCACTTGCAGTGCTGTTAGCCAATCAGAGGCGATATGTTTGCATGTATGAATATTCATGAGCAAGAGCCGAAATCCTATAGTTTCTTCCCCATGTCCACTCCTCTACGGGACTAAAGCAGCGTTATACAGGATCACCTGGGCACCTTTATTTTTCCATAAAAAATAAAATTAGCTTATATGGCATTCAGACCACATCTAGACAGTTTAAAATGAATTTAAAAGCTGATAGAATGAGAGCTTTTAAACATTTGTCCCCCACACATTTTTTTTATAATTTGAATAACTTAATAATCCTGGAACGAGCTGCCTTGTAACATTGGCTGCAGATATAAACATAAAAACCATAAATTAATTTATCAGCGTATTTCTTTCACATTCATCACTTCATCCCAATCTCACCCTCCATCATTATAAAAGGATCAATAACAATTTGGAAGCTTGTGAAAACAGGAAACCCTCTCAAACATCTGCCTGTACATCTGGGCACCATTCAAAGAGGACAGCAATCCATTTGATGCAGCTGCCTGGCAGGCGTTGATGGACAGGCGATGAGTGCGGCATGTTCGGCTGTCTGGAAACCAAACCCAGGTGCGTCAATTAATCCACTGAAAGCGTATTACCTTGTAGTCACCCCTGCGCGCCCTGGCGGCTGATCAGATCACGCAGAGCTGTCACCGGCGCTGCCGCTAACCACCGGGGCTTTGATCATCCCTGAGAAGAGCTGAACACACTGAGTCACGAAGGAGCAAGAAGGACAAGACATTTCTCTTCAAACACCTGTCCAAACACTAAATATCATCCACACTCCCTCCACACTCGCTTCAGCTGCTGCGCCAAGTTAATAACAGGACTCGCTACATATAAATATTTCTAGATATACCTTATATATTATATAGATATACAGTACAGGCCAAAAGTTTGGACACGCCTTCTCTTTTTCAATGCATTTTCTTTATTTTCATGACTATTTACATTGTAGATTCTCACTGAAGGCATCAAAACTATGAATGAACACATGTGGAGTTTTATGTATTTAACAAAAAATGAGCTGTCCTCCACAGTCACCAGACCTGAACCCAATCCAGATGGTTTGGGGTGAGCTGGAGCACAGAGTGAAGAAGGCAAAGGAGCAACAAGTGCTAATAAACACCTCTGGGAACTCCTTCCTTCAAGACTGTTAGAAAACCATTTCAGGTGACCAACTCTTGAAGCTCATTGAGAGAATGATGCCAAGAGTGTGCAAAGCAGTAATCAGAGCAAATGGGGGCTGTTTTGAAGAAACTAGAATATAAATGTTTTTTTTTTTTTGTTATTTCACCTTTTTTTTGTTAGGTACATTAAACTCCATGTGATCATTCATAGTTTTGATGTTTTCAGTGAGAATCTACAATGTAAATAGTCATGAAAATAGTCGTGTGTCCAAACATTTGGCCTGCACTGTATTACACACAGATTCATCTATTTTAAAGGAGAACTCCAGTGTAAAATTGACTTTGGGTGTAGTTAAACATGATAAAGAGTACTAACCTTTGTTAAATACCCACCTCCGTTCTCCCACAACTTTCCGAGACCCAGTATTTTTTTAGTTAGTCCAAACATGCTTTAAAATGGATGATATAGATATGCAATAGATGATTTTGCCCCTGCAGATAAGTCACTTTTTACACTGTTATTCAGGCTAAGAGTAGCTCCACACCTCATTGGTAGAATCTGGAGAGCTCTGACCTTTAAAATGAGGCATTAATAATTTTAGAAGTACAGAATAAGTTTATTAAAAAGACTCTGTTTACAAGCTATTTATCTGCAGGGTTGAAATATGCTCCATATCATCCATTCTAAAATTCTGTCTTTGGTATTGTGAGGGCACAAAAAAATGCATCTTGCGTGGCACAAAAACATGCAAAAGGCATGTACGAATTCTCTTAATCATCTTAATCATGGTGTGTTTGTGTGTTTTCGGGGCGTAACATAAAATAAACCAATCAGTGTATAATAAACTGTCTCAGCAGAGGATATTGACCTGTGAAGATACACCAGCAGCTCATTTAAGGGAACAGCAATGTTATTTTATTCTTTATTCTGTTTATTGTTGAGTTAAAAGTCGGGTTTGCAGCTCACCTATAGAAATGGACTCTGATGACTGACTGTTGAGTGTTGTCAGGGTTTTAATCAGTCAGTGGAGCTCCTGTTTTTTTCATCGCCAAAATAATACAGAAACACGGCAGAAATTACCTGAACACACCTCATTTCCAGACCACTACACCAAACCATCAGTGTAGATTTATTTATTCCTAAACTATTTATTCCAAAGCTATTTTACGGCACAGACGCAAGGCGTGAAAATAGACTGTTGACGGGGTGTAAGATAGCAAAGAGCATCTCAACCCAACATAGGAAGAGGGCCTTTCCTCTCCACTTTCCTCAGACGGTTTTAAGCACCATCAAAGCTTCACGTCTGATTTAACTGCAGCTTTAAAGCAGGGTACGAGTTGCTAGGCGATGCAGGAGGAGAACCGAGACACGCTTATATAAATTCCCCTCATGCTAACACACTAATCTCAATTGTTTTCCTACAAAATCACAATTAAAGCAAATCATTGAAATATAAGATTGTAAATAGGCTGCCTAAATGGGTCGGCGACAGCGGCAAACAATAAACGTGGCACACTATTTGTTATGCTCTTTCATTCGTGGCACCATTAACCATCTCGAATGAGCTTGCGGCTGTGTCTTAGTGTGGCATGGATTCTCTTGATTGATCTATTTGTGAAGCCGGATCATAATTTAGAAGGGCTAATTGCTTTCTGCGGCGCTAGGAAATGATTCATGCATTATCGGCCGACTGTTACAGGCGGGCTTAAACGCCGAGGCTAAGACTCAAAGAGGAAAGGGCTAATCCGCCGCGAGCGACACCAAAGAGCCCCGAAAACCAGCCCTCCTCTGCTAATCTAAAGCAAACAAAACACCGGTTTATTCCTAAAATACTCTCCCAAACTGCTGAACAGCATCTCAGAGCATTAAAAAATGCAGAAGCCATTAGGCTATATTATTTTTAAAATGATGTTTTTTTTCTCTCTCACACAAAGCTCAGGAGCTATCAGATTCCAGGTCAGCTGTGCCAGCACAGGACAGAGATGACACACAGCGTTAGTAATGCATAATACCATTAATACTCATCCGCCAGAGTGACATTTAAGCAAACAAAACGCCTCTACAGGCACAAAACCAGATGATGAGCCACGGTTGAGTCATGGGAAACTGTGCCTGAATGTTGCAGGAAAAGATAAGGCCGAGCTCAAGTGAATTCAAAGTGCAAGTACAAGCGTAAAGTGAAGAGTAATGATCTATCATTGGAAAACAGCATTAGAACAGGTCAGGTGACTTCAGATCCAGACCTTTGCTCTTTCTCAGTTTACACTAGTACATTAGTAGCGTCTTCTCACTGATGCTGGTTTTTTTTATTTATTTTTGGAAAGATTTTAGACATACAGCTCTGAAAAAAAAGAGTTTCTTTGATTTTACAAAATTGAAAAACTCTAAAATAAAATCAAGAGGAAGAGGGGTAATCACTTGAATTTTTGCACCAGGAGTAAAGGCATAAAGTTATCCAAAAGCAGTGTGTAAGACTGGTGGAGGAAAACATGATGCCAAGATGCATGAAAACTGTGATTAAAACCAGGGTTACTCCAACAAATATTGATTAAGTGCTGCACCGTTACTGGTTACAGTTATAAAAATATTAGGACTCATTCCAAACCCACATTATCACTAAAGTCAGAGTGGTAGATGTTCAGCACCACTGTTTTCATCAGGTTTGATGAAGCTGCTCATCATTGACTGAATCAAGAGATCTTAGCTGATCTTATAAGTAGATCTCGCTGCTCCCGTTCTGCCTTTAGCACTACTAACTTTGCACTGATTTCTGTAATAAGTACACTAATAACACAGTACTGTACTTTTACTTTCAGTACATTTTGCAATAAACTACTTAAACAATACAACAGAGCCTTGGAGGGGCAGTGAATAAAAAAAATTAAATAGAGTGAACGATATAGCAGTTTGTGCTCACTTTTTCTTTAATTTAAGTGAACGATTCGCAATTCGTGCTCACGATTTTTTTTTATTCAATTTGTATGCACACTACAACAAGAAACTCTGAGGTAAAGGTGCATTTTCCACTCTTGATCTGTTACAGGGCTGCTGTGATTATCATCAGTTAGATACATTTAAAACCTGCTGCTTATTAATGCTTTAGTGTTATATACAGTGAATTCCAGTCTTGTAAAAAGGAAATAAACATTTTACTGATGCAGGATGACTTTGTGTTTTATATGCGTAAACCATATCAAGTTTAAGTTATGATGCAATTGTGAAATTGTATTTATTAGTTTCTCAATAACATTCAGTCAGCCTCCAAGGAAATGCGCCCTTTCTTAAATCTGGTTACGTCATTATGACATTCACATTACTTAGATATTATCTATATATGAATCATTCTAGCAAAAAAAATTATAATCGCATTGTGAATCAAAATCTAATCTAATCTATTCATAAGGTGCCTAAAGATTCGCACCTATAATAGTGGAGGATTTTTGCCTTGGGCCCCAACAGACTTTAGAATAACCACTGGGGCCAGGTTGGTGGACCAGCATGACCAGCAACACTTTGGTCTTTGTCTGTTTACACCAGCAGCTTCTTCTCGACTGATAGCACTGATGATACTGATCTCCATGCTACAGGTTTTGCTTAAAGAAGAAGACACTGTAACGACACGTAAGTCATCCATTAACACCCGATTGCTTTCGTCAATTACTGCCGACATTAAATGGACTCGAACACAATGTGGGCATTGAGCTTTGGCTCAGGAGAGCGTCTGTGGATTCCCCGTTTCTTCACTCCTTCACTCTCTCTGTGGTAATTGTATCTTCCCAGTCAGCGGGCTGATTGGTTTAGTCCTGGATCACTGGCACTGGGCTAAACTCGAGAGCCCGGGCCGCTTTTCATGTCAAATCCTTCAAGGAAAGCGTTCGCGATCCAAAAGCAATCACACTTTACACTTCAAAGCAGCGGAGGGGGAGAGGAAGGCGAGAGTCGGCGGAGGTTTTTTTCCTTTCTCTTCCCTTTCCACGCTAGCCAGGCACCCACTCATGCGTGGAGGACGAGGAGATGATCTAAGACGGAGGTGCCGTTGAGGAGAAGACAGAGCCGACAGGTGTGCGGCGGGCAGGTAGCGGCACATCTCTGACCCTCCCAAAGGTGAAGGAGACACAGGTAAAATCTCCCCTCATGTCACTTCGCTCTTCTGCTTAAGTAGGGGTTTGCCCATTAGCAGAGGGACAGATCAGGGTTCTGTTCGGCTTTTAGGTACGAGAATCTTCAGACCCCTTTATTCCTTTTTCCAGTGAGTCTAATGGGCCCCAGAAAACACAAAAAAGAGGTATAAGCCCCACATATAGTGCTTACCTTCCATTCATTACTGTGTTT
The DNA here is from genome assembly GCF_023375975.1 of Astyanax mexicanus. Lineage (NCBI taxonomy): Eukaryota > Metazoa > Chordata > Actinopteri > Characiformes > Acestrorhamphidae > Astyanax > Astyanax mexicanus. Next base: position 57,443,287 of record NC_064410.1, on the reverse strand, counting down.
CAAACCACAACAGGGCTCAAAATGAGCTAACAATTGAAGAATTTTATCATCATAGCTTTCAATGAACCTGGGGTTTTGTACCTGGGGGTCACAGTGGTACTGCTAGGGGGCTATGGGACAAATATAATGGTTCCAGTATGGAGATCTTGTGGTGAACACTTTAATCCTGCATTTGTTTTAGAGTGCCACCCTGCCCCAAACCCTTAGTAGCGATACAAATATGACGGACACTAAAAGCGCAGAGATACAGTTGCATCCCAAAAAAAAAACAATCATATAAATGAAAGGTTACTTTATTTCAGTAATTCAGTTTAAAATGTAAAACTCATATTATATAGATGCATGAAGTGCTGTAAGATTTTGTGGGAAAACAAAACTGCACTGACTTTAGACTAGATAATAAAACACAGTGGATCAACACCAGCAGATGACATGTCTCTCCAAACCATCACTGATTGGTGGAAACTTCACACTAGACCTCGAGCAGTTTGGACATATATGCTTATATTAAGCAAAAAACAAAAAATCTGCCAATGGGGTAAGCAATTTGTTCTTAGTTAGATTTCTTCAAAAAAAGCAATGGTAAGAATTCTAGGTAAGACTGATTGACGTAATTATTTCTAACACGTACACACGAAGCTTAGTAAGACAAGAAGTCTTACCAGAGAAGAAAATAAGATTTATTGCCTTAAATCAGAATTTTTTAGTTTAATTTAGTTTTTTTGCAGTGCAGGAATGCCTCCACCAGATTACAACACTCCCTTTGGCCTGCACATTTTCCAGATTTATCAGAATAGAGTATTTATAAGACCACCTGTAGAGCAGGATCTACAGGCCGGGCTGCAACATCTGTGGGTAAATGTGCTACAGGGTGCTGTAGAGAAATGGTATGGCTCCAGGCCAACTACTATCCAAACCAGTCTTCACATTGGAACCTTAATTCATTGTTCATTGATTCCTTGACGTCTTTATTTCAGCTCTTTCCTGAACCAACCGTGATCAACCAAGATCTTACTGTGCATCAGTTCCTTCAGGAGCTCCATGACGTACGTGTGTATTGGGATGGGAATTCCTGAATCAGAGCAGTGCTGTTAATTGTTCTCCTCACTGCTGCGTTGTGACAGCTGGAATAGCTGAAGTGAACAGCGCCGGTGATGGTGTCATCATTCTTCTCTATCGTCCGCGAGGCAGATGATGAGCTTGATCAGCGCTAATTGCACCTGTAAGGTGTCATGTAACGCGTACGTCTCTGTTTCAGCAGCCCTTTAAGTGGCAGCGTTTCATCAGCCTGCCTCAGATATGCCTTCAGTGCCTGCGCTCTTCCACAGACGCCACTCTCCCATAGCCCGGCCGGCACTGGGGCGGAACGGAGCTGAGTGACAGGTCTTCTGGACCTGGAGAAGAGGGAGTGTTACTGAGCACTGTGATGATCCACTGACACTCTGCTTTTCATCTGCAGGGCCTGTGGTGCCCAGTATAGCAGCTGCTGTTTAGCTGTTCATGTGCCATCCAGACACTTCTGAAATCAGGCAAGAACTCCTAGCCTAATCAAGACTGAGTGTAGAGTGTGATTGGAATAGCGGAATAGCATACGTAGATTTTCTGTAGTGACACTGTCCCTAAGAAAAAATACAGGTGCATCTCAAAAAAAAAAAAAAATTGAATATCATTGAAAAGCTAGTTTATTTCAGTATTTCAGTTCAAAATGTGAAATTAATTTTTTATATTAGTTGTATTACACACGGAATGATCTTTATTAAGCGTTATTTTTTTTTTTTGGTGATGATTATGGCTCACACAGGGTTCTTGCTCTATTTTAAAAGTCTAATGTAATGCTTTTTAATCCACTGTGTTTTATTATCAAGTCTTAAGTCAGTGCAGTTTTGTTTTCCCACAAAATCTTACAGCACTTCATGCTTCTCTCTGCTACTGACAACTTTTATGGAGACACAGATTTCATTTTCCAGCAGGACATGAGACACTGACAAAAGTAATACATTTTTTTTATTAAAACCTTTTTGAGACCTTAATAATTATAATTTAAGGCCCAAAAATGTAGTCATAACATCTTAAATAAAAAATAGTTTATTGTATTGAAATTTTAAACTTGAAACGTTTCCCATTTGTTAGCAATTTTCATTATCAATTTTGTTCCATTGTGATGAAGGACGTGTTAGCATGTTAGCTAGCCCACTACTAACCTTAGTTCTCTCCCTGATAATGTTAGCTAGCTCTATGCTAACCTTAGTTCTCTCCCAGTAACGTTAGCTAGCTCACCTCTGATGTTAACTCTGCTAACCTTAGTTCTTTCCCTGGTAATGTTGTCTAGCTCTCCGCTAATGTAAACTAGCTCTATGCTAACCTTAGTTCTCTCCCCAGAACGGTTAGCTAGCTTGCAGCTAATGTTAGCTAGCTCTATGCTCACCTTAATTTGAGAAAATTTAAGACTTTTTAAGGACACATGGAAACCCTGTTACAGCCAATGAAAACCTAAAAATCTGTGTCTCAGAAAATTACAATATTATATAAGACCAGTTGGTACTTTTGGCAGTGTGGGCAGTATCTCATGTCCTGCTGGAAAATGAAATCTGCATCTTTATAAAAGTTGTCAGCAGAGGGAAGCATGAAGTGCTGTAAGATTTTGTGGAAAAAACAAAACTGCACTGACTTTAGACTTGATAATAAAACACAGTGGATCAACACCAGCAGATGACATGTCTCTCCAAACCATCACTGATCATCAGTTAAATTTTACATTTCATTTGTAAATCAAGGGAGCAGAGTCTGGAGGAAGAGTGGAGAGACACACAGTCCAATCTGCTTGAGGTCTAGTGTGAAGTTTCCACCAATCAGTGATGGTTTAGAGAGACATGTCATCTGCTGGTGTTGATCCACTGTGTTTTCTTATCAAGTCTAAAGTCAGTGCAGTTTTGTTTTCTCAGTAAATCTTACAGCACTTCATGCTTCCCTCTGCTACTGACAACTTTAATGGAGATGTGGATTTTATTTACCAGCAGGACTTGGCACACTGCCCACACTGCCAAAAGACCAATTGATCTTATATAATATTATCATTTTCTGAGACACTGATTTTTGGGTTTTCATTGGCTGTAAACCATAATCATCAACAATAAAACAAATAAGTGCTTAAAATAGATCACTCTGTGTGTAATACATCTATATAACATAGGAGTTTCACATTTTGAACTGAATTACTGAAATAAAGAAACTTTTCACTGATATTCTATATTTTTTTGAGATGCACTCGTATGAGTAGACCAAATCTCTGGACTATTAGGGCTCATGTATAGGGCTGTACTACAAGGACTACAGGAACTTTGAACCAGGTGTTCCCAACCTCTTGCATCTCGGTGCCCATTTCACCCACCACATGATCTGCAGCCCATATAAAAGTTAAATACGCATCTACACAAACACAACACAACAACCAATATGGAATATTAATATTACCAAATTACAAAAAAAAATCTAATTTCAGCACAGCCCAACATTTCTGTTCAGGAAAAACTCAAGAATGCACCACCAGACCACTGCTCTGTTCTCGTTTTCAGTTTACTAAGAGTAAAGGTCGGAAGCAGGCTGACAACTGTATCAGTGTACAGCAATCAGACGCAGCAAATCTGCAGCCACTGAGTCCACTGAGAGATGAGGTTTCCTAAATTCCTCCCTCAGACGCTCATCATCACTTCTGACACGTTAAAAGGACGAGTGGAGGAGGTGCAGGGGAGCGTGGCTGTGTATGAAACCCAGCGGAGGAGGAGGACGGGGCTTTCATCATTTAGAAAAATGCAGCCGCTCTCTGAGAGCCCGTCAGTCTCTCAGTACAGAACAGCTTCCCCCCGACTACCAGTACGGACACGCCTCGCCCTTTACCATCTACATTCACCTCACTGCCCACTCTACACTGTAAAACCTGACCAGCTAAATTAAATCAAACGATTTGAGAAAAACTGATTGCCTTAACCCTTTAAACTCTGGGCTGTTTTGGTGTATGTTTCATCGTTTTTGTCAGTTCCTCTTTCAGATCTTATAACACAGTAATTATATCAGACAGACACATGCCCCGATCTCTTTTACTCCAGAAGACATACGGCTGCTCAAAAATATAATCATTTAAAATGTAAAAGGAAGCAGAATTGTTATATTTTCCTGGAACTGATCATGTTTTAGTCAAAAATTAACCAATCGCCTGTTTTGTCTAGACTTTAAATATATTCACACCTAAGATATATTTTTTCAAAAATGGTTAGACTAGAGTGTATGAGGTAAAAGCATAAGAATATTGATGATAGTTAATTTCATGGTTTATTAATTATTACTTTGATAAAATACATGGAGAAAGAGCATCAGGCGGTTTTATTTTTCTTGATAATCAATAATCACACCTCTAGGATACATGTAGACACCTGACACTCAGAGCAGCCTATGCCTTTCAGTATTTTAATCAGGACGCACAAAGATTACTATATACAAAAATGTAAACTTTTTAGTCTAAATAAATAAAAATGTTTAGTGCAAAATAACTATTTAGTAAAAATGTGCGAGTAAAATAAAAACTATATAAAGGAGTGCACACATACCTAGCTTTAGTGCAGAGTGCAGGTAGTTTCACACTTTTTCTGTGGACACTTTTGAGGAAGGAGATCTCATATTTTTAGGTGTTTTCCCACTTAAAAATGATGAGTTTCTTTGCGTAATTTTACCAAGTAAAAAAAAACCCTCTGAAATATAATCAAAAGGAAGATGGATGATTACAAGCCATCAAAGCAAGCTGAACTGCTTAGATTTTTGCACCAGAAGTATAGGGCATAAAGTTATCCAAAAGCAGTGTGTAAGACTGGTGGAAGAGAACATACCAAGATGCATGAAAACTTTAATTTAAAATCAGGGTTATTCCACCAAATATTTATTTTTGAACTCTTAAAACTTTATGAATATGAACTTGTTTTTAATCTTTGCATTATTTGAGGTCTGAAAGCTCTGCATCTTTTTTGTTATTTCAGCCATTTCTCATTTTCTGCAAATTTGGAATTGGGAGAAATGTTGTCTGTAGTTTATAGAATAAAACAACAATGTTCATTTGACTCAAATATAAACCTATAAATAGCAAAATCAGAGAAACTGATTCAGAAACTGAAGTGGTCTCTTAATGTTTTCCAGAGCTGTATACAGGCCCCATTCAACACGCGGGCCCTATGCTCTGGACTCTGGAGTCTGGGGGCCCATGGTTCTGAGTGACTGAACAATTACTGACGCGGTTAATTTAGCCGGGACCCAGCGGGGGAACGATCACCAGCATGCGGGCACTCTGTTCCCTCGCTCTGTCTGACGCCGCGGAGAGGTTTGCGGGATGAAGCCAGTGACACCGGACAAAAACACAACTCACTTTCACGCCAAATTTGCTTCCATCATGGCGGCTGTAGCAAAGCGGGGAACTCGTCAGGGGCATAAACGTGAAAGCAGACAGAAAGAAAATGGCTTCACTCATTTGCAGCCAAGCAGAAAGAGTTCATCACCTCCTCAACAGTCCCCAAAGTGAGGAGCTGTCCTAAAAACAGCAGGCTGAAAGAAAGTGAGATACGATTGATGAGAAGATGAAGGAAAGATGAGTCTGAAAAAGCCGGGTCTAAACATAAGCAGAGCTCAGGGCTCTAAGGGTGTTTTCACACCAGCACAATTTGGTTCGGTTAAAACGAACTCTGTCTGGGTGCCGAGTTTGAACCCCTGCTCATGCAGATTTGCCATCAAGCTGCCGGCGCTCAGAGAGAGCACAATTGGCCCTGCTTCCTCCGGGTGGGTAGATGGCGCTCTCTCCCCACATCACAGGCTGTGCTTGTGAGCTGATGTATCGGAACCGAGTCGCTGCGCTTTCCTCCAAGCATGCTGGCAACCATTTTCTACTTGGGAAGAAAATGGGGAAAAAAATTAAATAAAATTATATTTAAAATAAAAACGAACTCTGGTCCGTTTGTAACTTTAGTGCGATTCGATTGAGCAGGTGTGAAAACAGTAATTGCACTCAGGTGCAGATCAAAAGAATTAGAGGAGGTGGTCTCGTTTCGGTCCCAAACAAACTCTGGAGCGGTTCGATTGTGGTGAGAACGTAATCTGGTCTAGATCCGACCCAGCTATCAAATATAGTCCATTTATTTAAGCTAAACTGCTGATAAGATGCAGTTTAAACTGATATATTAGCCAGATAACGCTAAGTACCACAGCTATGAACAAACGCTGTGTCAATGAACGCGCAGTCTGTGCAGTGTTCCCTACTCACAGGTGCGTCACGTTTCGAGTCGTGTAAGATGTACTTTTCCCGTCATTACGATAGCAAAGACACACTGTCACTCCTTAAATTAAGATGCATGGTGCATTGCTTGATGGTTAGCCTACAGATCATTAAAACAGGGCCCCTAGTTTCAGTTCTCGAATATCTGATTGACACACCAATGAGAGTCAGCACATGCATGAAAATATGTGGAAACATCATGATCAAAAATCAGGGTAAATACTCTGTAATTTGCATTCAGGTTAAGCTAAATTGAGGAAAAATAAAATAAAATAAAACAAAATCAGAACTGCACTCAGAAACGTACACTTTCAGACACATTTTTTATTATGTAAAGCACTCTAGAAAAAAAAGCGTTATGATGAATGTTGCTCCTAAATGACTCCAAAATCAGAAATAAAATGTTTCAGAATATCTTTGCCATTTCTTCAGTCTTCTACAATTAAATCAAAATCCACTTAAAAGCACATTTAATAAACTGATGTTAAACATAGGATTTAAAAAAGAGAATTTGATTTATGCATGACCTGGACATGCAGGTCTGATGCAGCTAAACATCTGGGGAAAACAGTAACTGATCTACTAGTGCATCTTAAAAAATTAAAATATCATTGAATAGTTGCTTTATTTCAGTAATTCAGTTCAAAATATGAAATGAATATACTATATAGGTGTATTACACAAAGATGATCTATTTTTATTTATTTTTATTTATTTTATTGTTGATGATTATGGCTTACAGCCAATGAAAACCCAAAAATCAGTATCTTAGAAAATTAGAATATTATATAAGAACAATTGGTACTATTGGCAGTGTGGGCAGTGTGCCAAGTCCTGCTGGAAAATGAAATCCACATCTCTATAAAAGTTGTCAGTAGCAGAGGGAAGCATGAAGTGCTGTAAACGTTTGTGGGAAAACAAAACTGCACTGACTTTAGACTTGATAATAAAACGCAGTGGATCAACACCAGCAGATGACATGTCTCTCCAAACCATTATGCTTCCCACTGCTGGCCATTTTTATAAAGCTGTGGATTTCCTTTTCCAGCAGGACTTGGCACACTGCCAAAAGTACCAATTGGTCTTATATAATATTCTAATTTTCTGAGACACTAATGTTTGGGTTTTCATTGGCTGGAAGACTCTGTGTGTAATACATCTATATAGTATATGAGTTTCACATTCTGAACTGAATTACTGAAATAAATTAACTTTTTAATGATATTATTTGAACTTTTTTTGAGATGCACTAGTATATTAAGACTGAATAGAACAGGAACAGGAGTTCTAAGTGGTGGCCTCCATGTGCAGGACCTTCATTGACTCTGAGATCATGGAGCTGGTGTCAATCTGGCCGTAGATCCCCACTAAGAAGGCCTTATGGAGCAGAATGTCAGCGTGCTCTGGAGAAAAGGAGGAAACACAACAGCACAGACTTCGATAAGTGTTTAAGTATTGCGGTCCGTGAAGATTTTCTACTCTTTATCGTGTGAATTCCAGCCAAGAAAGCAATAAGCCTGAATAAACAGAGCTAACTCTTCAGATTCGGTACCTTGGCAGAGCAGCACGTATTCTGGAAGGTTCCTCAGGGCTGTTTGGACAACGTCAAAGTTCCCACTGCCCAGACAATACATGAAGGTAGGCAGGAAGTCTGATGCCAGACTAAATCATGCGGGAAACAGAAAAATATTTAATAAAAAGTCCCTGGATCTGAGATCATGATTCTTCAGAAACATTATATTACCGAATGAGAGGGACGCCTGCTAAGCAGAATCATGAAAATGAAATAAGATTTTTTCATTTTACAATTTGGGATAATTTCAATGTTTATTGAAATTAAGGATAATTACATTATCAAAGATAATTACAGAGAGAGCAAGACCAATTATATATATATACTCTCTCAGGGCTACGGCAGTTGATGGCAAGCTGCATGACCGGGATTCCAACTAGCAATCTCCCGATTATAGTGACAGTATAGTGACTCACTCGGAGCCCCATACAGTGTATATTTAAGGACGTCTACGGACTGTTCAGGGAGATTACAGTGCTGCTATATATAAGATTAGATTAGATTATTGAGTACAAATATAAAGCAATTGATTAATTAAACTCCACCACATAAACAGAAGTGCAGAAACACAGATCACACACCTGGGCGTGTTCTGAATGCAGCGCAGCGCCAGACTGAAGACCATATTGCGACACAGCTCCTCAGGTGAGCTCATCAGCCTCTGCAGGTCATTCTGAAAGAATAGAAAACACAGTATTTAATTTATTACACGCTCTGTGATTAGTTGATGTAAATAATAGAACTTAATAAGATGGTTATTACATATTTGACCATATTTTCATCAAACTTTTACTAATATAATAAAATAATCCAAATAAAATAAAAAAAATTGATATTTTATTATTTTAATCAGTAACGTCATTGATTTCAGTATCTTTTTATTTACAGAAAAATTGAAAAGGTAATTTATTTCAGTATTTCATTTAAAAATGTGAAACATAAATATATATACACTATATATATACAGTGCTGCTTGAAAGTCAACATAGTCATTGTTTTCTAAAGAAAAATTATAATAATCATATGACATGAACATGTAAATCACAAAATGTAAAGCAGACCTTTCAAAAAAGGGACACAAAGAAAAAATATCTATATAATTTCATTATTTGTTCAACAAAAGTATTTTATTACTTCAACAAAACGTCTTCTGTAACCACAAACGAGTCTCACATCTGCTTTTTGGGATTTTTGTCCACTCTTCCTTGCAACACTCTGCCAGTTAAGAAAGTCTCGAAGGTCATCTGGCATATAGCGCCCGCTTCAGATCTTGCCACAGCATTTCTATGGGATTGAGGTCCGGACATTGACCGGGCCAATCCAGAGTGCAAATCTTCTTTCTCTTAAGCCATTCCTTGGTATTTTTGCTGGAATGCTTTGGGTCGTTGTCTTGTTGCATAGTTCATTTCAATCCAAGCTTCAACACCCTGACCAATGGCAGGAGATTCTGGTCAATAATTTGTTGATAGCCCTGGGAATTGAAGATTCCCTGGATAATATGAAGTCATCCAGGTCAGGAGGCAGAAAAGCAGGCCCAGACTTTAACATTTCCACCACCAAGCTTCACTCTTGGGAGGAGGTTCTTCTCTTTAAATGCAGTGTTGACTTTTCTCCAAACATGGCATCTGTGATTGTGGCCAAATAGTTCAAGTTTGGACTCATCCATGCAGAGAATGGACTTCCAGAAAGCCTCTAGTTTGTCCAAGTGCTCTCTGGCAAAGTTTAAACGGGCAACTTTGTTCTTTTTTGAGAGCAGAGGCTTCCTTCTAGCAACTCTCCCATTAATGCCATGTTTATTGATATTTCACCTGATTGTAGACTCAGGTACATTTATCCCAGATGCTGACAGAGAGGTCTGCAACTCTCTGGAGGTGATGCGTGGGTTGGCCTTTACCTGCATTATTATTTTTCTGGTGCTTCTTAGTGTAAGTTTTGATGCCCGTCCACTTCTGGGCAGAGTTGCGGTGATGCTGAGTGCCCTCCATTTGTAAATGATTTGTCTTACAGTGGATGGATGAAGCTGGAATCTTTTGGAGACTGTCTTGTAGTTTTCCCCAGACTGATGGACTGTCACCATGTTCTTCCTGATGTCTCCTTTCCTTTCGGCATTGTTTATCTTTTTCTTATACCTTGACACAACAGTGGTTTGGTTGGTTTCCTCTCCCTTTTAACTAGTGTGGCTCAAAACCTTTCCCAAGGATGTTTCATTTGTTAGGTCTGCTTAATTGATTACTTGAGCACTTACATGTGTTTCACTTGAGTCTTTTACCTAACTGACTTTACTAGTGCAGATGTGGTTCATTTACTTTTGCACATGCTCAGATTCCATGTTTTATGTAGTCTGCTTGCAACTCACACATTTCCCTCAAAATAAGTAAATGGAATCGATGGACATAAACCTAACATTTCATATACAAAAAACGGTGATGATAAAATAAAAGAATCGTGGTAAAACAAAAGCAAAATGTAAACTCCTCAACTAGTTCACATACTTTCAAGCAGCACTGTATATATATATATATATATATATATATATATATATATATATATACACTATATAGATGTATTAAACATAGAGTGAGATATTTTATTTATATCCAGTTTATTTATTTTATTGTTGATGATTATGGCTTACAGCCAATAAAATCCCAACAATCGGTGTCTCAGAAAATTAGAATATTATATAAAACCAACTGGAACAGCTGGTAAATGAAATCCACAGCTCCATAAAAGCTGTCAGCAGAGGGAATCCTGAAGAGGAAAACACTCCGGGATTTCATTTTCCAGCAGGATTTGGCACACTGCCCACACTGCCAAAAGTGCCAATTGGTCTTATTTAATATTGTAATTTTCTGAGACACTGATTTTTGGGTTTTCTTTGGCTGTAAGCCATAATCTTCAACAATAAAATAAATAAACACTTAAAACAGATCACTGTGTGTGTAATACATCTATATAATACAGGAGTTTCACATTTTACTGAAATAAAGTAACTTTTCAATGATATTCAAATTTTATGAGATGCACTAGTATATTATCTACCAACTCAAATCAAACCCCCTCTGAGAGATTTAATTGTTCAGGCTTACAACAAAATACTGGATTATTTCAGGATTCCTCTTGGACTTCTCATCCACTTCAGTTAAGACCTCCAGCACATCTATAAGAGCAACATCATAAGAGTTAATCATACAGGTTATTTTTGTTCCATGTTATAAAACAAATATTTAATTAGTGGACGCGAATTATTATTACTTTTTCTAACTATTTTTTCCTTATTTATTATTTATGTTACACAAGAGTCTTTACACAGGTCTCACCTTCAATGGCTTCCCCTCTGGAGATCTTCTTCAGGTATTTGGTCATGTCTGCTGAAGTGAGCGGCGTGGAGGCTGAAATACTGACCAGTGGCAGAGAGCCAGCAGACGATTCTTCAGCTGAACATGTGAGAGAGTGAGGGTGATGATAAGTACACAAATAATATATACACAGTACAGGCCAAAAGTTTAAACACACCTTCTCTTTTTCAATGTGTTTTCTTTATTTTCATGACTATTTACATTGTAGATTCTCACTGAAGCATCAAAACTATGAATGAACACATGTGGAGTTTTATTTACTTAACAAAAAATGAGCTGAACCTCCACAGTCACCGGACCTGAACCCAATCCAGATGGTTTGGGGTGAGCTGGAGCACAGAGTGAAGAAGACAAAGAGCCAACAAGTGCTAATAAACACCTCTGGGAACTCCTTCCTTTCTTCAAGACTGTTGGAAAACCATTTCAGGTGGCCACCTCTTGAAGCTCATTGAGAGAATGATGCCAAGAGTGTGCAAGAATGTTTTCAATTATTTCGCTTTTTTTTTGTTAAGTACATAAACCTCCACATGTGTTCATTCATAATTTTGATGCCTTCAGTGAGAATCTACAATGTAAATAGTCATGAAAATAAAGAAAACACACTGAAAAAGAGGAGTGTCCAAACTTTTGGCCTGTACTGTATATTAAAAAAATGTTTTTTTCTGAAATAAAGTACCCGTGTCTTTGTCCTCTGTGGAGATCTCTGAGGATCCCGTCTTCACAGGCAGAGTCAGACCAGCCAGCAGAGACTTCAGCTGCACCAGGTCTGGGTTCTCTGAGGAGAGACCCCTAAAACAAAAGTAAAAAAAAAAGGGTTTATACAGATTTTTACCAATAAATTTCCATGATATTTTCATGACTTTTTCTTGCCTTTACAGCAATATTTTTTCTATTCTTTACCATTTCAATGTGTATAAATCAATTTTTTATACATATTCATTTTTATGTATTCCCTATTGATCCTTTCTTTTTCACATGCTTATATTTAATATCTTTGTAAAGGGATTTTTTATTTATTTATTTTTTTCTTGCAGGTCTAAAGGGAGGGGGTTAAAAGGTAGTGTATGTGCCAAAAAATCTTTAATAAAACAGACGTTCAATTAAAATAAACAAGATAAAATGTTGACACACAATCTTTAATAATACAATGTGTGTCAGATCCTGTAAGCTTTATTGTGTAGGAATAAAGTACTAAATTACTGAATTAACTCTAAGCTGATGGATGTATTTGTTAGCTCAAAGTAGCTCAAAATTTCTCCATCAATAAACTGAAACACAACGATTTTTAGAGCAAATTTCCATGACTTTTCCATTTGTCCAAAACTTATCCAGGTCTGGAAATTGCTATTTTCAAACTCAATGACTTTTCCAGGTTTTTAATGACTGTATGAACCCTGTGAAAGTTAGAGATAAAACTCTAAATATACTAAGTAGAATCTAATCTGAAAACTACAAAAAAACTATTATATAATTTAGATATAACATTAAGAGACCTATTTTATAATGATTTATAGCAAACCAGTCAATTGTGTGTCATGCAGCTGGATTTAGGGCATGTCGGTGTGTCTTTCGTATCGTGAAAGTGCAAAAAAAAAAATACACCTTGCGCAGCTCAAAATGCATAAAAGGCATAAACTAATTCTCTTAATTAATCTAAATTAATAGGTGTGTTTTCGGCGTAATGTAAAATAAACCAATCAGTGTGTCAGTCGTCATTCCCTTTAAGAGGCAGGTGAGCTCTGACTTTGGCACGTTCGTATCTTAACAGTGTGGTGCTTTTTTTGCGTCTCAGCAGAGACAGATACTGACCTGCTCGTTCACGCTGTGAAGATACACCAGCAGCTCATTTAAGGGAACAGCAATGATATTTTATTCTTTATTCTGTTTATTGTTGAGTTAAAAGTCGGGTTTGCGCTCTACAGGAGCGATCAGAGACCTATAGGAATGGACTCTGATGATTGACTATTGTCAGGGTTTTAATCAGTCAGTGGAGCTCCTGTGTTTTCTGCTGCCTAGATAGCAATAAGCCAGAAATTTACCTGAACACATCTCACTTACAGACCACCACACCCATCAGTGTAGATTTATTCCTAAACTCTGACACTATTTTAACAGTGTGGGCACAAGGCATGAAAATAGACTGTTGACAAGGTGTAAGATAGCAATAAGCATTGTGACGTGCCCTAAGACTTACTGTAGAATATCTGAATGCTTCTGAAGATAAGGTACAGCAGCAGCTGCATCATGGGTAATGTATTTCTGAATGAACTGCACAAATTTGCTGATGATTGGGATACGGGACAATCTCCTGAAGTTCTGCAAGAGAAACAAAAATTCCACATCAGTATTAGTGCTATATATATATTTAACATAATTCCAAAGTCCCTCAAGAGTTTTCATGTTTTTTAATATTAATCTACAATGTAGAAAATCTATTAAATAAAGAAATAAAGAAAAGCACTGAATGAGATGGTGTGTCCAAACTTTTGACTGGTACTATATATGCAGTATGTTCAATTCCATTACCTCCATTATGTTCTCCCTATACAACTCTTCTGTTAAGCTATACCAAAGTATAAAAATACATAAAAAATACTTCATGGGGCATAAACCAATTTTTTTGTTTTATATTATGTATGTCAATAAAAAAAAAAAAAAAAAATATATATATATATATATATATATATATATATATATATATATATATATATATATATATATATATATATATATATATTTTTTTTTTTTTTTTTTTTATAGTTAGGCCAAAATGATCATTATTAAGCCATGATCTGCAATAGATGAAATGTTTGATTACACTAATTTTGTAAGGTAAAACAACGTGTAACAATCCAGAAATTTAAAAATTGTTTAAAATAATAATATATTTTTTCATATAAAGCAGAATACAGGTGAATCTCAAAAAAATGAATATCACTAAAAAGTTTCCTTATTTCAGTAAATCATTTCAAAATATGTAACTTTTATATTATATAGATGTATTTCACACAGAGTGATCTATTTTAAGCGTTTATTTCTTTTATTGTTGTTGATTATGGCTTACAGCCAATAAAAACTCAAAAATCAGTGTCTCAGAAAATTTGAATATTGTATAAGACAAATTGGTACTTTTGGCAGTGTGGGCAGTGTGCCAAGTCCTGCTGGAAAATGAAATCTTCATAAAAGTTGTCAGTAGCAGAGTGAAGCATGAAGTGCTGTAAGATTTTGTGGGAAAAAAAACTGCACTGACTTTAGACTTGATAATAAAACACAGTGGATCAACACCAGCAGATGACATGTCTCTCCAAACCATCACTGATTGGTGGAAACTTCACACTAGACCTCGAGCAGTTTGGACTGTGTGTCTCTCCACTCTTCCTCCAGACTCTGATCCCTTGATTTGTTTAAAATGAAATGTAAAATTTACTGATGATCAGTGATGGTTTGGAGAGACATGTCATCTGCTGGTGTTGATCCACTGTGTTTTATTATCAAGTCTAAAGTCAATGCAGTGCTTATCAATGATATTCTAATTTGAGATATACCTGTATATTATAATATATTATTATATCATTGTCATTTTCAGGGCTATTATATGATATTATATGATATTAAAGATTAACCCTTCTCGCCCTACTGATTAAATGCACAGAAACACCATAAACAGCCTTTAGTAAATCCCACCTGCAAGACTTTAATGAAGGACAGAAGACAGTCCTGCAGCGCCCTCTGGTGGTCTGACTGGAAGACCATTGGCTGCAGCAGCTCCAGGATGGCCAGAACGTCGCTGAAGAAGGTCAGGTGGTGCTGCTGCCTCTTTAACTCCTGAAGGTTGAGGTGGGTCCGGCCGTGCAGTAGAGCAGCGATCATGGGGAGGTGCCTGAGGAGAGATATCACACTGTCTGTCATCCACAAAACAGGATTGAGTAATTAATGATGAAAAGGGTGAAGAACTGTATTGTGTACCGAAGCAGAAGTACAGGGTGTGACACTGCTAACTTCCTGCAGGCCAGGTTGGCGTCGGAAGCTCGGTTCTCTGTTGATTTGGACTCTCCTGTATCAGCTAGAAGAGTGATGAGACGATGCACCAGAACATCCAGCTGGAAGAGAAACACAAACCCAGACACATTACTTCTAAAGACAGTCTTTTTTTATTCATTTATTTCTAATTTCTAAAAATTCTAATTTTTCTCTCAGTTTAGATAGGCCGCAAGGGAAAACAGCGACAACTTACGTTAGCGGTGGAGCCGAGAGAAAGATAATTTAACTCATAACTAATCAGTGAGATTAACATTAATGTACCTTAATAACATAACGACAGCCCTGTGGAGTGCTGATTAATAGGAATACTGTCTAATGTGTGTGGTTAGTTTATAAAAACAGACAATTCTGGACTTAATACAGGCTTTATGTAAGTGAACAAAGCGCTGAGGAGTTTATAAACTTTGTCACCGGCTTGGTGAGACAAACTGGCAACGTCTCTGCTGTTCAGAAGCTAAGATGCACAACATAATGCAAATGTTTCTGCCTTTTTTATTGAATAATTCCCTATAGTTTTGACACTTACAAGAAATCCTTGTTGAAAATAATTTAACTTAATTTATTAAAGTACTAATTGTTAAACTATTATTATTCCTTTATTTATTTCTATTTGTGTTTGTAGTTTGGTTTGGAAATGTATGTTGTGAATTTAAAAATATAACTTGTCTAAGAAAAGGAAATTAATTGGTCATTCATTATTAAGTGAAATGTCTTGTTTTCTCCTGTTTATTTTTATTTATTCTTTAAGCAAACATATGTTTTATCCGATTACTCGATTAATCGAAACGGTTTTTCAGTAGAGTACTCGATTACTAAAATAATCGATAGCTGCAGCCCAACTAGTGTTGCTTAATGTTCCTTATAATCAGGTGCGCCTTTAATTTACCAACACACGATTGACACTCTTCACGGTTCTT
The DNA here is from genome assembly GCF_023375975.1 of Astyanax mexicanus. Classification (NCBI taxonomy): domain Eukaryota; kingdom Metazoa; phylum Chordata; class Actinopteri; order Characiformes; family Acestrorhamphidae; genus Astyanax; species Astyanax mexicanus. The sequence goes on along the minus strand of NC_064410.1, from coordinate 57,427,090 downwards.
ACCTTGCAGGTGCTTCCATCACCAGCAGCCTCGCCGCTCAGGGTAGCGTCAGGCATGGGGACATGCTGGATGACCTCAGGGAACTGCAGGTAGATCTGCAGCAGCAGGTTCTCACACCTCTTGCTCATCACACTGAAAAAGAGGAGAACCAGCAACTTTAAAACAGGGATGAGAAGGATCTAAAAATTAAGTACAGGCCTGAAAGCCTAGACCAGAATCTAAACCATGTGTTGATCTGTTTGGTACAGTGTTTTCTGGGTGAGTGAAATGCTTCTGTTTATTTACAGTAAGCCTTGATTTTCTAATTTCTCCAGCACTAAGGCTGAAGCATTAGCATTAGCCAATACCTGGTAGCGGTTAGCCAGTAATGTCGCTCGACAGAGTCACACTGAGGAACCCTGAGTGTTCCAGTAAGCTGGGGTGATATTAGCTAGTGGTTTGTCCCACTTAGGTTGTTTTAACATGGTAAACACACAGAATATAGTTTGATATTCTCAGCTCTGAAAGGCGAAAGAGCTAGCGCTTAGCATGGTTAGCGGCTAATGCTAATACTGCTCCAGCATCGGTGCTGGAGAACTAAAATGAAACTGTATATAGCTGACTCTGACTTCAGCAGAGTGGCTTTACTGCTCCTTACAACCTGACTGGTAGAATTTATACATGAGGCACACTGGGTTATAGAAAATTCAAGTGCACCTTATAGTGCGAAAAATACAGTTTATGATTATCTGACCAGTTGAATGTTCAAAGTATTGGTTGTCTAAATTAGAGAACCACTACTGAATGGGCCTCCATGTCCCCAAACTTGGAAGTACATAAAACAAAACAAAACAAAGCAACTATTAAGTCCATAAAGAAAGCACGTCACCCTACTAGACTTTTTCTAAGTGGGTCACACCGAAGCCAGGACAGACAAACTAAAGAGCCCACAGGGACAAACGATAATGCCAACAAACACAGATGGGACAGAAAAGCCCTACTCAAGAAGGAGGGAGCCAATAAATACCAAACAGATCCGACAATGTAGTCCCAACAAAGCCTGCGTGTTATTACTTATTTAAAAGAACACACACCAACAGCAGCAGCTGGCCCCAAGTCCGGACCCCGAGTCCGAGCTCCTTTACCACGCTTCCCAGGCTAATTGTGGCTTACCCGTCCTAATCTAGTATTGTTCTCACAAGCAGCTCCACACACACAGAGAGAGAAAGAGCACGAGTGCCAATCCGACAGAGAAGCGTTTATACAACACAAGGCCGAACCCTCGCTCTGTGCCCTGCTTCTTACACCCACCCTCATTTTCACCGCTAGCTTCCAGACAGCTTAGCCTGACTTAAAACACCGCGGCGCTCTGCGTTAATTTCCTCCAGTCGACCTTGGCCGAAGTCTTTTCCTCGTTAAGAAGCTTTAAGGACCAAAGACACGATGATGAAAGAGGGGCCGGCCTTCGCAAAGAGGGGCCGGCCTGTGATCTCCGACAGGCCGCCTTCCAGAACCAACACAGCACAAGCTCGAGCCCCCACATCCACCCCCCCACCCCACACCACCACCGCGCCTTCATCAGCCTGCAGTGAGCAAGCTGGCCCCCCAAGATCAGAGCGAGGGGCAACTGTTCTGCATTCTCAATTCACACCACAAGAGCTAATTACGCAGAGCTGGGCGTTCACAAACGAGGAGAACGGAGGCGTGTGAGTTGTAGCTGCTATGTTAAAGGAGGGCAAGGGAGTGAGTCTCTGGTGTGAGTCTCTGTAGACGTATGGTCTGCAATAGTATTAAGGTTTAATGTGTGTTACACAGATGAAGCTGCTCTTAATATGGAGAGAAAAAAAAAACTCCATTTTCATTAAAGGAGACATTTTTGTTGGCATCAGTAGCCAGAGTCCGAGAGAGAACGACCAACTACCCCAGTAGGCGTGTGCGATATGGCCCTTAAATATTATCACAATATTTCATGGTATATCTTGGCAATATGACAAAACATTGATATATATATATATATATATATATATATATATATATATATATATATATATATATATATATTTAGAATACACTACTGCAACAAAATGAAAAATTTTATTTTATTATTGAATACGATATGATATGGCACACCCCTAACTAAGATATTAAAAAATACAAGAATTTTATCAGATTTGTAACAGAGGTCAATGATCCAGAATGATACTCATGATACTAACAATATTAATAATGCACTCCATATTAAAGTAAAATAAATGATAGTGGACAGATATAATCTGGCTCTAGTAGATATATAATGGGAAATGAGGACAGTGTGAATTTTTCTTTTGCTAAAAACAGCAAAAAAAAAGTAGTACCCTGATGTGATAATTAAGGGTTGGTAATATGGCACAATATTTCAGACTGTAATATCAAAAAGTTTGAGTACGATACGATATGGCACAGGCCTATCACCAACATCCATACTCATATTTTAAACTCCAAAAATAACAGGCGTTATTTATTTTATTGTTACATTAACATTTACATTTTCTTCTGAATTTGATGTTTTCATATGGAACCTAAATAATCCAGAATACAATGTACCAATTTTGTCCCAAGTGTCTTCTTCAGCCCTGAATGGTCATTGTGCTTTATGTACTTAAACTCATTTTCATTAAAGGAGACATTTTCGTTTCGCATCAGCTGCTGGAATCCGAGAGAGAACAACCAATTGCCTAGTGATGCAGCATTAATGGCAGCTGGAAAAAAGGGGCTGCCTTCATACTGTATGTATCAAAAGAGGCATGCGCTAGTCTTCACCCTCCTATTGCAGAGGGCATTGCTAGTTACAGGGCAAGTCCTAATAAATGCCACCCAATCAGACATACCTGTCTCCCCACTTCTTGACGCAGTTGATGAGGTACTCGGAGACCTTGCGGACGCTCTGCAGGTCCCCATGGCAGCAGCTCTGGAGCAGGGGTAAGCGAGACTGGATTAGGGAGCACGAGGCCTGGTCCAGAGTGTCTTTAGCCTGACCCGTGTCCCTCCAGCTCAGCTCTGACTCGCACAGAATCAGATCCACCAGACTGATCAGCTCATCAGCGGAGAGCTTCAACACAAACTTCTCTGTGCGCTTCTGTGAGGATAGAAGAATTAATAAATGATTTACTTACTTATTTACTTAAGAATTTACTTTTCATTTATAAGCTGTCTGACCAAAGGAGGATGGGTCCGCCCTTAGACATTCGCCTTGATGGTACATTTAATAGTAGAAGGTATATGTGAGCCTTGGTTCCTCCTAAGGTTTTGTCCTCCTCCAGCTCTGACAGGGTTCTTGCATCATTTTAAAAGTCAAATTTAATGCTTTTTAAGACCTTTTTCTGAGCGCAATTAATATAACATAAGACCCAAAAATGTAGTCATAACTTTAGTAGAAAATAATTTGTTTTATTAGAAATCAAAACTTAACGTAGCTAACTCGCTGCTACTGTAACTATGTAAGCAAGCTTGCCACTAGCCTTAGTTCTCACCCTAGTACATTACTATGTTAGCTAGCTCTCTGCTAACCTTAGTTCTCTCCCCGGTTACGTAGCTAACTCGCCGCTGTTATCATGTAAGCACGTAAGCTAGCTTGTCGCTAATGTTACTATGTTAGCTAGCTCTCACCTAACCTTAGTTCTCTCCTCACTAACGTAGTTAATGTTACCAAGCAGAGAACTAAGGTTAACGTAGAGCTAACGCACGTTAAAAGCGAGCTAGCTAACATAACATTAGCAGCCGGTTAGCTAGCTCGCTTGTAATGTGCGTTAGCTCTCTGTTAACCTTAGTTCTTTCCCTGGAAACATTAATTAGCTCACCGCTAAAGTTAGCATGTGCTTTCCCACCGGCTTTAAACTCACCGTCTGAAAATGTATTACTTACAACAAATACTTTCAGTAAATTTAAGACAATTTAAGACATTTAAAAAAAAATGTAATGACCCGCAGGAATCCTGTCTGAGAGTGTTTTTTTCTGGCCTCTGTTGCTCACTGGAGGTTTAGTGTTGTAGGTTTAATGTTTTGTCAGATTCTGTTCTGCTACCACATTTCTGTAAAGCTGCTTTGTGACAAAATAATATTCCTACTATAAACCTTATTATAACCATAGTATTATTGATTATTACTACTGCCTTCAACATATCAAACTTTTGCATACATAGTTCCAACCTAATGATTTCTTTAACTTTTTGCTATATGGGTTTTGTGCTCTTAAGTGTTTTATCTAAGTCTTACCTGTGGAGTTTTCTGGTCTCTGCCCTGCCAGATACGAGGAATGTGACTGCAGGCCCACAGGAAGTCCAGAGCTGAGGAGGGGTCCACCCTGTGGATCAAAGATCAATCACGTCACTCAGTGTCTGATATAAAGCATTAAGGTGGGGTTCAGGTGGGTTCAGGTGGATGTTGAGCACTCAGCTCTCTCACCTGTGCTCTCTGGGTCTGTTGAGCAGTGAGCTGATGCACTGGTGTAAAGTGCTCCAGTTAGACTGGTGAGTGAGCAGGGCCAGCAGGTAGGGTCTGTATGAGGGGGCTACACACACTCCTCCAGCTTTACTCTGCTGGAACACACACACACATTCACACACAAAATAAAAATAAAAATGTATAATAAGCAGGGCTGGGAAATATATCATAAATATCTATACATATTTAAAACTTTTTATAGGATAAATAAATAATTAAAAAAAACAATATAATGTATTAAAGGAGTGAAAGTGTCTTACGTTTTAATAAAAAAGGAAATATATGAAATATACAGTTAAATATTCAGCATTTAAAAATACAGGGTGCTATAAACAAATACATTTATTTGATGTTATAATCAAATAAATAAATATTAATACATTAACATTATGCTCTTATGGTTTTAATATATGATATCATATCATATAATAGCATTCCTCCTGAGATAACATAAGCAAACTGTTCTGAATAATCAGTAACACAGATGATTTTATTCCAAAATAAACATTAAGAAAAACTCAAGACTGACTGAAAGAGGTTGTAAAATAAGATAAACAATGCTGCTTATTGATTAAGTCAGATTGTACAGCAAATGATTTAAACCTTCACTGATACTATAAAAGATGTAGAATGTTCCTTGCAGTACTTGGTTCTCTTTACTTTAACTCATGCAGCCCAAAAGTGACATATACTGAACATCCTGAGAGCATTACAGCTTATTAACGCAATGTAAGAGTGCTTTATGGTTAGTCCTGGAGATAAAACTAAAGACAATTAATATAACATAAGACCCAAAAATGCAGTCATAATTTCTTTAGTAGAAAATAATTTGTTTTTATTAGAAATCAAAACTTAACGTAGCTAACTCGCTGCTACTGTAACTATGTTAGCTAGCTTGCCACTAACCTTAGTTCTCGCCCCAGTACATTAGTATGTTAGCTAGCTCTCTGCTAACCTTAGTTCTCTCCCCGGTAACGTAGCTAACTCGCCGCTGTTTTCATGTAAGCTAGCTTGTCGCTAATGTTACTATGTTAGCTAGCTCTCACCTAACCTTAGTTCTCTCCCCGGTAACGTAGCTAACTCGCCGCTGTTTTCATGTAAGCTAGCTTGTCGCTAATGTTACTATGTTAGCTAGCTCTCACCTAACCTTAGTTCTCTCCCTGGTAATGTAGATAATTGCCGCTAACATTATTATGTTAGCAAATAGCTAGCTCACCGCTAATGTTACTATATTAGCTTGCTCTCACCTATCCTTAGTTCTCTCCCTGGTAATGTAGATAATTGCCGCTAACATTAATATGTTAGCATGTAGCTAGCTTACCGCTAATATTACTACGTTAGCTAGCTCTCACCTATCCTTAGTTCTCTCCCTGGTAATGTAGATAATTGCCGCTAACATTAATATGTTAGCATGTAGCTAGCTTACCGCTAATATTACTACGTTAGCTAGCTCTCACCTAACCTTAGTTCTCTCCCTGGTAATGTAGTAATTGCCACTAACATTATTATGTTAGCATATAGCTAGCTCGCCGCTAATGTTACTATGTTAGTTAGCGCTTCGCTAACCTTAGTTCTCTCCTCACTAACGTAGCTAGCTAACTTGCAGCTAATGTTATTATGTTAGCTAGCTCGCTGATAACATGAGTTAGCTCTCCGTTAACCTTAGTTTTCTAGTTCTAGCTGCCTTTAAAAGTGTCTTTTTTGCTTTTACAGGTCTGTTCCAACCAATTAATCATTCAAGCACTTTAATTAAAGCTTTTAAGTTACCTAGAACTAGGTCTAACACCTGCTCTAGAACAACATTTTAAAATACAAATGAAATTGTTGTTGTGTTTGTTTGTGTTACATCAGGATTTTAACCTTAAAATAAGAAAAATAAGAATAATAAGAAATCAACATGAATAAGTTGCTCACTGAATTTTGAATTTGGTATCAATATTCAAAAGTGGGTATGGGCTCTTAAAAGAAACTAAATTATCAAATGATAATTAAAAAAAAAAGAATGAGTTGTCAATTAAGTGATGTCAAAGAAAACTGCGATATGAGGTTTTTAGTCATATGGCTCAGCCCTAATGCTAAATAAAATATTAAATATTATAAAACCACATGTGATGTCTGACAGGTAAACCCTGACAGAGGCACTGTACCTTATTTAAAGAGAAGAGCAGCTTTTGCTGGAGGTCTGAGCAGACAGAGGTCACCTCAGGGTCGAGCAGCTCAAGCCAGTCCACCAACAGCCCTGAACTAGAACCGGTTCTTTTACCCTCGGAACTCCTGTTGCATACACACACAGACAAAAACATTATCCATTATAAAGCAGATAAGCTCTATGTAACTCAGCACACTTTAATACCTTTGTCATAAGTGGTTTAATACTGAGGTTAAACTCTATTGGTAGGGAAAACACACAAACACGCACCATAGTTTTATAAGTATGCCACCTAGTGGTGTGAAGTGTAAAATATATTATATGATCTTCCCAACTTCACTAATACAGTCAGTGCACAATAGTCCAAAATACAGTACAAAAGATTTACATGGGCATTAGAAAGAGGTACCCCCACAAAAGCAGGATAAACTCTTTTTAGTTTTGGACTAAATGCATATTTTTGTGCAGAGCAAAGTGACACAGATGTGCAAACACACACACCCAGCTTGTCTAGCCCCTGTAGAGAAGTACTGCCAATACAGCTCTGAAAAACAAATATGACACCACCTAAAATTATGAGTTTCTTTGATTTTACCAAATTGAAATCCTCTGGAATATAATTAAGAGGAAGATGGATGATCACAAACCATCAAACCAAACTGAACTGCTTGAATTTTTGCACCAGGAGTGGCGGCATAAAGTTATCCAAAAGCAGTGTGAAAGACTGGTGGAGGAGTCATGTCATGACTAATGAAACCTGTGATTAAAATCCAGGGTTATTCCACCAAATATTGATTTCTGAACTCTTAAAACTTTTTATAAATATGAACTTGTTTTCCCTGCATTATTTGAGGTCTGAAAGCTCAGCCTATTTTTTGATATTTTAGCCATTTCTCATGCTCTCTTTCAAATGCTCTAAATGACAATATTTTTATTTTGAATTTGGGAGAAATGTTGTCTGTATTCTGTAGAATAAAACAACAATGTTCATTTTACTCAAAGATATATCTATAAATAGCAAAATCAGAGAAACTGATTCAGAAACTGAAGTGATCTCTTAATTTTTCCAGAGCTGTAGAATAAGGACTCTCTGAAGCAAATAAAAATGAACCTATTGGCACCATTACAAATGCCTTGCGTAGGTTTGAGCTGTGGAGCAGTGGAACTAACTGTGTTGCCTGGAATGATGGCGCTCCATCTAAAACTGTTGGGATGAGTTAGTGAGTTAGTGAGCACCCCAACAAAAAGAGGTTAAACACCTTTTAACAGCACTGTTTTCTGAAGAAACTGAATGAATAGGTTTCCCAATATCTATCTAATCGATTATTAAACAATCAAACAAACACAGTGAGAGTGTTAAAAGAGATAAACCAGCTCATCCAGTTCAACACAGGGGTCACCTGCTTAGAGAACACCTGGAAGGAAACCTATCAGTGTGATTTCACTCAGTATCTCTTACACTTTAGACTCCGCCTCCACCTTCACCCCCCTCTCCTCCGTCTCCTGCAGCAGCAGAGAGATCAGCATGGCTACCAGGCTGGCGGTGCTGCCGGGCGCCCCCGTCTCTGTGCCCGCGGTCATCAGCAGAGACAGCAGCTCCTCCAGATATGGAGACTTCATCTCCATCAGACCCTGCAGAACTGGTGAGGTCACACACACACACACACACACATATATATATACAAATTGCGGATACTTATATTTTCTTATTTTACCATTACAAAACAATACTTTTTTCAATATCAATGAGCATATGGAGCTTCAATAAGAAAAGTGGAGTGAGCGTGAGACCAGGAGAGACTGCGAGAGAGGGAGAGAGACAGTGCGAGAGAGAGGGAGAGACAGTGCGAGAGAGGGAGAGAGAAAGTGCAAAAGATAGAGACAGCTTGAGAGAGGGAGAGACAGTGCAAGAGAGGGAGAGAGAAAGTGCAGAAGATAGAGACAGCTTGAGAGAGGGAGAGACAGTGCGAGAGAGGGAGAGAGAAAGTGCAGAAGATAGAGACAGCTTGAGAGAGGGAGAGACAGTGCGAGAGAGGGAGAGAGAAAGTGCAGAAGATAGAGACAGCTTGAGAGAGGGAGAGACAGTGCGAGAGAGGGAGAGAGAAAGTGCAAGAGATAGAGACAGCTTGAGAGAGTGAGAGACAGTGCGAGAGGGAGGGAGAGACAGTGCTAGAGAGGAAGAGAGAAAGTGCAAGAGATAGAGACAGCTTCAGAGAGTGTGAGACAGTGCGAGAGATTGAGACAGCTTAAGAGAGGGAGAGACAGTGCAAATGAACAAGCACGAGAGTGTCTAACACCTCATCCAGGTCGATACTTCGTTCTCGCTAGTAAGTAGGAGAAAGTGTGAGAGAAGGAGAGACAGTGCGAGAGAGACAGTGCAAGAGGGGGAGAGAAGGTGCAATAGGGGGAGAGAAAGTGCAAGACATGAAGACAGCTTGAGAGAGGGATAGACAGTGCGAGAGAGGGAGAAACAGTAAGAGAGGGGGCGAAAAAGTGTGAGAGATGGAGACAGCTTGAGAGAGGGAGAGACAGGGTGAAAGAGGGAAAGACAGTGCGAGAGAGGGAAAGACAGCACAAGAGATAAAGACAGCTTGAGAGAAGGAGAGAAAGTGCGAGAGAGGTGAGTGAGAAGCATATGTGCTAGGTCCCTCACTATAGAAAAAACACAATACTGTATTTTTGGACAATAAGATTTAAATTTTCTCAAAAATCGACAGTGTATATTATAATACAGTGCGCCCTATGAATGTATGCCGCCTATTAGAGGCATTGTCCCTTAAAAGGCCATTGTTTGTTTTACAATTTACGTTATTTTTTAGTTTTCAGTTCATTTTTCTTTCTTAAAAACTCTGTCAGTTTAAGTTTGAGATGTTTAAACTTTTGTTTTTTTTTTACTTGGCCTGATGTTCTAAAACTTTTGACTGGTAGTATATAACACCATCAAACGTTCTGCTGTTTCTCAATCTCCTCTTGTGAAACAGTGAGTTCTGCGCTCCAGACTGAAAAACAATCCAGCGAAAAAACACAAGCCAATGCCAATCCCACATAATAAAAGCAGAAACCGCCATAATTGTGTTCTCCAGTAAACCTCGCACGGCCCCCAGCCTTTCCACAACGCCACTTTTAAAGCGGAGATCTCGGTCTGTATCAAAGGCCAACGCGGCTCCCGCTGGACGTAAACAAGTCTGAACTGGTCTGAGGAGGTCGGCCGTTTCCCCGCGTGCGGCTGCTTTGATCTCTGCTCTGGTTGTGTTTCAGATGACACACACTAAAGTCATGAAACAGATAAACACAGCAGTCTGGAGGAGCTGAGTAACGCTCAGCAGCTCCAGCACAAACACATGGAGCGAAGCTGTTTTCTGTGAAGACCCTGCACAGTCTGCGGAGGCTCTTCTTCAGAAGGTTTAGCTGGAGAGGCTAAAACTTGCCTCGCTAAGCACAAGCTGTTCCAAAGAAACTGGTACCAAAACCACACATGTGGCAGACTCCGCCTCCCAAGAATTGCAGGAACCCCAGGCATGCCTAACTAGCACTACCGATGTCAGATCTAATAAGCTTAATGAATATAGAGCAGGCTTCCCAGAAACAGTGTCGTGTCAGGGTCAGGTCAGCTAAAAGACTGGTACTCACAGTTCCATCTTTTGAGGAATTTCAGAAACTTGAAGCTGCAGAATTCTGGGAAACTTTCTTCTCAATAAGCCTTAACTGTCGACACAGCTTTTCTCAACACAGTCTTTAGGCAGTCCACACAGAATATGGTTTAATTTAGCCACCAGAGATTCTTCGTCTTTAAAGAAATGATTAAACGCTGCCCTGACCCAAATATTACAACACAAATATTTAGACCCTGTTTACACCTGGTCTTTTTTTTTTACACCTGTGCATCATGAATATTAGCATTATATCTGTACAAGGCGAAAAGTAGGGATGGGCAATATGGCTCCAAAATAATATCATGATATTTCATGGTATTTTCACAATAATGATACTTTAGGCGATATGACTAAACACTGAATTAGAAAAATTATTTAGAATTTTATTATTGCATGCAATATGATATAGCTAACTGAGATATTAAAAATATATATTTTATCAGATTTGTAACAGAACTGAATGATCCAGAATGTCATGATAATAATAATAATGCACTCCAAATATCTCCATATATCCAGGATTAAAGTAAAATAAATGATACTGGACAGATATAATCTATCTCTAGTAGATATATAATGGGAAATGAACAGTGTGAATTTTTCTTTTGCTAAAAACTGCAAAAAAAGTAGCACCCTGATGTGATAACTAGGGGTGGGTGATGTGGCACGATATTTCAGGGTATAATATCGTTCATGATATTTGAAAGTTTTGGCGATCTCATCACCAACGATACGATATGGCACACCCCTAGAGAAAAGACATAAAAACGGCACCCAGTGTAAATCACACCGAAGGCGCATTTAAAGAAGATACAAATCTAAATCACTCAAACCACTTTAGGAGGTGATCTGGGTTAAAAGCGGAAGCCAAATTCTATGTGTGTACAGCACTGTTATTGCATTGTCTCATGCCGTGTCTCTAGGAGGTGATCTGAGACGCACTTAAAGTAGAAAATCTGGTGTGAAATGGACTTTAGTTTGAGTGAAATATGATAACTAGTACAAACTTTTGTCAAATACCCCTCCTTCATTTACCTTTGGCATTCCAAAATACAGCATTATTTATCCAAAGCTCCCAACAGGCTTATATTTTATAGTGGTAGCGATAGTATAGAAATAGTTATATTAACAGTGTTGCCCATGCAAAGACATGGCTATTTCTTTACACCATTAATAAGCAAAATTTCAAAACACACTTCATATGTAGAATTCTGAGAGCCCTGACATTTAAAATTAGGCACTGAGAAAGTTTACAGATAGTTTATTAAAAACACTGTTTATACACACAGTGCCTTCAGGTAGTTTCCCGGGCTACTAGTCTATTGATGAGCACAAACACATAGGTAGAATAGGGAACCAGATTGCAAAAAATATAGGGCAAGATCTACAGTTCCATATCATAAATTAATTTATAGTGACTAAGTGATAGTGATAAGTTAATATAAAAATATAGATTGCGCTGATGAATCTAACAAAGATATATATAATAAAATATTAGATAAAATCTATGAGAACAAAGTTGATTTTAAATACTTAACGTATACTGAGAGTGAAGAATGTTTTATTCATTTATTAAATGAAAATGTATCTGAAAAATATTCCTGGTTAATAGTGATGCACACACTGCCAGTTAGAGCAGTAGTAAAGTGGAGCTGTTTAGTTAAGAATGTATGTCCTGTAATGCCACTGAATCTTTAGATCACTTTTTATTAGATTGTTATAGGGCCAAAGAAGTATGGGAATTAATGGAACATAAATTAGGTCTTAAAATGAACTAATTCTGTTTTCTATGTTTTTTTTTAAAGAGAAGATTACTAAGAAAGAAAGTTTTTTTGTCTTTGTGTCGAGTGAAAATGTTTCAAGTATCATGACAGAACTGAAACAACAACAGACTTTAAATACTCTTTTCAAAGACAAAGAAATATAGACTACTTTAAACATATAAATGGATTCAACTCCCCCTAAAACTTGAACTTTTTCGTTTTTTTTGGATTAAGTGAATCTTGTGCTTTAAATATAGTGTAATTTTTGTATTTGTGAATTCTCCTTAAATGAAGGTGTTAAAAAAAGAAAAAAAAAAGAAACAGATTACATAATTAATTCTGTGGAAATGCATATTATGGAGATATCAGCAACATCTGCAATCCACGGATTTCAACTGAATTAGTTTATTATTTGCATGGCTATGGCTATGCCCCCATCGTTAGTATTGAAAACATGTTGGGACTATCGGCTAAAAGTGCTGTATATTTCAGCTATAATTCTGGGAGTGAATGGAGGTGGGCTATTTGACAAAGTCAGGAGGGGAGGTGAGTTGCAACTGAGCCACGTTCCAGCAGTCTGAACAAATCTGTCTCTCCAAGACACATTCAACAAGAAAAAAAAAAACCTTCAAATTCTATACTTTCTTTATTTCATTTGTAATTATTGTGTTTTTTTTGCTACGATGAGGGACGTAGCACGTTTTCAAAGTTTACCAACATATACAAGTTGCCACAGACAACACATTATGGGTAATCTACCTTTAATGATGAGCTCAGGCTCAGCGTTGCATCTCTCTCCAGCCTTCAGCGAGGCGATGACTCCCCTCACCGGCACTTCTGAGTCCCGTCTGTACGCCAGAGCCTCAGCCAGGTGCAGGAAGCCTGAACGCACTGAAACAATCACAGCAGAAAACACGGACAAGGGAAGGGAGTGTTCATAAATGAAGTCTGCTTATTCACATCTTTGTCAGTTGCAACAGGTGCAACTTAAAGTAGCTGAATCTGCAGGTATTAGAAAGGGTGTCCACAAGCATGTGGAAACACAGAATAGTGTGTACAGTACAGTATAGTAAAGTGTACAGTATGTGCACAGACGTGAGCTATTAATCTGGAGTAATCACCGTCAGTGATGCGGTGCTTGTGAGAGTACTGGGCAGCCAGAGACTTCAGCAGGGTGTTGAGGGGTCCCGGCTCCACCGTCGAGCTCTCCAACCAGGTCAACATCTGCATCAGCACCTTAAAGAAGAGCGAGGCGAACGCCACGTCCTGAGACATCAGCCGCTAGAGGAAGAGAGAGCCACAGAAAAGTAAAAAAAAAAAATAAATGATACCAGGGCTGGGTGCCATTGTAAAATATTAGTCAGACTATATATAAAGCAAAGAAAACACTTTAGTTTCTGAATCAGTTTCTCAATCAGTTTCTGAATCAGTTTCTCTGATTTTGCTATTTATAGGTTTATGTTTGAGTAAAATGAACATTGTTGTTTTATTCTATAAACTACAGACAACATTTCTCCCAAATTCCAAATAAAAATATTCTCATTTAGAGCATTTATTTGCAGAAAATGAAAAATGGCTGAAATAACAAAAAAGATGCAGAGCTTTCAGACCTTAAATAATGCAAAGAAAACAAGTTCATATTCATAGTTCAGAAATCAATATTTGCTGGAATAACCTTGGTTTTTATTCACAGTTTAAAGCATCATTGCATGTTCTCCTCCACCAGTCTTACACACTGCTTTTGGAATACGTTATGCCTTTACTCCTGGTGCAAAAATTCAAGCAGTTCAGTTTGGTTTGATGGCTTGTGATCATCCATCTTCCTCTTGATTATTTTCCAGAGGTTTTCAATTTGGTGAAATCAAAGAAACTCACCATTTTTAGTTGGTCTCTTATTTTTGTCTAGAGCTGTGTGTATTTGTTTATTTATTTATATAATGTATTCATTTATCTATTTATTTACTTTTTTAGGGAAAAAAAACAATGCATGCACAATTAAACTTGTATGATATCAATATAAAAAACTTTGATGTAGCATTTTTTTAAAGGAACATATTATACCTCTTTTACACAGGTTAAAACAGGTCTTTGGACTATACAACAAATTATGTTCATGAGGTTCTTTGCACAAAATTACTCTCACATAAAGAGATCCCTCCAGCTCTATTCTTGTAATTTTCAGTCCCTTTCAGAATGAGCCATTTAAGGGCTCTGTCACTTTTAAGCACATAAGCTGTTGCTGACCACATGCCTTGTTTATTCTAAGCATTTTTTACACAATAGTGTTAGCTTGTGCTAAATGGCAAACATTAGGTACAGATCCCTCACTCAGACAAAGTCTGCTGGCTAATCCTGCTGTGTACTGTCTGAGGTGATCGAAATTATTTTCTTCAATTGATCTTGTGGGTGGGGCTCTGATGGGGGTTGGCAGCAGTGTTGGGAGTAACGGCGTTAAAACTAACGGCGTTACTAACGCCGTTACTTTTTTTCAGTAACGAGTAATCTAACTAATTACTATGACTGTAACTATAACGCCGTTACCATTTCCGACACCCCGTTACTGCACGTTACTTTAGCAGCTCTATGAACTTTTTTTTTTTTATTTCGCTTTGCCCTGGTTAACCCCTCCTCTGTCCGGTGAACTTGAGATTCTGGCCGCTGTGCCTGTGGTTTGGCGTGGTGAAGTGAGGCACAATTGTGACGATTTGCGTGCTCTAATCAATTCAGTGATTGCCGTGGACAGGCCAAGTTCCGAATTAAGGACGTTAAGCTCTTTTTAGCTGCTCCGGTTTTTGTGGTGCTGCTGCTTTCTATTTTAGAGCTTAGATTCTCTGCCCGAATCACACCTGACCTGAGGACCGACCCGAAATCAGGCTCCTATTTTTATTTTATATAAAGCTCTGGTGTGATAATCACAATGTTGCTAAGTAACCAATTATTATTGTTCACTAAAGCGAACGAAATAGCGAAAATTGAAAGTGAAAAACATTTGTGTTAACTGAATCTAATAAAAACGGTAATTAAAAGGAAATACATAACTATCTCGAACTGTATTTTGTGTTTATAAAACTAACTAAAACGAACTGAAATTACTGATAGAATACCCTCATTTTTGTGTTTAATTTATTTATAAGCGCTGTTGTACAGCGGAGTTGTACAGCGGGAGTTGTTGTGCCGAGCGCGCGGCACTCGTGGTCCGTTAGTTCTTGTGTAAAGCGCTCGCGCTAGCAAGCCCACCCTAAAATGAACAGAAAAAATAAAAACAAAATAAAATTAAACTGTAATAAAAATGAAAACTGTAATCACGTAGCTCTGGGCGCACGTGAACGCCTCCGCGTTTGACTTGCAGCATTGTGTGTAGCTGTTCTTAAAAAATCATTTAAATTAAATAATAGTTCTATGCTTCTATGTTACAGTGTTAATTAACATAATTCTGATTATATTTCGCTCATTCAATCAGCCCGAAAACAGTTTATGGGGCGGATCGGGTCAGGCTCATAATGACAGTTCATGGTTCGGGCTTGGGCAGAATGTGCACGGGCTCCGGCTGGGTCGGATTTTTTGGGCACGATCTAAGCTCTATTCTCTTTTGGTGAAGCTGTTATATTAATACCATTTTAACGGGCATTAAATTGTTGTTTTTGTCCATTATTTTGTTTTATATATACATATTTCTTTTGAGTGTGGCTTGGTTTGTTAAATTTCATCCCCAGACGCGTTTTTCCGCTTTTTTCAGTATTACAAGTTTTAGTAAATTTCTTTGGTTGTGTGGAGAATTTCGTTTTATTTTTTTGAAATTCGTTAGATTATATTTTTGTCAACATTTTGGGTTTATTTTCGTTAGTTATTTTTTGTTATTTTTCTAATAATAATAGTAAATGCATAATTGATTTCCTTTTTTTGAGGGGCGAATAATAAAAAGTAACGGGATAGTTACTTTTACTGGTAACTAATTACTTTTATAGTGGAGTAACTCCGTTAGTAACTCAGTTACTTTTTTGGAGAAGTAACGAGTAACTATAACTAATTACTTTTTCAAAGTAACGTGCCCAACACTGGTTGGCAGGTGAGGGGTGGTGTCAGGAAGGTTCTACGCAGGTTTCTATATTTAAAGAATTGCACAGAGCTTCCTTAAACATTATAAGAAGCTGCTATACATGTTAATTAAGGAAAAGTGTAAAATATGAGAATCACTGACACATGTTTACAGGTTTCTGAAAGACAGCTAAGTGTATCTACACTTTCAGGCTTGAGAGTTGATTGTCTGACAGGTCATATATGTAAAAATATACTAATTCCAATGACCTCAGTGTAAAAAACGTGTTTAAAACAGTAAAAAAAAAAAGCACTATACGATATTAAGAAAAGATAAAGTATAGCAGAATACAGTGTCTGTATGTGGAGCTTATTTACCTGGTACAGGTGCAGCTGGCGCAGCAGAGGACAGGAGATGGCGTGGCTCTGGTGCATTGCCAAGAGCAGAGGTCCAGCATGGGAGGAGCTCAGCAGGGCAGCCAGGGCCTGGAGGAGGCGCGCAGCAACGCCGCCCTGCTGGCCGTGTCCCTGCCGAGCACGCAGGACCTCCTGAGCCAGAGTCTGTTGCAGGGCCAGAGCCAGAGGACGGGCAGGGGGTGTGGGCCAGCGCGGGTCCACCTTCAGAGGGAACAGCTGCACACAGAGGAATCAAAAACTTGTGTTAACTTTAATAACTTGAATCGCCAAATTGCAGCTACAAGTCTTTTATGTGTGGCTGAAACCAGGTCAAGTATAAAACTGAGCTACAAGACATAATTACTTGAATTTCTTGCCTCTTAATATGTTTGAGAGCATCAGCATAGAGTTGGTATACAGTGAATAATAGCTCTATTTGAGTAATGTTCTAATCCATATTATGAAAAGCAAGATATACTCAACTCAGTAAAGAAAAAAAACAATACCTTAAGAAATGAAGGTCAATCAATATAAAACATTATAAAGACTTTAAAAGTATCCTTAAGTGCAGTCACTGCTAAGACCTTTAAAAAATGTTATGATGAAACTGGCTCTCATTAGGACCGCCCCAGGAGAGGTTCACTAGAGTTCACTAGAGTTACCACCCTCAGAAACAGCACCCCAAACAAGAGCACCTAAATGCTTCAGAGAGTATTTTGGTTTGTTTAACACTTTTAAGTTACTACATGATTCATTATGTTTTCCTTCATAGTCTGGATCACTTTACTATTCATTTACAGTGTAGGAAATAAATAAAAATAAAATCATTGAATAAGAAGGTGTATCCAAATGTTTGACTTGTGCTGTATAACAAACGTTGTGATGGTGTGGAAGACTGTACTTAACTGTTAGCTTACCTGTAATTTATCTAAAAGAAAGAATGCAGTAACATAGTCTGATCTAAAACTGCATTGAGACAGTTTATTGTGAACACTGTAAATGTTTGCATCAATTTTTAAAGCTAATCTCTAAACAAGCATTTGTATTACTGTTTTATTCAAATCGACCAGTCATTAGCCACACTCTGATAATGTTTTATATTCTCAGTTTTTTTTTAATCCAGTTAAAAATAATTTAATCTCTCTGCCTTTCTGTTTTCTCTATCTATCTCTTTTACATGTATGGAGATGCCCTTTTCCTGATTGTTGTCCAGCCTGGCTCTCCACTGCCCGCTGTGTTGTACTCCGGCTCAACCCTGCACTGATTAACATTAACACACTCAGAATCTGTTTCTATATTAGCCATAGCTCTTCATTATCAATTGCGTGCTCATCACCTTTTTACACTCATAACTCAGAACCCGTTTCTACATTATCCATATCTCTCCATTATGTGTCCATCACATTTTTTATGTTTATAAATCAGTACCTGTTATGTTAGCTAGAGTTCAAATTAGGGGTGGGCAATATTATATCGTATACAATATATCGTGGCACAGAAATATCATGATATTAAATATCCATATTGTGATAATAGGGCTGTTCTGTCTAAAAGTAGTCTATTATTTACTGTGAAGCTTTAGGTGTATAATTTATTGTATAATTGTTTTAGTTTGCAGTTTATATGCATGCACTAAATCTTCTGCAATATTTTTTGCTGCATTATATTATTTTATGCTATATTATTTATTTTGCCACATTATGATTATACTGTTATACTATTATACTATATTCCTGATATTAACAAATTATTTTTCTGTTTTCCTATATCGCCAAGTATAACGTTATCGCAAAAATACCCTGAAATATCGTGATATTATTTTAGAGCCATATCGCCCACCCCTAGTTCAAATTATCTCTCTGTACTGTTATTTTGTTCTGTTATTTGTTTGTTGTTTGTTATTTGTTTGTTTGTACTGAGCGGGTCAACCCGAGTAGGATGGGTTCCTCGGACTAAGTCTTGGTTCATTCCAAGGTTTCTACCTCTTAAAGGGAGTTTTACCTTGCCACTCTTGTCACCACAATAATTGGCATCTCTGTGGTTCTGCTTATAAGAGGCATGGACCTGTTTTTCTCTGTAAAGCGGCTTTGTGACAACTTTTGTTGTAAAAAGAGCTAATAGAAATAAAATTGTATTGTACTATTACATTTTGGTACATATTTTTATTTATTATTACCCTGAAAGCCCATACAATGTAACAGAAAGTACCACCTGAGGTCAACACATTTTGATAATTTGACTTGTGGAGATTTAATATCACTAATATCACTACAAAGCAGTACATTATAGGGTTTTATTTGTGGGTAATGTAAGCAGAGGATGATCTATGTTTTTCAGATTTTAAAGCTAAAACCAAATCCGGCCCTCACTGTTGTGTGCTTTCTCTGCTGAATCACAACTGGAAAAAAGGGTTGAATAAAAGGCTGATTTAAATTAATTTAATAAGATCTTCAGTGTTACAAGGCCGACAGCCTCTCAGTTCAATAATGGATAATACACACCTGTAGCAGGACACCAGCGAGGTCATCTTCAGGTCCAATGACGGGCACCTGACCCAAGCTCCTCATCTTCACTGAGCCGTGGGGCGTCTCCACTGTGACTTTAGCCCTGCTCACCTCTGCACTGTCTGCAGGACATCAAACCAGACCAGAACAGCACTATAAATACAGAATCAATCCGTCCAGCAGGCTGGATATACAATAATTAATAAGTGTTCAGGTCTTTAATCCACATTTCTAAATTCCATACATTTTCCAAAGCTTAATTTCCATATTTCTGGAATTATTGAAGAAAATTCAATAATTTGTGCCTTTGCAGTAAATATAAGTGGTGTCAATCGATTAAAAAAGTTTATCAGATTAAAAACAACAATTCTGTGCAGTTGCAATTGCAGTTAATTCTGTGATTAACTGCAATTAATCGCACGTGTTCTTCTTAAGATGCAAGTCAGTAACGCCATAAATGTGTTTTGGTGTTGATTAGTTAATGTTTGAACTAAAAAGTAAGTGGGATACTGCCAGAGCAAGTCAGACTGTCCAATTTGCTCCATATCTGTTTATCAGGGTCGGAGCAGGAAGTCAAAACCGAGACTGGCTCCAGATCGTTATAAATAGACACAGCCAGAAAAAAAAATCTGTGTTGGGTGGGCGTGGGGGTGGGGCAGATTGCAGCAGAAGTTAGGGTCAAACTTGGTGGCGTAATTAAAAAATACTGCGTTACAGATTTCGAATTAATCAAGAAATGTAATGTAATGTATTACATGCCATTTTATATATATATATATATATATATATGAAGAGTTTGGTTCCAAAACGCTATAAATCAATTTTTTATCAATTTAAAAAAAGGGTTTTCTTTAGCAAGAAAGTGGTAGGCTGAAAACCACCGTTTTCTGTTTCAAACTATCAAATACCTTACTAAGGTTAAAATAACACAAAAAAATCAAATCAAGATTTTAATATTTAAAGATTTATTTAAAAAAATAATTAGTTTTTCCGCAAAACGCAATAAATCCATGCCATGTTTTTTTTTTCCAAAATGTCTTATATATCCTTTGGCATCAATCGAATTTTTTTTTTTTTACTAAAAATGTGCAAAATACAATAATAAATAACAGTAAACTGTACATCTGAATATAATAGTTTGACCATTGGGCCTAAAAACACAAATTTCAAAACATTTCTTTTCGAAAAAGTGCAAAATTCCATTAAAGAACAAGACATTAAGACTATAAAATCCCCAAAATCACATTACATTCATGTGCTATAGTGTGTGTGTGTGTGTGTGTGTGTGTGAACTGCAGATGACAGCCGGCATAACCCCCCCCCCCCCCCCCTTGGCTTTTCTAGAGTGGCCACATAACATTCTGATTCTGGCTCTAACTCATTTTTTTTTTAAAATGGCGTTTATCGCGTTTTGGAATCAAACTCTTCATATATATATATATAAACATCAGCTGCCTGTCTAAGCAGCAGTGAAACTTGATGACATCTGGGCAGGACTTAAAGAGTGTTTGAGGAAGCTAAGAGCCAGAGGGCTGGTCAATTCACCTAGAACTGTACTGCCAAACACTTTGAAAAATCAATTATTATATATGTTTTTTTTTTTTTTAATATATTCTTAATGTTTTCGAATTTAGAACAGGACTGTTATCAAGTCTAGTCTTTGAAACATAAATATTTTTCCAATTTCCTACATAGTTTTCCAGACCAAATCAAATTCTATACTTTCCCATGCTTCCCATGCTTCCCATACTTGTGTAGGAACTCTAGGTAACTCACCTCTGCGGGGAGGAAGTGAGGCGCTGAGTAAGCTGTGGAAAGTGTGCCCTCCGGTGGCTCCTCTCTCATGCTGCACCTCCACAAGATGAGCCATGTAGTCTAAACACAGAGACACAGCAGTGAGAGACAAAAAAAAAACACAAAGAAACTTCCTCCATACAAAATATTTATTATTAGACATGTGATCAAGTTATATTGTACTAGTAATGACACAGCCTTAGAAAACACTATTCAAGAAATCACTATTCATACTATTTTTCAAAATATACTGCAATTGAGCCAGTGTTCTTTAAGCACTGATAATATCCATGGTAACAAAAATAATACATATTGTCTGAGCAATTACTTTTATTGCTTTAGCTCAACTATAATTTTTAACCAATGATTAGTTTCTTAAAAATTAACCTTTTTTTTATTTTATTTTTTAACATTATTTACCAGCAGTGTCAATTGCTAATTCAAATAACAATCAAGACCAATTACAACAATATTCTGTGTTAATCACAAATAATCTCATCTTTTACAATATCAGCTGATCAGATCATTCATAATCTACTGCTTTAGGATATTGGCCTTACTCCTAATCAAAATAAAATGTGACTTTTTATTTTTAAGGCAAATTTAATAACATTCCCAGGTGAACTACCCTCACTGAACTAATCTCTACCATACAGGGCTCGTCCCCAATCAGGAAGTGATGAGCTTTTTACTATTATAAAAAGTTTACTTCTCATTAATAAAGGCTATCGGCTTCTTTAAGTGTTATTGAGTTTTATTAGTATGCATTTTTAGTCTGCATTTTAAGTCTATAAAGTTAGCGTTTGCTAGAAATTCTGTACAATGTGTGGCTGTTAAAATGTTAAAATATTAACATTCTCTCTTTAAGTTTTCCACCTTTTAATCAATTTTTTAATAAATATTGAATTAGGATTTTTTTCTGGTTAATTCTGTCGCTTGGTTGCTTGTGATAAACTATCCTCTTAAGCCATCGCTCATTTTAAATATTTATTTAATTCAAAAATTAAATGCATTTCCCTGAGACAGAGAGAGAGACAGAGAGAGAGACAGAGAGAGATAGAGAGAGAGGGATTTTGATTTCATTGGTTCATGAATAAACTATCAGACAGGAGCCAAAAAGGTTCCTCACTCTTGTCCATGATGTTCTGCTCCAGCGTCTGCGGGTCGTGGGAGACGGCCTGGTCCAGGTACTGCAGCAGTTTGCTCATGCTGGACACAGGGATGCCGAACGACTGCACAAACAGCAGCAGCTGCTGCGGCTCCAGATCCTGCAGTGCTGCAACCACAGAGAGAGAAGAATTTATTTATTTAATTCTGTGTTTTTTTTTTTTTTTTTAAGAAATTGATTATTTTAGATGTACTTGCTTTTATCCTTGTCTTATCTATTTTTTATTTATTTTCTAGCTCTATTTTCTATAATATTGTTTAGGGGTGCAGGAAAAAAATCGATTCGAGCTCGAATCGCGATTCTAACATTGAACGATTCAGAATCAATTCTCATTTTCAAAAACATTTTTTTTTGGGTGAAGCTACTGTACCGTGGAACTCTAACTGTCCTGCGGAGCTCTTTAACTGTTACACAGCTCTGCAGGACAGTATAAGCTTCGTGCGACAGTATGCGAGCTCCGCGGTACAGTATGTTGCAAAAAGATTTAATACAGTAAAGAACCCAAGTTTATTGTTTTAAATAAATGTTCTATTTGTTTAAATTGTCCTTTAATCTTTTTGTCTTCTCACATAATTTAAACAAAATTTATAGGCCATTTGAATTGAAAAATCGTTCTAGAATCGAAAATCGTTTCTGAATCGAATCGTGACCCCAAAAATCGGAAACGAATCGAATCGCCAGACACAGAGATTCGCACCCCTAATATTTTTATCATAATTTTACTCTTATATTTGCTTCTTATTCAATTTTACACGTTATAGACCTTTTCTTCTGCTGTTTTTATTATTAATTGCTGTTTTATTACCTGTAAGAAGCACTTTCAGTTGCATTTTATGCAAAAAATGTGATATATTAACAATGTTTCTATAGTAATAATAGTTTTATTATTAATAATTTTTATTAATGATATTATTAAAGTAAAAATAGATATACTATCTACTTACCTGCATCAACCAATCGGGAGACCTCAGAGCGAATCATCCGTAGCTTCAGCCAATCAGGCAACAGAAGCGCCTCTTCAGATGTGTCCACCAAGAAAGCAGTGGGAAGGGGCTTCTTATCTGGGAACCAGATATCCAGCAGGGTGAAGAAGTCACTTTCACCTGAACACAAGAAAGGCGCATTAAGAGACACTAGTAAGGATGCCATGTTTCCTGGGGGAAACTGTAATTCTTAAAAAAAAAAAAATAATTAGTTCAAAGTCAAAAGAGCGCTGGATGTTAATCTACACAGATTACAGATAGCTCTAGACTGAGAAACACTCAGTGTTACGCTATCAGCTAGTGATTTGTCCCACGTATCTTGTTTTAACACGGAGTGTTTGTCCTTACAATTACAAATGATCCAAAAATTAATTAAAATATTTTTTTTACATTAACTTTTGAACTCTTTTTGTTATATTATTCTGTTGAAACAAGATTATCTGCTAAAAGAAAGAAAGAAAGAAAGAAATCTTGACATCTCAAATAAACACTACAGCTTCATCAAAGATCACCCAGACTGACACATAAATTAGTACCATGACTGTAGAATTTAATGGCCTGAGGCAGGGGGCAGCAGGACTCTGCTTCATACCTTTGGGTGGCCCCAGTGTGAGCAGAATGACCATAGCATGAACCACCAAAATGTGCATAGTAGCCGTTTCACCCGAGGTCCAGCGCAGAAACACCTGGTCCTGAGACTCCGACTGTGAAGATCAACATAAAACAGAAGAATCAGCTTAAATCCTACAGAATTACAGCAGGAGCGTATCAGGAACCGAGAGGAGCTGCAGCGTGCTGACCCAGCTGTACAGGTCCTCGCCCTCCTTCGTCTTCCTCATGCGGCGAATGTAGGTGGAGAAAATGGAGATGAGGGCGGCGAGCACGGCGTCGGACTCCGGCCTGAAGGAGTGCTTAGAGAACAGACTGTTCATGATGGTGGAGCGCTCCACGATCAGCCTGGCCACGTCCTAATATACCAAAAACACACACCACACAGGATAAGTTTGGACTTAGTTTAGATGTTAGAATGAAAAATCAATAAAAAAAAAATACCACATAATTAAATAATTAAAATAAATAAATACAAATTTCCTTACAAGTGCCAAATCGTTATGCAAGCTCTGCTCCTCCACTGGTGCATGCTGGGAGAGGTAGATGAGATAAGCGCTGATGGTCTGAGGATCTGTCTCCATGTGAACGGCCTTAAAAAAAAAAAAATAATAATAATAAAAAAACACCATTACATTGAATGAATTATTATATAGGGCAGGGCTCCAGACTAACATGATCCCACCGTCCCAGGGACAGTAAAAATAGCTAATGGGATGATATTAAAGGTCTTTTGGGATGCTTTTGGGATGGTGAATCTGTGCAGAAAGAGGAGAAGTCTAATATAGTCAAGATATTACAAACAACTGATGACACTTTGGTTGTAGAAAAATAGAAAAATACACAATTAATTACAAAAAAAAGGCTTCGGGAAGCTTCAGGACTCTGCTTCTGCTGCCTCTGTTCCAGAACAGGAAGAAAGCAGTTTATATATCATGATTTTTGCATGACTGCTAGACCCTATTAAATCTGTCAAAAGCAGAATGTTTTTTACAGTTTCTGGCTTACTGATATGTTCGTAGAATGTGTAAGACTAACATGCCTTATGGAGGAAACAGAGTGAAGCATTTTTTACACCACTAACTGGATACCCCAGAGTCAGTCGGGTATAGTGAGAATCAGCAGAGCTAACAAACACTGCTTACAACACGGCAAGACTTTATTTTTTGGTTGTAAAAAAAAAAATACAAAAATAAATACAACAGAAAAAACAACAACTTTGGGATGGGACGGTTGTGAAAAAGTATGTCTGGAGCCCTGCATAGGATGCACGATATACCAATGATTAGAATTTTTTTTGTTTCACTTTTAAAGGGTGTAGTAGTATAATGCTAGTATATCATCACTGTGGCACATTGTCTGGGGAGGCCAGAAGCAGGGAAAAAAAAATCTATAGTGGCGCTTTAAAATGACAATATTATCGTTTATCGCAATAATTTATGAAACAATATATCGTCCCGAAAATTTTAGCATCATGACTGTTAGGGCTCAGCCAGTTCCCGCAGCGGCCACCAGAGGCTGCCATAAACCCACCAAGGTGGTAAGAAGGGAACCGGCCGAGAGTTCATTAGAACAGGGATCATTAAGGCCACCTGAAGCCAACAACGCGTCATCAGCCTCAGCTGTGGCACCGTCTTTAAAAAGGCGAGCTTCCAGCAGACTGATGTCGCAGACTTCATGCCCTGTGACCGGTAAACGGTAGATCCACGGAGCAAAGCTGAAAAGAAAAAATAAAAGAAAGCCTGCAAGGCTGAAAAGAAAAAAAGAAAAGAAAGCCTGCAAGGCTGAAAAGAAAAAAAGAAAAGAAAGCCTGCAAGGCTGAAAAGAAAAAAAGAAAAGAAAGCCTGCAAGGCTGAAAAGAAAAGAAATAAAAGAAAGCTTGCAAAGCTGAAAAGAGAGAATAAATAAATATATAAAAGAAGAAAGCCTGCAAGGCTGAAAAGAAATAAAAGAAAGCTTGCAAGGCTGAAAAGGGGAAAAGAAAAGGAAGAAAAGAAAACAAAATAAGAGAAAATAAAAGAAAGCTTGCCAGGCAAGAAAGAAAAGATAAGGGAAAGCCTGCAAGGCTGAGGGGAAAAGAAAATAATTCTATTTTCTTGATTTCTGTTTCTATTTCTGTCTTTATTTTATTTCAAACAGAGGCATTATTTAGTTAGCTTTTTTTGCACCGAAAGGGCATTCTCTTGTTTATTTTCCCCTTTTTCTTTTATGCACACACAATTATAGTAAAACCCTTTTCGTTATATCTCTGCACTTGGCTCCTCCTACACCCCTACCATGACAATGACAGGCCTACACTCAAGACAGGACGACTGACCTGCTGCAGGGCGCTGGCCGTCATGCTCCTCACACTGTCGAACAGTGGCAGTTTGGGCATGTCCTGCAGGAGCCACTGGTAAGCTGGCAGCAACTCAGCATCCCTGGAATCCTCCTCCATGGGCTGATCCCGCTCCTCTCCGTCCTTCAGCCCACCTTCAGTCAGCACCAGAGACAGACCCTGCAAGCCCAGCAATAACACACACTGATGCAACGCAGAGGCAACCACAACACGACTACATTAGCTCATAGCCCTACGCCAATTAACATCAGAGAGCACAGTTTAAGTACGAGTACAGCACGTTTTTAATAAAACCTTAGTTTCATGAATACCGTGTGGGCGTGATATTAAATATTTACAAGATCAACTGGTGTTAACATAACAGTGTATGAGGCAAAACTGTCTGTCTGGTTAGTGAAACAACAAAGCGAGACAATAAACTATTGCCTAATGCCCAAAGACAACAACAACAACAACAAAGACAAATGTTTAATGCATGAGCTTGATATTTTCAAATAATCACGACACTTTTTATTTTTTATCGTAACTTTTTTTTTATCCTATTTTCTCCCAAACTTACAAGGCCAACTGCCCAACCCACTCATTAGGACTCACCCCTATCACTAGTAATGGCCACTAGTAACAACAAGACGGTGAGGACTAGCACATGCCTCCTCCAATACATGTGAAGTCAGCCACCGGCTCTTTTTGAACTGCTGCTGATGATTCTCTCCAAGTTTTGTCACCTTGAGTTTAATAAAATAGCTATTTGTCCACTGCCACGCACCGTAATTACACTTTGGGCAAGCGTTTCCACAGAGATCTACGTAAAGACAACAGCGAGTGGAAATGGAGGAGCTACTGAACGCGATGTCATGTGACTGTTTTTTCAATTGCAAGACTTTTATCAATAAGTATAAGTGTGAAATATTTTTCATAGACCCCCCGTGAGAAACTAATCCAGTACAGAAAGGGATTATAACGCTTTCATTTAAGTATGTAAAATACATGCAAATACACTATATGTCCAAATGTTTGTGGACACCCCTTGTAATAAAGCATTTAGCCATTTTAAATGGACATATCGGCACTTTGCCTAATGCCAGATGTGGGCAAGAGGGTTATAAAGCCGCCCAGTATTTAGCTGTGGAGCAGTGCAGCTGTGTTCTCTGGAATGATTAAGCTCCACCCAATACTTTATGATGTTGGAGATGAGGTGGGACAATTAAATCCTCACAGCAATTTACTAAAACCTGGTAGAAAATGCCTTGCCTAGAGAGTACAGACAGTTACTCCAACAAAAGCAAGATAGCCCCCTTTTTAATATCCATGATTTTATAATAAACTCTACATGAGCAGGTGACCCAATACTTTCACCCATTTAGTGTATATCATCAGTTGTGTTTTAAAAATTAGGAAAATTCAGGAAAAATATGAATTTCAAGACATATCTACAGACATCTACAGTCTGTCTGGGTTGTTTCTTCTGTACCTTCATAGCGAGAACTCTGGATGCCACCTGAGAGGAGCTAAGTCGACGCAAGAAGTAGTCCAGCACTTCATGGGTGGTCTGCTCATCTGCCTTAGGCCCCAACAGCAGGTCCTGAAGCCGGCCCAGGAGCTGCCTCTGCTTCTGCTGCCTCTGTTTTTTTCAGAAAAGGGAGAAAAGAATTGACTTGTTTACACAAATCTAAGGAACGCGCACAGAACAACATTAAAGCCAAGATGGAAATAAATGTTATCGAGAGCTGAATCTTTTTTACAGTTACTGACTGACTTGAACATATACATTTGTAGAAAGTGTAAGACTAACATGCCTCAGGGAGGAAAAGTGGGCCTTTTTACTTTACTAACTGTATATCCCTTTTGAGAGTCCGGCCAGTAAAGTGAACTTCAGCATCATCCCTCTTCTTCATCCTCAGCAGAGGGAATTTCATCAGCTGCATCATGGAGGAGGAATTCACACAGGCACTGAACTGGCAACACATCCAAAAGACCCCTCACTGGACTGTACCAGGGCCTTTTTACTTTACTAACTGTATACCCCTCTTGAGAGTCAGGCCAGTAAAGTGAATTTCAGCAGAGCTAACAAACACTGCTTACGACACAGAACTTCACAGTGCAGTTTTACAGAGAAATTCATGGTTCTCAGAGTTGGAGCTTGTTTTATAGCGTTATAAATGTGGTTGAATTTAACCAGGAAAGTACAGTTCATCTTATGAAACCATGCAGACCATTGTAGATGTACGATGATGCAAATCAAGGTTATTATTGTTAAAAAAATGAACAAAATAACGAAAACTGAAAGTGAAAAAACATTTGTTAACTTAAACCAATAGAAACGGTATTTAAAATAAAGAATGGTAATGAACTGGAACTGTATTGAGAGTTTATAAAACTAACTAAAATGAATGAACTACATAAAAAATACCCTTCGTTTTCGTGTTTGTTAATTTATTTCCCCTCCATCAGTTTTACAGCGGGCGGTGTTTTGTTACAGTTTTTGTGGACAGTTGGTTGTTTGACAGTAACTGAACATTTTTAATAAGAAAAAAGCTAGAACCAATACTAGAATTAATAATAAGTAACTAAAACTAAGCACTAATAAAAAAAATAAAAAACAATAAAAACTAGCAAGCCCATTCCAAAAACTAAATAAAACAAAGACAAAATAAAATTAAACTATAAGGAAAAATTCAAAACTATTACAACCTTGATGCATTTACTGATTAGATTGTATTGATTTTTGTATTTATACCTTTTTTATTTTAAAACAGAACTAAAATGACTGTACCTGTCTTTTCTTTGCCCTCTGCTCTTTGCTCTCTCCTTCTTCTTCATCATCAGCAGAGGGAGTTTCATCAGCTGCATCATGGAGGAGGAATTCACACAGGCACTGAACTGGCAACACATCCAAAGACCCCTCACTGGACTGTACCAGGTCAGCCAGCCATGGCATGGACTGGGAGGATGCCTGAAAAAATGCAGAGAAACAGTGTTTTAACTAATAAACCAATGAAGCCAAGCACAAACAAAACAATTAAAAATAAGTAATTAATAAATACTGTACCAGTCAAAGGTTTGGGCACACCTTTTCTCTAAATGTTTTTCTTTATCTCTTTATTTCATTTATTTTCTACATTGTAGATTCATTAATAATATGGAATTAATAATATGTTCTCCACATTAATCCCCTGATCTAAACCTGATGAACTGAGATGGTGATTTAAGGTGATTTAAAAGCAGCAACTATTGTTCAGCACCTCCAGAATCTCCTTCCTTCAAGATGCTGGGAAAACTATTCCAGGTTACTCTCCCTCATGAAGACACTGAGATTAAAATACCAAGAGAGTGGGCAGATCTGTCCTCAAAGATAAATGTGCTACTCAGAAAATTTAAAAGTATAAAACATATTCTGGATTATTTAACACCTTTTTGTTTACAGAATAATTTTACATCTGTTTCTGTATAGCAGGAGTGTATCATATCGCATCGTATGCAATAATATCGCCAATATTTTTGAATATCGTGAAGGATATCCTGAAATATTGTGCCATATCAGCCACCCCTAATTTTCACATCAGGATACTCTTTTTTTTTTTTTTTTTTTTTAGCAAAAAGAATCACACTGTTCTCATTTCCAATTATTTATCTACTAAAGACAGATTATATCTCTCCAGTATTATTTATTTTACTTTAATCCTGGATATATGGAGATATTTAAAGTGCATTATTAGTATCATGACATTCTGGATCATTGACTTCTGTTACAAATCTGATAAAATCCTTGTATGTTTTAATATCTCAGTTAGACATGTGCCATATCATACTGTATGCAATAATAAAATTTAATTTATATTTTGTTGCAGTAATGTATTCTTGAAATCATTTTTTAAATTCAGTGTTTTGTCATCGTTATCGCGAAAATACCAAGAAATATTGTGATTTTTTTAGGGCCATAAATCGCACACCCCCACTGTAAAGCTTCAATTTTAAATTTACAATGTTAACAATCATTAAGAGATAGAAAACACAATGAATCAGTGCAGACTTTTGACTGATACTGTAATTAACTAACTAAATAAATAAATGATTAATTACAAGTAAAGATGCCTTATGTGAATATTCCTGTATAGTATTAATATTATCATTTTTATCACTAATAGTGAACATGTGGGAGGTGGCCTACCTGTCTCTGGATGATGTTGAGCAGGAAGTCCGGGTTGCGGCTGCGGCACAGCAGGTGGCCCAGGCGCAGGGACTGGTTCAGACTCTTCACCTGCTCCTGAACGTGGGGCGGGGGTCTGCGTGGAGGCCCTCTGAGATGAGCGGAAACACAAGCACAACATAAGCTCTACTAATTTAGGCATAAGACTATAGCAATGATTTGGTGAGTTTACTTAAGCCATCAAAATTGCTAGCGCTGTTAAAACTTTTAATTGTGAATGAAATCTCATGCATTTGCACCCAGACTCGTACTTTGGCTCCAGGCTCGCCCGCTCCCGCCAAAAATCGCTTGTTTTAGTCCTGTTACCGCCCGCTCCCGCCAAAAATCGCTTGTTTTAATCCTGTTACCACCTGTTCCCGCCAAAAATCGCCTGTTTTAGTCCTGTTACCACCTGTTCCCGCCAAAAATCGCTTGTTTTAGTCCTGTTACCGCCTGCTCCCGCCAAGAATCGCTTGTTTTAGACCTGTTACTGCCCGTTCCCGCCGAAAATTGCTTGTTTTAGTCCTGTTACCACCTGTTCCCACTAAAAATCGCTTGTTTTAGTCCTGTTACTGCCTGCTCCCGCCAAAAATCGCTTGTTGTATTCCTGTTACTGCCCGCTCCCACTAAAAATCGCTTGTTTTAGTCCTGTTACCACCTGTTCCCGCTAAAAATCGCTTGTTTAGTCCTGTTACCACCCGTTCCCACCAATAATCGCTTGTTTTAATCCGGTTACCGGACATTCCCACCAAAAATCGCTTGTTTTAGTCCTGTTACCACCTGTTCCCACCAAAAATTGCTTGTTTTAGTCCTGTTACCGCCCATTCCCACCAAAAATCACTTGTTTTAGTCCTGTTACCGCCCGCTCTTGCTAAAAATCACTTGTTTTAGTCCTGTTACCGCCCGTTTCCGCCAAAAAGCGCTTGTTTTAGTCCTGTTACCACCTGTTCCCACCAAAAATCACTTATTTTGGTCCTGTTACCGCCCGTTCCCACCAAAAATCGCTTGTTTTAGTCCTGTTACCACCATTGTGAATGAAATCTCATGCATTTGCACCCAGACTCATACTTTGGCTCCAGGCTCGTGAGCTGAGAGAGCAGGAGGCTATTGCTCTCTGTGATGGTCTGCTTGGTGGAGGCCGCTGCCAGGTGGCTCTCGAAGGCCAGGATCTCCTGACGCTCCTTCTGAGAGACCTGCAGCTCACGGCTGATCATCTCCGTCTTAGTTTCCTCATCAGCCACCGTGCACGGAGGGTAGGAGTAGTTGCTAATAGAAAAGAGAACATTATTTATGTTAAACCTCTGCATAGTTTAATAGTTTACTTATTACTTTATTTATTTATTTATTTATTACTTTTTATTACTTGAAATAAAATGTATGTACAATATTATTTTACAACAGTGTGCCCAAAGTCCCTATTTTACACACACACACACATATATATATATATATATATATATATATATATATATATATATATATATATATATATTTCCTTACTTGGTCATGACCATCTCCATCAGCATTTTGAGAGTGGGATATCCATCCCAGGCAGCAAGACCTGCAAATCAACAGCAGATTTACGTGAGTCAGAGTTCTGAGGTGTTTATAAATTATGAGAACTGAAGAACTGTAAAACTCTCACCGATTTTCTGCGGGTTGAAGGCGGCTACCACAAGCAACAGCAGCCAGGCCTTCCAGTAAAGAGTAGATATGGCCAGATTTGGAGGCTGGTATCTGTAATGGAATGGGCAGTATTATTTTAGTACAACCTCAGTCAACACAATCTGACCGTAGTGTGGGTACTGAGCAACACTGCCAGCCAGACAGACCACAAAAGAACATGGAGGCTGTGTTATTCCCACAAACT
Source organism: Astyanax mexicanus (assembly GCF_023375975.1). Classification (NCBI taxonomy): domain Eukaryota; kingdom Metazoa; phylum Chordata; class Actinopteri; order Characiformes; family Acestrorhamphidae; genus Astyanax; species Astyanax mexicanus. Next base: position 57,395,185 of record NC_064410.1, on the reverse strand, counting down.
AGCTGACAATAGTTTCACAACCCTGTCCACTGTAGAGCTTTTTAGAGTGTTTTCCCTCTCCTAACCTGCCTGATTCAGCTTTACCGTGGCACAGAATTAATTTATTGAGTTTGACTTTGGTTGGAGTGAAAAAATGATCAGATTTCAGACTTCAGCAAGTCTGTTATTATGAAAACATTTTATTGGCTGGTTTAGATGACTGTCAACAGCTTTTAAAAATCACATATTATAGCACATTTTTATAACTGTTACACTGGTGCCTCTTGTGTTCTCTAATAGCAATGTGCTGTTAGCAACTCAAGAGATAGTAGCCTGTTAGCTTTTAGCCTAGCCTATCTCTAATTCTGACATTTCAAGTCTTACTGGTATAACAGCTAGTTGGTGTTTAGTGTGTTTAGCTCCAGTTTGGTTCAACTCAAGTAGTTCAGTTTGTTTCTGGGGGAGAAATAGATCAATGTTAGCTTTTAGCCTAATACAAATGCCTGTTTGCTTTCCCCGCTTTATCTTTATAGTGGGCCTTGTTCCCATGGCCTCTTCGGAGGACAATGGAACCAGAAAAGCCATTATCAAGGCCCAGATCATGTAGTAACCAGTATTTCTATTACTTGCAAAGTCTGGAGGTAATGAGCTGCTCTCCACAATCAACAACAGTCACATTTTAGCATAATAGTCAGTGAATGGAGCAGAAGACAGTCACACTACTTCAAGAACAGGATAAAGAAGAATTTTGAGCAAGCAGAACTCATTAATAAACGTAATAAAGTAAGATTACAAAGTAAAGAGCAAAGGGAAAGAACAGGTAAGGATGGCTGTTACCCTGCAGGAAGCTGGATGTTCTCTGGATGATGGTATGTACACAAGTTCAGCACAGCATCAATCAGCTGAATCCTCTCCACACGCAACACGTTCAGATCTAAACACAATCAGAGATACAGCTCACAATCTCACACTGCCATAATAATGAGACACTATTAAACAAAGTAATTATAGCTAATCAACTGGATCAGGTGTATTTGTGCAGGGAAATACTGGACTCTGACATGGGAGTCCAGTCTGCATGGGACTGCTTTAAAAAAAAAAAAAAATTACCGCCCGCTCCCACTAAAAATCACTTGTTTTAGTCCTGTTACCGCCTGCTCCTGCCAAAAATCACTTGATTTAGTCCTGTTACCGTCCGCTCTTACTAAAAATCACTTGTTTTAGTCGTTATCGCCTGCTCCCACCCAAAAATCGCTTGTTTTAGTCCTGTTACCGCCCGCTCCAGCCAAAAAACTCTTGTTTTAGTCCTGTTACCACCCCCTCCCGCCAAAAAACGCTTGTTTTATATTGCCCGTCACATACACATTTCTGCTGCTCCTGCCCGCAGTCCTAATATAAATTGCAAAAAATAAATGTTGTGCTTGAAATTTATTTATGTACCTATGAATGAATTTTTCTACATGTATATGTGGTCCTCTTGCATCGCCTGGATTGATTAAACTCCCGCTTCCACCAATAACACTTCAAACTATTCTGTCCCGCCTCGCAAATAATTCTCATGGGTCTATAGACCTCTACTCTGTCGTTCCAGTACCAAATCTGAAGACCCCAAACCACTGAGTAAAAAACAGCATCCTACCATCAGACTGGACCCCTGCAGCTCTTTTTACCAAGTGATCAGCCAGCTCCATGGCATCAGCCGGGCCCAGAGGCAGGTCTCTCGACAGGCCGATCACCAAAATGCGCATCAGTGTGTCCTCCAGCAGAGGAACCTCCGAGCACAGACGCAGGAAGAAACTAAGCAGAGAAAGAGAAAAAAAAAAAGAGAGAGAGATTTTTATTTTTATCAGATACATTCATTTTAACACAGTGACAATAATATAAACCCAAAAGAATGAGCGCTTACTTCCTGTCGCTTTCAGGAGGCCAGTTATCCCACTTGTAGTATGTCTCAGGCTGCTCTGTGAACAGCACTTTGTGGAGGCTGAGGAGAGCAGACAAACATACAATACAATCCAAAATATTTAAAATTAAACAGAATTTTCATTTTTATTTATAGTACTGTGCTGTAAAAGGTTTAATCCTCTGTGAAATTAGAATGAACATGCAATTAGTACTGTTTACACTAAATAGTGTCATTTGTGTTGTTTACACTAATGCAGGTGCATCTTAAAAATTCAGTTCAAAATGTTAAACTCATATTATTTGGAAGTATTACAAACAGAGTGATTTATTTTAAATGTCTCCTTCAGCTAAAATCCACTAGTTCTTGTTTTTTAGACTCCATTGTCTGTAGTAGCTAAGAAAAGAAAATGTTCAGAAAAACAAGTCGATCAGGAAAAGCACTGTGTCTACGTCAACTCGTGAATTCATAGCCTCGCCCACCAGACAGCGCTGAACTCAGGCTGCAGCAGAGCTGACACCGTCTCTCGTCATCTAAAGAGCTTACAGCTCTGTTTAGCTATCTTGTAAACTGTAGGTTTAAATCGGATCTCCAGTTGACTCTGTTTTTTTTTTTAACAAGACCTTAAATATACACTAGGGAAGCATGGTTTGACAAGGTAGCACAAATCGACAGAACACCGGTCAAAGCATGTGCCATTGATATAGAGCAGATTCTGGAGCTCTGACATAGAGAAACTGCCCAAGCACCGAATCGCTCAGCCATAGAAACAACGCTATACTAATTGTTGATAAATGTCTGCTTCTGCCAATCACTTACCAGTGCACATAGTCTTTAGGCCCCAGTTTGCTGATGGTAGGAACCACAGTGTGCAGCCACCACACAGCATCTCTCTGGATGGCAGCGATCTGGTTCTGAAAGGATCTGAGAACCTCCAGATCTGTTCCAAAAGCAAAAACACACACAGTCGTGTCAAGATGAGAAACATTAGAATGGTTAGGAAATCCATTTTGTTATTATTATATATATATATTTTTTTTAGATAATAGCCCTCTTACTCTTCTTCTCTCCTTTGTCCCAGGCAATGCCAGCTTCTTTGACCTGTGCTGTGATGCCCAGCATCATGGACACGGTCAGCAGATCTGTTACCTGGATAACAAATCGCTCCTGTGTAAAAGAAAAGAACCATACTGCAATTAAAATATATAAAAATTAAAATTATTAAATGCCAGTAGTCCTATGCATGCATTTGTTTCACCTTTTATCTTGCCATGCCATAATTTCAAGGTAATTCTTCATTGCTGATTGGTTGCTATGTAGTTGCTAAATGCTAAGTGGTTGCTTTGGTGTTGCTTAATGGTTGCTCGTCAGGTACTACAGTGGTATGAAAAAGTTTTGGCACCCCTGATAATTTTCATTTTCATGTTTTTCCTTTATAAATCATTGGTTGTTCAGATCAGCAATTTCAGTTAAATATATCATATAGCAGATGAACACAGTGATATTTAAGAAGTGGAATAAAGTTTATATAGTGGATTATTTAGATAAAATTAGGCAGGTGCATAAATTTTGAGCACCCCAACAGAAAAATTACATCTATATTTAGTAGATCCTCCTTTTGCAGAAATAACAGCCTCTAAACTCTTCCTATAGCTTCCAATTAGAGTCTGATTTTGCTTCTGGTTGAAGGTATTTTGGACCATTCTTCTTTACAAAACTCCAACATCTCCAGTTCAGTCAGGTTTGATGATTTCTGATCATGAACAGCCCGATTTAAATCACACCACAGATTATACTTCAATAATATTCAGGTTTTGGGATTGAGTTGATCATTCCAAAACATTGTATTTGTTTCTCTGCATGAATAAATGCTTTAGTAGATTTTGAGCAGTGTTTAGGGTCGTTGTCTTGTTGAAGTATCCAGCATGAATTATTGCACACTTTCTGTAAATCCTATAAACTTCATTTCACTTCTCAAATATCACTGTGTTCATCTGCTATATGATAAACTGTATTTAACTAAAATTGCTGATCTGAACAACCAATGATTTATAAAGGAAAATCATGAAAATTATCAAGGGTGCCAAACCTTTTTAATAATACTGTATATTATTTTGAGCAGTTGCTCTGTGAGGGCTATGGGTTTGATGAATGGTTGGAGCAGAAAGCTGCTTACTTTAAACTCCATGTCCACATAGGTGGCCTCCTTCCTCTCCTGCATGAGTCCCAGGCAGAAGGACTGGAAGTTGATCTCGTGCTTGGTCTGCTTGATGATCTCCCTCAGCAGGGCACGTGATGCTCGCAGATAATCATCCTTATTGGTCAGCAGGTCCTGGAACACCATGGCCAGGAACTGGACAGAGAAAGAGAAACGAGTAGAGATTTCACAGTTTTGACCTAGAATTTTAATTCAATTCTGTACTACTTGATGCGCTCAATGTACACACCTTCTCATTCAATGTTTAATTTATTTTCTACATTTTAGATTAACATTAAAGACATAAAAACAATAAAGTGACACATATGGAATTATATAGTAAACAGTAAAACAAAAAAATCCCTGATCTAAACCTGATGAACTGGGATGGTGATTTGAGGTGATTTAATTGGGATGAGCTGGAGCTTCACAGCGTGAAGGAAAAGCAGCAACTATTGTTCAGCACCTCCAGGAACTCCTTCCTTCAAGACGCTGAGAAAACTATTCCAAGTGAATCTCCCTCATGAAGACACTGAGATTAAAATACCAAGAGTGTGCAGATCTGTCCTCAATATAAATGGCCTACTTAGAAGAATCTAAAATATAAAACATATTCTGATTTATTTAACACTTTTTGTTTACTAAAAAATAATTCAGCATGTGTTCCTGTATAGCTTTAATTTAGTCTTCAATATTACATTTACAATGTAAAAATAAAATCATAAAAAAAAAGAAAACAGATTAAATGAAAAGGGCTGTGTCCAAAATTGTAACTGGTACTGCTTTTAAAAATACTGGTATATATTTTGTTTGGCAAAATTCATTCCTGTGTCCTAATTCCCACTTCTTTGCTTTGCTTCCTACATATCTAATGATGGTGCACTATTTTAATCACATTATTTAGTGTGATTCTGTGTGATTTAGGACACAGCCCTTGTTTTGTGTACCGCCATCTTTGCAATATTTTAACACACACAGACCCTAAAATCATAAGTTACACGTAAATATAGTAAAATATGCATCTCAAAAATGAGAATATCATTGGAAAGTTACTTTATTTCAGTAATTCAGTTTAAAATGTGAAACTCATATTGTATAGATGTATTACACACAGAGTGATCTATTTTAAGAGATTAATTCTTTTATTGTTAATGATTATGGCTTACAGCCAACAAAAACCCAAAAATCAGTGTCTCAGAAAATTAGAATATTATATACGGCCAATTGGTACTTTTGGCAGTGTGGGCAGTGTGCCAAGTCCTGCTGGAAAATGAAATCCGCATCTCCATAAAAGTTGTCAGTAGCAGAGGGAAGCATGAAGTGCTGTAAGATTTTGCGGGAAAACAAAACTGCACTGACTTTGGACTTGATAATAAAACACAGTGGATCAACACCAGCAGATGACATGTCTCTCCAAACCATCACTGATCATCAGTAAATTTTACATTTCATTTGTAAATCAAGGGAGCAGAGTCTGGAGGAAGAGTGGAGTTCAAGCTGTTCAAGCTGCTTGAGGTCTTGTTTGAAGTTTCCACCAATCAGTGATGGTTTGGAGAGACATGTCATCTGCTGGTGTTGGTCCACTGTGTTTTATCACACCTTTTATGAAGATACAGATTTCATTTTCCAGCAGGACTTGGCACACTGCCCACACTGCCAAAAGTAATAATCGGTCTTCCTATATAATATTCTAACTGATTTTTGGGTTTTTATTGGCTGTAAGCCATAATCATCAACAATTAAAGAAAGAAAAACACTTAAAATAGATCACTCTGTGTTTAATACATCTATATAATATGAGTTTCACATTTTGAACTTAAATAACTTAAATTAAGTAATTTTTCAATCATATTCAAATTTTTTGAGATGCACCTGTACATCATAATTAGCTACAACAAATCTGCGACAGTGTGAAATGTAAGAAGCTGACCTTGGGCGCTTGCTCTGGGCTGTGCTGCAGGACTGTATGAAGCACCTGCATGTTGTTAGGATTTCTGGCATTGGACAGTTCGTTAAATATCACAAATTTAACCATGGTGCCCAGGTTGTCTCTGTGCGCATTCAGGAGCTCCCTGTGAGAAGAATAATAACAGACAATACCAGATATAAGATCTGAACACAGCTACAGAAACACACAAACACAGAGCAGCAGGAGGAGCACAGCAGACCTGACACACAGCATGTAGTGGTTCAGCAGCACTTTGGGCTTCAGACGGATCTTGATGAGGTTGGAGATCACCTCCATGTCGTCGGATCCGTGAGTTCTGCAGTTCATACACAGAGACATGAGGAGGTCCTGCGCTGGTCTCGTCAACTTTGGTAATATTATACAGAGAGGAGAGAAAAAGGCAATTTACTTTTATTTGATAATAAATTTTCATTTTTTCTACTGATCCTAAAGGTTATGATCTGAAACATAATAAAATCTCAACCAAAAAATAACCTTTTTTTGTGGTGTCAATCGATAAAAAAAAAAAAAAACAGAATTCTGTTATTATTTATAATTAATTATTTTTTTTCTTCTTTTGATCAAGCTTTTAATAATTGTTAGTTCTCTGTATCTCTGGTCTTTTTTTATCCTTTTTAACTGTTAATATATCTCAGGGTAGTTTTGATGCTTTTTAATTTACTATATTTTAATGCGCTGAGTTACAGAATTTAACAGAGATCTTTAACAGAGGAAATGTACGCTAGTTTAGCTCCATATTCCACATTCAACGTCTTGAAAAGATGAAACAGAAAGAAAGAGAGGGAGGTCCAAGGGAGAGCATAGATTTTAAATGCTTATATCGATAAATATTGACAAATAAAACCACTAAAGCATAGATTTCAGCATAAATAAAAAGTAATCTACTTTCTCAACAGTACTCAACAATAGGGATGCTGTGTTTTTACATCAATAAATAAAACCAATAATGCTTTCCCAGGCCCTTTACACTTAGTCACATGATTAAAATTTTAAAGTTTGGAGATTAATTGCATATTTTACTGCATTAACGCGTTAATGTAGACAACACTACTGTATGTGTGTGTGTGATTGTGTGTGAACAGAAATATGACAATATGCACATCAAAAAAAAAAAAAAAAAAAAAAAAAAAAAAAAAAAAACAGACCCCGCCCACTCCGGTCTCTTACCTTAGGATTCTGCAGCCACATCTCCAGCCTCTGCACGGCCATCAGCCGCACCTCCTTGTAGCCGCAGGTGGCCGTGAGCAGACGCAGCAGGTTCCTGGACACGTTGTCCATTGGCTGTCTGCGGTTCAGCTGGTCCTTCAACATGTCCAGCACATAGTCCTCCACGCTCTCCGCCAGCTCATCATACCTGAACACACACAGTGAACAGAGTCAATTAAAGGAGCTGCCTGAAAGCTGCCTGATTAGTTAATGGAGTTTTAGTTAGATTAGTTAATTAAGTTTTTGATAAAAATAGAAATTTACCAAAAACCAGACCATTTTCTAACAAACTCAATGATCAGCTCCATTACTTATTTGATACAAAGTATATCCTTAGATTTTTATGCTTAGTAAGGTTATACTCCATTTACTGTACTATGTGGTGACAGATTCTAGGGTTCTTATATATATGTATATATATATATATATATATATATATATATATATATATATATAATTTTGTTTTGTGACTGCCAAACTATTGCGTATCATACTCAAGTCAATTTCTTCCCCCTCCCCATTTTATATAGTTAGTCAAACATTTACTTTCTTAGATATTAATAACCCATCATAAAATATCTCAAAAAATCTTTCACATTTAAAAATATCTGGAACACTTGTCTCTTACTGTTAGTTACTTGTCTTAATTAGACTATGGTTGTGGCAAAGAAAAAAAAATGCAAATGTAAAAAAAAATATTGATTTAAAGGGAACATTTTATGCAAAACTCACTTTTTGCAGCCACCTATTTTTTGTGAATCAGCTGAAAAACTTTTGTGTCAGGAATCATGTGCTTCTATGAGCCATTTGGAAGGCGAGCTTATTCTAACATCAGAGTCCCTCCCACCCACCTAAGCCCCTCCCACCCACCTAAGCCCCTCCCACCCACCAAAGCCCCTCCCACTTTATTAGTTGAAGAACTACCACTTCGGTCTAATGATTTTAAAGCACTGTGCATAAGAGCTGAGCACTATGGCTACAGGCAAAGGAAAGTCACACATGAGACGTGGCCAGCAACAGCTTATTTGCATAAAAGTGTCAGAGCCCTTCTGCTTCAGCTCATTCTGAAAGGGACTAAAGCTGGAAAGAAGCTGGTGATTTCTGTGTAAGAGTAATTTTGTGCAAAGACCTTAATGAACATATTTGGTAGAGCCTATAGCCCTATTCTAACTTGTGTAAAAAGAGGTATAATATGTCTTTTTAAGGGATATAAACACCTATAGAACTGTTTATGTGTCATATTACATATAAAACAAACTATGATGAGCTAGTTTGGATCACACGATAATTCAGTACCTGGGCATGACCTGCTCTTCTTCCTCTGGACTGAGTTTCTCCTCAGCGATCAGAAGTTCAGTCTGATTATCATCTTCATCAGGAGTGGAAGGATGAGGGCTGTTACCTAAAAACGAAAACAGTTTCTGTGTACATTCGTATTTTTAAACATTACTCTTTGAATCAAATACATATTTAAAGCTCCACTAGGTAGGATTGAGATTTTGTGCTCGGGGGCTCCCCCTACAGTTGCAGAGTGTAATAAATGTTTCAGGCGGATTCGTTTCTCTTTCTCGTTTTCTGGCTTTCACAGACATATTCGGTCTCTTTTCAGCTTCTGCCAGTGTCTGCATGTTAGTTTGTAAAGAATGAACCAGTAGTCCTTTTAGAACTGTTAGAACTAAAGGTCTGAAAGCAGGTCGCAGTTCTCACGAGCGTTGGTCGCGGCCGCCTCGGAAAACTTACAGAGTCTGGTTTGAGCTCAGAGGAGCTCCGGCACAGACACGAGAGCACCGCTATTCCTCCTATTACACCTCAATGCAGCGCTGCAGTGAGTTTCAAGCTGTAATTTTACTTCTTTAAAAAGATAAAAAATCAAGGAAATCCTTCCTAGTGCTGCTTTAAATACTCCTTAAGTCTTTAAAACATACCAGCACTGAGATCCCCTCCAGGGCGTCCAGTCTCAGTCTGAAGCAGCATACTCTTCGGGGGCATCTTGGTGGTGAAAGCTGTCTGAATGTTGTCTACGAAGGTTTTACAGTGTGAACTATCCACCCAGATTCGCTCCCCAAGAGAATCTTCGATATATACCTGAAATCAAACCAATATTATTACAGATACTGGCATAGGAAAAACATTAATTAGACATTTTTGGCATAGTCATTTAAAATTTACACTACAAATACAAGTGCATCTAATGATAACTTCATGCTTCTCTCTGCTGACAACTTTTATGAAGATGCGGGTTTCATTTTCCAGCAGGACTTGGCACACTGCCCACACTGCCAAAAGTACGTAAAAGTCTTATATAATGTTCAAATTGTCTGACATTGATTTTTTGGGTTTTCATTGTATCAAATATGAGTTTCACATTTTGAACTGAATTACTGAAGTAAAGAAACTTTTCAAAACGCACTAGTAAGATCACTAAATGAACAATGTTTGGATTCTCACTTTTACAAAGATCTCAGGCCAGTTCTCATCCTCTTCATAAGCTGCCATGAGAAGGTTACAGGCCAGAACGGACACCAGGCTGTTACCCTTTGCTTTAAAGTTAATGGAGGCATCCCGGCGAAGAAGGCTGCACAGGGCCTGTCCCAATACACCAAAAAAGAAACATTAAATAAATAAACTGGTTGATCCAGAGAACAGATAAACAGTAACGCTACAAACACAAAACAAACCTCAATCACTCCTTCTGTAGCAAACAAGTTGGGCTTAATCTTAGCCAGGAACATCAGGCTGAGGTACAGGGTGACGTCAGGCTTGGCCCGGTTCATCTTCAGCTGCTTGACGGCCCCACAGAGAACTCCCTCAATGCGATCATCGTTGCCTTCAGACTCTGCTGCTTCGATCTCATCCAGGAGCACAGCAGGAGGAACTGCAGTAAGATCACAGAGCTTAGTACAAATACAGAGGCCTATTCTAGTGGCAGCACTTCTCTACAGGGACTAGACAAGATGTGTGTGTGTGCATTTGCACTTAAAGTAGCAATCTAAACTTTGTAGTAACTTTAAAGTGTTGAACAAACCAAAACTATACTCTGTGAAGCATTTAGGTGCTTTTATATGGAGAGCTGTTAATTTGTTGTTTCTGAGGCTGGTAATTAAAAAAAAAAGAACTTATCCTTTACAACAGAGGAAACTCTTGTTCTTCCTTTCCTGTGGCAGTCCTGATGAGAACCAGTTTCACCATAACGTTTTTGATGTGCTCTGGGACTGCACTTGAGGATCCTTTTAAATTTTTTATTTCAGAAATTTCAGATTGACTGACCCTTATTTCTCTTACTTGGTTGAGTAGATTTTGTCATAATCTGGATTAGAACATTACTCAAATAGAGCTTTTCCCTGTATACCAACTCTACCTCTTCACAACTTTACACTTAATGCGCTCAAACACATTAAAACACAAGAAATTCAAGTAATTAACTCTTGATGAGTTTAGCTGACAGCCTGAATTCCAGGTGACTCTACCTCATAAAGCTGACTGAGAAAATCCAGCCAAGATGTGCAAAACTGTCTGTATCTACGGACAAGGTGCTACTTTGAAGAACGTAAAGTATAAAACATATTCTGTTTTTTTAACATTTTTAGTTTCTAAAAAATTCTATGTGTTTTTCTTCATACGACTTAAGTATTAATCTACAATACACTGAGTATGAGTGATGGATCCAAACTTTTGACTGGTACTCTATGTGTCATGTGCCAGTATCTATTTAATTATCTTTATTTAAAGAGGTGTGCATAGACATTTGGACATACAGTGCATCTCCAAATGCCTATGGCAACAGAGATATCCAAGCATTCACAAATGGTACAAAGACGTGGTTTGATTAATGTGATCTCAATGAATTAATGTGAAATGTCTAGTATAACATCATTATGCACCATTTATTTTTTTACATTATTTTACTGCATTTAACATAACTGAGGTTGTGGAATCACCACCCAATAATTAAAAAATTAAAACATACAGCCAAACTATTTACATCAATTAAATTATATTATCCTAATGTCAATCTACAAAAAAAATTCACTGCTTATTTTATCACTCCTTCGATATATTCAATATATTATATCCAGCACTCTGTGTTATGTTGCTGTGCTGTGTTGTAAAGCTAATTATGTAGTCATGATTTTTTTTTTTTTTTTTTTTTTTTTTTTTTTAAATAATGAATATTCTGTTGGAATTCTGGGATAGTTTAGCTACTTGCAGTTCAGACTACAGTTCAGACAGTTCATGTGGAATGAGGTGGATATTTCAGTTTTAGACTCATTGAATGCAATAAAATGCAATAATGCAAATGCTAGAATGCCTCACCCTCAATAGGCACAACAGACGGCTCCTTGATGGAGGGAGATATTGCCCGTTTGTCAACAGCAGCTACTTCAGCCAGTCGTGAGAGAGCGCTGGGAGGGGTGGAGGAGTGTTTCGGCCGTTTAGCCAGGCTGGACAGGCCTGAGGAGGACGGCAGAGCTGAGGAAGCCTCTCTCTTGCGGTCTGCCGGTAAACCCGCAGCAGCTGGTTTCAGCAGTGCTGGATTCGCCTTGGCCTCACTGGCCTGGCTCTTAGCCCCCAGAGCTATGAAGTCTCCTGGAGGAGGATGACCTAAAGAGCAGCAGAGGAGATCATTCAGTATAAATGTATAACATACAGACTCAAAACACTCACTACTTCTTACTGTATTTGCATAACTAACTCATATCACGTACCTGATGTTTTGGCCCCGCTCGGGCGCCTGATGCCGGTTGGCTTTGGTCGATTCATGACTTCAGTATGATGCTCAACTTCTAAGAACTGAAATACAAATAAACATGTATTACATGACAATATAGTTTCGTAACATTAAAATGGAGAATACTACAACACTAGGAATAGTACATGAAGCACCCTTCAGAGCACTGATCACCCGAACACGATGATTATCTGAACGACTCTGGAGAGTTTAAAGCAATAAAACTGGAGAATCAGAAGTTACATCAGAAAATAATAAGCTGAGAGGGGATGCCAGACACTCTTCTTTGGATTAATGTGGACATGCATGAACAAATACCTTGTCTTTGCAGACCCTTATTAAATTGTTGCAATAAGCTCTGCAGGTGTTAGTCCAATATTTAAATTATATTTGATTTTAAGAAGAGGTTTCAGACCCAAATTCTTCTCAAAACTATAATAAAAATGTGTCTCGGATAGGAGGCAGAGTATTCATAACTTTGTAACAGTGTAATAACTCTTACTATGAGGAAGATTTTAGAGATTCAAAAACATCTAGAAAATGTTACTTAATACAGGACACTTTACTTGCATGACATTTTAATCCGTTAATCCAAGAGTTGTGGACAACCTTATTTATCCTTCAGCAGTATTTAATGTCACTTCTTATTTTTCCATCAACACAACGTATAATTCAAAGCTTATTACTTAAAAATACATTTTATGGAAATATTTAAAAAGTACATATGTGTTTTCATAAAGTAAATGAAATAAAAAAAATACTTTTAGTATTGTTTACCCAATTTGAACATACTTTTAATACTCCTAAGTATAAATCCTTTTTACAAGAGGTGACTTGATATATTACATATTTAGAGATGACAAAGATGACGAATATACAGTCCTAAGTTCTAGACCTCCTCTTTATTAAGGAGAGTTTTTAGAGGTGCAGAAACTAACATACATCTAAAAACTTACATAAACACAGCAGAATTTATATTAACTTATATTAGATCTGGCAAAGCAGATTTGGCAGTTTTTTTCATGGGCATAACCCACATATTTAGCTCTGCTGCTCATCTTACAAATTAATGTTCCTTACAAATGTTGTTTTATTTCAAATAGAAATTAACAGGCTTTAAAAATGTATAAGATGTATTATATAAAGGAGCAGTTACAACAAGGAAGTACCAAATCTAACTAACAAACTCAAAAGCCCTTGCTTTTTGTGGCATGTTTACATTAGGTAGGTTAAGAGTTTAGCTAGCTTAGTTAGCTTAGCCCGTTTTGCTGTGTGTTTGCTGGGATATTTGGCTATAATACAATTTTAACAATAATGTGCAGCTAGTTAATAGTCTGGGTGTTGAAACATAGATATATTAGCTAATAATTAATCATATGGCTTATATTAAGTGTTTAAGTCTGTAGAATAATCATGCTAACGCAGCTTAGCTTAGCTTAGCTAACCTAGCTTCACTGTAGTAGGTTAGTTCATTGAGACGTTAGCTAGGTTAGCACTAGCATTAGCATTAGCAGGAGTTTCCAGCACAATACTGTAGAATAAGAGCCCGTAACACAGCTAAATTCCCACATTACAGCCCTGCTCCACTTATTAATAACTCAATACAGATTCAGAGCTGCAGTTAATATGAAATAATCAGTAATTTTAATAATAATAACTCACTCTGTCTCAGAGCCGCTCCTCCATCATAACAACAGCGCTGTCTTTAATCCAGAGCCTGAGAGCAGCGAGCAGCTACCGGCTACCGGCTACCAACTACCTCCCCCTGCTGATCAGGAGCTCCCCACACTACCGTATACAGGTGCATCTCAAAAAATAAATAATTATCAGTGAAAAGTTGCATTATTTCAGTAATTCAGATCGAAATGTGAAACTCCTATATTAAACAGATGTATTACACACTGAGTAATCTATTTTAAGCCTTAGAGCCAATGAAAACCCAAAAATCAGTGTCTCAGAAAATTATAATATTATAGGAGACCAACTGATACGTTTGGCAGTGTGCCAAGTCCTGCTGGAAAATGAAATCTGCATCTCCATAAAAAAAGTTGACCAGCAGATGACATGGCTCTCCAAACCATCAGTGACCATCAGTAAATTTTACATTTCATATTTCATTTGGAAATCAAGGGACCATGTGAGGAGATGTGGATTTCATTTTCCAGCAGGACTTGGCACACTGCCCACACTGCCAAAAGTACCAATTGGTCTTATATAATATAAAAATTTTCTGAGACACAGTTTTTTTTAAATCATCAACACTATAGGAAATACACGCTTAAAATAGATCACACTGTGTAATACATCTATATAATATATGAGTTTCACATTTTGAACTGAATTACTGAAATATAGTAATTTTGCTGGACAGTCAAAGCCCCAGTTTTTACTTTTTAATTAAAAACTGCTAAAATCAAGCAACATAACTATACTATACATGCCCTTGTAAAATATAAGTGTATTAAGTATATTTTTTAAAAGTATCCTTAACATGAAAAAGTACATACTGTTTAAAATTAAATACTAAATGGACTATTTTGAAACAAATTATTGCAACTTAAGTATATTTCAGTTGTAATTAAGCTATATTTAAATACAACATGAAAGCATTAGATTGTGCTTTTGAGTGCGGCTTTTTTTATATAACTTCTGCAAACTTAAGTAGATTGAAGTATGTGTTTTTAACACCTTTTTAATGCACTTGAAGTATATGGTAAATGTACTAATTTGCATATTGATGCACATATTGTGTATACCTTAATGACATTGGGAAACAATTGGGGAAAATACACTAAATTGCACTTTAAGCAGTATTTAATGCCAATATGTTTTCAGTCAACACAGCATATAATTGAAAGCATATTGCTTAAAAATACATTTTACAGAAATACAGAGAGAGTACATATGTGTTTTTTCGTAAAGTATATGAAATAAAAAAATACTTTTAATATTCTTTACCTAAATAAAGCCAACCCTTGTAAACAGGAATTATATTAAGAGTATTAAAAGTACTTTTAATACTCTTAACTATAATTCCTTTTTACAAGGGTTGGCTTGATATTTTACTATTTATTTGGGCCCTGGTCATTTGGGTGCTATTAGAGGTGCAGAAACTAACATACATCTAGAAACTTACATAAACACAGCAGAATTTATATTAAACAGAGAAAGTATATTAAATTAAAACATGTACTTTTAGTATTCTTTACCTGATTTAAACATATTTTTAATGCTCTTAAGTATACTTCCTTTTCACAAGGGATGGCTTGATTACAATATATTTTCATGCTGTTTCCAGAGGAGGATTACTGAGAAAACCCATAAACCCCACCCTAAACACCCCACCACACCCCATCTCCTCAGTAAACAGTGGTGTGTATTGCTGCCCCCCTGAACTAACTGTTCCCTACTGCTGTTTTTACCAAACGTTAGTCAGCAGTGCTCTGATTCCAGTTGATCAGCTTAACCTCCTGCTGAATAAACCATGACTGGAGCTCTTCTGGAGACACTGAATTAGGCTGTTTTCTCGAGAAGCCGAAGAGTCACAAAAAAAGTCACGTTTACTCTGGATTCTTCTATTTTTTATATAATTAACAACACACTAAGAAAATTACGTACAGCAGCCTCATACGCCAGTGTTTCTGGTAAACGGAGCAGGGCTGGGTGGCACTGTTGCCACACTGGAACACTCTGAGAGCTGCGAGGAACGCGGCTTCCAAGAATCCTCACATTACAAAATGATGTCAGGCATGGAAACAGACATTACATGTGCCTGCCAGACAAAAGAAAACAGAACTTTCACCCAGAAGAGAACACCACAGAACACACATACACAGTAAAGGCCCTGCTGCTCAAAACAACATGTGCTGTAACCTGATCCCTGGTGTGAAAACACACACACACTCACACACACACTTACACACACATACACACACAGGCCTGGCTACAGTGGCATGTATACTATATAGCGGTAATGTATCCCTCTGTCCTGCAAAAGCACAGAGAATGGGACTATCCTTTTGGCCTTTTCAGTGACAGCCTTAATAAAAGCCCCCCAATAACATCACCATACTGTGCGTCCGGTCTCCCGTTACACTACATTACCAAGAGATGACCACAGCACAGTTTCCCACTCCTTGTAGGCCTATTCTATCAATGAGGAGGAGATATTAACCCTTAAAACTCTGTGGAGAAGTTTCACTGAGAGGGATTAAAGGAAAACTCCGGTGTAAAATGGACTTTTGATGTAGTAAAACAGCTCTGTTCTCCCACAGCGTTCAGAGATCCAGAAATTGTAACAGTTTGTCCCAACACCCTTTAGACTAGTTGACATGGGGCCTAATCTGCCCCGATAAATCGATTTTCCCATCCTATAACGTGAGCTTCAGCTCCGAGCGCCGCCATCACTGAACTAAAAAATAACATAGACATACATACAAGGGGTTGGACAATGAAACTAAAAAACACCTGTCAATTTAGTGTAGAAGGTTCCATGGCAAAATTGGAGCAGCCTGGTGGCCAATCTTCATTAATTGCACATTGCACCAGTAAGAGCAGAGTGTGAAGGTTCAGTTAGCAGGGTAAGAGCACATTTTTACTGAAAATATTGCAATGCACACAACATTATGGGTGACATACCAGAGTTCAAAAGAGGACAAATTGTTGGTGCACGTCTTGCTGGAGCATCTGTGACCAAGACAGCAAGTCTTTGTGATGCATCAAGAGCCACGGTATCCAGGGTAATGTCAGCATACCACCAAGAAGGACCAACCACATCCAACAGGATTAACTGTGGACGCTGTAAGAGGAAGCTGTCTGAAAGGGCTGTTCAGGTGCTAACTCGGATTGTATCCAAAAAACACAAAAAAACACGGCTTCCCAAATCGTTGTTGGAGAGAGCGCCATCTACTATACCCACCCAGATAAAGCATGGCTAACTGTGCTCTCTCGAACTCAGGCTGCTGATGTCGAAGCATCAGGGATTCAAACAGGCAATCCTTGGATAATAGAGAGGTATACAATTCAGGTTCTCTGCCTGAGCCCCAGCACTTTCCTCGGGCCCTGAATGGATCAGGCTCAAGAAAATAGTCTGAGATTTTGTTTTGTTTTTTTATTTTATATAAAGTTATGGCGTGATAATAACAATATAGCATTATACCGGAATTCTTAATGAACAGAATTCTTAAATTTACATTGCATATATGGCATTTAGCTGATTTACAAGGTTATTCCTATTACAGAGGTGGACCAATGTAGTGTTAGGAGTCTTGCCCAAGGACACCTATTGGTGTAGCAAAGCATTAAGTCACCCAGACCAGGAATTGAACCCCAGTCTCTCATGTAATTTAGTAGCTCACAAGCAGGTAGTGGTGTTAGCCACTGTGCCACACCAATAGGCCTGTTCTTCCATGTTGCGCTGTTCACTGACATCATACTACACAGATTTTTCTCATTAAAACAACTAGGAATTGTAGCTAAAAAGCTCAGTTTTTAATGCTCTAATTGCTAAAACAAATGTTGGGCTCTTAATAACAGTTTATGTGGAGGGTCGGGTTGGGCGCGAACAGAACCTGCGCAGGCTTGGGTAGGGCTGTTCTGGATTTTTTGGCCCGATCTAAGCTCTAATCTGCTTGACTTCACTGGTCCCCAATTTTTACTTTTTGATGTAAACTAAAATTACATTTACTTTACCCTTTTCAATCAGTTTACACTGTAAAAAGTGAAGCATGGAGCTGTTCATTCAAGCTAATAAATATGATTGAACACATAGTACAATTATTGACTTTATTGTGAAACTCAACCTTTTTGAATTTTGATGTGTCAATTTTGATTCAGACTAAATTAATTACAATTCTGAAGGAAATAAACCAAATGTTTTGGTTCCACTGAAATCATACTCGAAGAAAAGAGATAAGGATGTAATATTTTTAATTTGAATCAAACATGCGCATGCGCACTGTGGAGCACGGGAGAAGTTGTAGAGAAGTGCTTCAGAGCACTGAGGGAGAGAGGGAGAAAGTGCCTGAACGCGCTCGCGAGAGAGAGAATGAGAGAGGGAGAAAGTGCCTGAACGCGCTCGCGAGATAGCAACGCATGCTTATGGTATTGTGGCGTCGGGACTGGAGGGGGGGCGGAAGGAATTATGGGAGCTCACCCTGTTGGGGGAAGTGGGTGTATTTCTGCATGTTTATGTTACTGTTTATCCCAGAGTTTCATGTCATGTTTTATTATCACTGTTCTAGTATTATTCATGTAGTTATCAGTTATGTTGTTGTTTTGTGTAAGTGCCTCACCCTTTGTGTGTTTTCTGTGTGTGGGAGTGGGGTTAGCTGCGTTGGAGCTGTAGTTAGTTTCACTTTCAAAAGTGGAATCCCATGTAAATCCAGCTCTTAGTGTCCTCCTCAGAGCAAAATAAAAAGAGCAAGAGAGCACTGAAACGAATCTCGCTGGTAATCCGTCCTCTTCCACGCCACAGTAACTTCTGGAACTTCTGAATATGCTGCCATGTTTTTTTTTTTAAGTTCGGTTCAATTTAAATGTATTAGTTTGGTTCCGAAACTGAAATGTAAAGAATTTAACTTGGATCAAGGTGAATAATTAATATTGGGTCGAGTGAAGTAATATGGTTTATGTCAAAATAAAATAATCAGGTTGTAACAATTGACTTTATTTAGATTGAGTGAAGTCAAATAGTTTAGATGCAACAAATGGACATCAATTTTTTTAATTTGAGCAGGGCTACACTTTTTACAGTGTACATTGACTTCCAGTGTAAGTTAAGAAGTTGCTATGTTTGCATTGCTGCACTGATTAAACACTATGAAATGTGTTAGGATATCTCAGAAGAGGCCTTATTCATGTGCTTTTCTGTATAAGTTGTGAGGTGTTATCTTGTGAGAGAGGTTGAACACTGGCCAGTGTGCTCATGACAAGGCAGAGTGAACTGTCTGACTTTCAGTGAGGCAAGACAAGACAGACATGTTCATCATACTTGTGGAATGTGTCCTCCACCTTTAACTTATCCGTGCAGTAAACACACACACACACACACACACACACACACACACTAGTGAGTACACATCCTCAGCGACTTACAGTGAGCAGACATGTCCAAAGTGATGAGCAGCCATCCCTACGGTGCAGTGTGGGTTAAGGGCTTTGCTTAAGGGTCCAACATTCATTGGTTGTGTCCATTTTTAAAATACCAAATATTAAATGTACAGCAATTACATCCAACAAACCTACCAGACCTCTTTTGTTTTTAGAATAAATACATTAGATGTTACAGGACACCATTCCCATTAGTTTGAATAGTTTGTTTCCTGCAAACTCGGGAATATGACTGTACATATATACTACATGAATATTCAAATGAAATCTGAAAAATCAAGGTTTTTGGAGTAAGGTTTGTAAGGAGGTTAAGGTTAAGAAGTTAAAAGCAAAATGTATCATGTGCTTCAGATGAAGGCCTGCTTTTAAATAGCGTCCTAAAGTAAGCATTAACACCCCCCCCCCCTTCACCCCACCCCACTTTTGGTAACTGAGTGTAACTAAAAGCAGCCATGCGAGAAAAGAGCACTCCGCCATCTGTCTGCGCCACACCAACTCGTTACATAAAGTGTTTTTCATATTAAGCATTTTTCGATGAGGTCAGTGGAATGCTTAGTCAAGGCTCCAGATTTAAAGGCCGTGTTACGAGGGAAGTCCATAAACCTGCAGGAATATTTTGCAAATAAGCCGTTTCTCCCCAAACCGCTCTCATGCGGTTATGACTCAGTGTTTTTGAGGAAGAAAACTTCCAAAACATCGGAATCTCTCCCTCTGAACGTTAGGGTTTCACTGTGATTTACATTTCTGTTGTTTTTTCCCTCGTTTTGCAAGCTTTCCCTGTGGATAGCGCTGAAATGAGCTGTTGATCTGGATACCATGTGACGGCCAAATGTCACAGCTTTAGGGAATGATAGCGCTAGTTTAGGGAATTAGTAAGAGCGCTACTGAGATGGCACCACACCAAAGCAGAGCTCTGTGATGCCATTTTTCTTTTCATTTTTTTAGCTGCTTATAGGTTTGTGGTGGGTCAGAGACCAATGCAGGAATACCCCTTGAACAGGATGCCAGTCCATTACAGGGAACCACACATACCAATTCACTCATACACTTAGATTGCGTTTACATTACCAGGCTGAAGTGGCTCAGATATGATTTTTTTTTTGCTCAAAGTGGCTCAGATATGATTTTTTCATGGCTATTTTGGCCATTTTTTTTTTTAAATCAGATTTGATTCACTTCCATATGTGTTCCTAAATCGAATACGCACCGGATCCATGAACATGCGACATGAATGTGAATGGTCAAATTGGAATTCATGTGTTTTTTTTTGTTGTTTTTTTGCTTTTACGCATTAGCATTAGCGCTAGGTGCTTCTCTCCCATACCCACACATCTCTTGGTGCAGCTGTGCAGCTATAGCTTGAAAAAAAAAACAGCAAAAGCAAACCGCTTGACCTTTTTTCACGTCCTCACCACCTTACTCTCCACTCCAGCAAAAGATGCTCCACATATGAGCTGCTAACAAACGCATCCATTTCCCTTTATAAAGCTACAAGTCGTCTCTCAAATATGAGTTTTTTTGTTTGTTGGTGAAGAAGGTGTCGTTTATACACATATCAATGTGCCACCTGTGGCATTTAAGGGATTCAGATTCGTTCACATTACACATAGAAACAGGTCACTTCACTTATATTTGTGAATGTGAATGTGTCAATATAGCCAAATCTGATTTTAAAAAAAAAATCGGATTTGACCAATGTGGCTTTAACTAATGTGTATGTAGCATTAACCGTAGCAATTTAGCATGCACAATTCATCTAGGATTTAAAGACGTTGACTTATGGATGTATGGATGCATGTTGGCTGTATATGAGGACTAAAACCCAAGTCTGGGTTTGCCGGTTTCCAGAAGAACAGTACTTGCCAGACTGCATTGTGCCAACTGTAAAGTTTGGTTGAGGGGGGATAATGGTGCGCTGTGGACTGCTGTGGTTTCAGGCAGCAGTAGGTTTCAGGATTAGTAATGCAGTTTCAGGGTTTGGGAATGACAGACAGTTAGAGAATAAACAGAATAGCAATACTGAAACCTTACTCACTAGCTGATAAATAAAGCACTTAACATTTTATAGGCAAGTCTGCGGTCGTCCCTGCAACAATGTCAGGCAGTTATCTCCAGTCATATGAGACAAGCCTCCTATCTAGTTTGGGGCACACCAAAATACTAGGAACTGCTGGGAAACATTTTGTAACTTTTGACTCAACAATTCACAAAAAACACAATGTTTCAGCTTGTTTTGGCTACTGCACAAAAAGAGTTAAAACACACTCCCTTGATCTTGAGATTGATATTGTGTTTATCGCACAGTTACTTATCATAAAAGCACATGATGAACCAAACAGTGCAAAACCTGAAACCGATGTGAATTAGCTTAGGTACTTAAACATTCCCACAACACAACACCCAACATCCAAAACCATACATACCAACATTTCTTATTTTTCACTCTATAAGGCGCATCAGATTATAAGGCGCACTATTAATTGCAATGTCTATTTTCTGGTCTATTTTCAAACATAAGGCACACCAGATTATAAGTAACTAGTAAAAATATAGTAACTAGTAGTAGGAACGGAGTGTCACCAAGTTTTTCATCCAATTCAGCTGGTTTTGCTAGCGGTTAGTGGCTAATGCCACCCGACAGAGCTACACTGAGGAACCCACTGAGTGTTTTCCAGTAAGCCAGGGCATTATCAGCTAGCGGTTCATCCCACGTAGCTTGTTTTAACATGGTAAACACGCAGGCTTCCATCAGATATACTCGCATTTGAACAGCCAAAGAGTGCTTAGCGTGGTTAGCAGCTTAGGCTAATGCTGCTCCAACAGTGCTAGCCAGGGTTAGCAGCAGGGTACAGGCCAATAATACTCACCTCTGGACAGCCAAAGAGGTAGTACATAGCGTGCTTAGCGGCTAATGCTAATACTGCTGGAGAACTAAACTGAAACTCCTGCATATCACTGTACTTCAGTGGAGTGGCTTTACTGCTTCTTAATACCTGACTGGTAGAATTCATACATAATGTTTATAAGGATTATAATGATTTTAAGTGTGCCTATAGTGCGAAAAATACATTACTCTTATTATATTCAGAACATTAATTACAGATAAAACTTGCAATGTACCATGGGATAGGAAGCACTGTGCTTTGCTGGCCCTCCTACCGGCGCCCTTCGCCCACCAGGAGTGCCTGTAAACTCAAGCTGTAGTCTGTCTTAGAGAATAAACTCAGAAAATATTTTTCTCACACTTCAGGTTATACAACTCCAGAAATGTTCTGTGCAAAATTTGATATGGTTAATTTATCCCTTTCAACTATTCCAAAGCTGCATTTTCTGTTGATACCAATCAGGTTACCTGGTTTAGCTGTATGCTAATGCATTTTCTAGGCCCGAACAAGAAAACTCCTATTTCAGAAAAGTTCCAGAAGCTTCCTGCTGAACTGTTCTCTCTCTCAGACCCATATCTGCAAGTGTTTCCGATCATTCTGCAGCATAAAGCCACCCAAAATGCTAGCATGATTGCTCATCAGATTACTCCGCCAACCAGCTCTCCACATAGGATGTGCATGAAGCAACCCAGCACACCAGCGAGAGATTGGATCCATATGTCTCCTCGGAGGAGAATGCACGTGTGTTGAGTCACTCAGTGGCAGGACTGTTCAGCAGGAGAAGAGTATGAGCCAGCGGACTTGGCATGATGCCCTCAGCCACAGAGGATCCAGCGTACACTTACTCAGTTCCTCTGGAGGGAAGTGAGATGGCAGTTTGGTATATATTTGCTAATGGGTTCAGATCCAGGATTTGCTTGAGGAAATGTATTGCTTTAACCCTATAAGGGGTCAGGAGCCTCATTCAGTTCATAATGTATAAAAATCCTAGTGTGTAATAAGGATGTAATAAGAATACTACAGTTAAATAAAAGAGTGTAAATATAAATAAGTATATTTGCTTGTAAGTTATATTAAATGTCATGACTATTTGTAAGATACACCATGTAGAACTCTTTATACATTCAGCTCTGGAAAATGATGAGTTTCTTTGATTTTACCAAATTGAAAACCTCTGGAATATAATCAAGAGGAAGATTGATGTTCACAAGCCATCAAACCAAGCTGAACTGCTTGAATTTTTGCACCAGAAGTAAAGGCATAAAGTTATCCAAAAGCAGTGTGTAAGACTGATGGAGGAGAACATGCCAAAATGCATAAAACTGTTGATTTCTGAACTCTTAAAACTTGATAAATACGAACTTGTTTTCTTTGCATTATTTGAGGCCTGAAAGCTCTGCATCTTTTTTGTTATTTCAGCCATTTTTCTGCAAATAAATGTTCTAAATGACAATCAGTATTTGGTGGGATAACCCTGGTTTTTAATCACAATTTTCATGCATCTTGGCATCATGTTCTCCTCCACCAGTCTTACACACTGCTTTTTGATAACTTTATGCATTTACTCCTAGTGCAAAAATTCAAGCAGTTCAGTTTGGTTTGATGGTTTGTGATCATCCATCTTCCTCTTGATTATATTCCAGAGGTTTTCAATTTGGCAAAATCAAAGAAATCCATAATTTTTAAGTGGTCTCTTATTTTTTTTTCCATAGCTATATTTTATTACATGGTTTTTCAAGCATTTCAATTGATCCACTCACCATGAAATGATGACAAAATGTAAAGATAAGCTACAACCTTTACATTATACCAAAAGGTCATGAGTATAATGACATAAGGATCATAACTTTATAAGGACATACATTTATATATAGCACTTTAATGCCATAAACAACACTATGTAAACAGTGCAGATAGACTTTGGTGGTTTGCTGATGTTAGACATAGTTACAGGCTGGATTCCCCTGCCTTGTAATACGCAGCTGGTTGGAACTGTGGAATGCAGAGGCCTCAGAAATATGGCAAGCATTTCCAACAGCCATGTTATTACAGCCCTGATGCTGGTAACTACAGACAGAGGGAGCTGTTGCCTCCCTTTTTCTTTCCACTCAAACATCAGACCACACACTGCTACTATCGGTACACACACTACAGAGTGGAGCTTGGGAGTTGAGTAAGATGTGAGGACTGGAGAACTTGGCACTTTTAAGACATATAACTATCAGTAATGATTTAGACAAAGCAGAGACAGAGCAGTTTAGACGTTAATGAATCAGCCTATATGCTCATGTGTGGGTTTCAGGTGGGCATGGACTCTGAAAGAAGGGTTTGTAAGTGTGATCCTACTGGAACCTAGTTGGGCTTCCCATTGGACCCCATCATTGGACCCCACCTTAATCTTATATGGGTCCATCTAAGCCCACATGCAGTGTACAACCCAGTTGAGGCCAATGGCTGGTCTAATCATTGACCCTTGTGGGCATCTATCTATATGTGGGGCAAACATGGAACTTGTGGACTAAATTCAAAGGCCCATTACATTACATTTGGCAGATGCTTTTGTCCAAAGCGACTTACAATAATTATGTACATTTAGTAATAAATGACATAGAAGTTCAAGGTAACAAAGAAAAATTAAGACCGGGCATAAAGAAGGCCAAATGGAAATACTGTGATAGAGGAGGGAAGGAGGGGAAGAAATGAATTAAAGAAATTGCCCCCCAGATGCTTTAAACTTTGTTCCATCACAACGAAGCATTTTGTCTTGTATCATCAAATAGACTGGTCCCACTTTAAAATAATACTACCTTTATAAAGGGTTTATAAATGGTTTACTAATAGTTTATAAACAGTTACTTCTTAGGTTGTAAGTGCCTTAAAATCATTAATAATCAGTAATAACACATACGTCGAAGGGCCAACAAAATAGATAGCTGTGGGTTCACTATTTAACAAACAACAGGTCATTGTTGCCCTTTCTATGTATGTGTTATAACTGATTATTAATGATTTTAAGGCATTTACAAACTAATTAGTAACCATCAATAAACTAATTGTAAACCATTTATAAACCCTTTATAAAGGTAGTCTTATTTTAAAGTGGTACCAATAGACTTTATCCCATTGTGAGGGCTCCTATTCGGCACCGCATAATATTTAATCCACTGGTGTGGCACCTAGGAAAACCCTATTCAGGGCAGCATCCCATTGTCATCCTATTTTCTGTACCATTTTCTACTGAAAGGGCAGAAGGAAACGCATAGATGGGTATTATTAAGACACATTATTAAAATGTCTTGATGCTTTCCACCTTCATGATGCTGCACAGCCGCCGGTGGTTAAATCGCCTACACCCTCAGTTGATCAGACCATTTGATTATACTCCTTTATAATAATGGCATTATGCCTAAAATGTTACAATTTTAATAACTTTTCAACATGAACCTTCACTGAACTAATCTCCACGATTCCTGACTCATCGCCAATTGGTAAGTGATGAGAATTTTACTATAATATGAAGTTTACGTCTTATTAATAAAGGCTATAGACTATAAATTTAAATTTTTTAAAGTTTTTTTCATTATTTAAAATGTTCTGCATTGTAGATTAATACTAATATCATCCAAACTATGAAGAAAAACATATGGAATTATTATTTAGCAAACATTATTTTTCCCATTTTCTCCCCAATTTTGCACAGCCAATTACCCATCCCATTTATTAGGACTCCTGCTATCACTAGTAATGCCCCAACTCACCAGGAGGGTAAAGACCAGCACATGCCTCCTCCCATACGTGTGAAGTCAGCCACCGCTTCTTTTCGAGCTGCTGCTGATGCAGCATTACCGAGTAGCACCACAGCACGCTCGGAGAAAAGCGCAGCAACTAGGTTCCGCTACATCAGCTCACAGACGCCCTGTGCTGCAGACATCACCGTTTTAGTGATGCGGGGAGAGAGCGCCATCTACTCACCCGGGGGGAAGCAAGGCCAATTGTGCTCCCTCTGAGCGCTGGCAGCTTGATGGCAAAAACAAAAGAAGTGTTAAACAAACCAGAATATGTTTTATATTATAGATTCTCATTTTCTCAATCAGCTGTGCAGAACTTGTCAAGAGTTAATCACTTGAATTTCTTGTCTCTTAATGTGTTTGAGAGCATTAGTTGTAAAGTTGTGAAGAGATAGAGTTACAGGTATACAGTGAATAACCCTATTTGAGTGTATATGTTCTAATCCATACTATGGCTGGAACTAAAGTACTCTCAAGTAAATTTGTACAGACCAAAGTTAAATAAATGTAATGATGGAAGTGGCACTCATCAGGACCGCCCTGGGAGAAAGTTTTCTATATGAATCCTTATGTGTTTCTACATAGTTTTCTGTGCTTTTTATTATTATAAGTCTTATTATAAGCTATGTAATTATTATAAGCTATGTAATCTCATTGGTCAGCTCTCTCTATCTCTCCCGCTCTCTCTCTGAAAGAATTCACCAGCTGCGTCTATTTCTGGCCTCCCCTCGCCGTCGTCCGTTTTTTTCCCGCCTGTCTGACGTCAGCAGAAAGTTATTTTCATGAATGGAGGGGGCGGTCACGAGGAGCTGGTGACGCGCGTGCTTGCGGAAGCGCGGAGTGGAATGTTGGTTACACTGTTGTTGTTTTTGTAGTTTAGCGTTGTGTAGTTGGCGGCTCCGTTTCTCGGCTCGGCTGCGGGACACACGCTCGGAGCCCCCAGGTCCGCGACCGGCCACGGAGACGCGCGCCTGCTGCTGCTGGATAATAAAAAAACCCGGTGTTTGGGAGTGCGCGCTCCCGGCGAGGAATTCCGCGCTCACGAGGTAAGAGGCGGTGAACGCGCGTTGCCCGCACGAGCTCGGGGACACGCTTTAAAAATTCCTGCTGGAATCGCGGAGGAATCTGCGCCTTATTACTAGATGCGTGCGATCCAGGTTCAGAAAGTGGAAGATTCGCTTCGGGGTTTCGTTTCGACCGCCTGGGCGACTGCGCTGTAGCTCGGCTGCAGCGGAGCCGCCCAGGCGGTCGAAACGAAATCACGGTGCGAATCATACACTTTCTGAACCTGGATTACCAACATATAACTAATACAGCGCAAAACAGCTGTATTAACCTTTTATAAAGTATCCCACACCTTTATATATTGTTTTTATTCCTTTTATCATCACTTCCAACATTTTAACACGGGTATATTTAGATTTATTATAGGTTTATAGCTGTTATATTAGTATAAAACTAACTAACAACAATAATAAGGTATTATAATAGTAATGTGGACACGTGCGTCTGTGTGTGTGTGTGTGTGGTGTGTGTATGTGTGTAAACGACAAGCAAGCAATAAAACAAGCAAGCAAAGCGTTATACAGACTAGCATATATAGTTTACTTTTGTTTTTATTTTTTACTTTATTAAATAAAAAAAAGGTTTTAGGTTTTAATGTCTTCTTGACATCATGATTATGGAGCTAATACAATTTTTAATATAGTGTTTTCTTGTTTAAAAAAATACACAATTTAATCTAGTGTCATGTTTGAGCATGTTTTGACTCAATGTACTTCGCATTTACTGGTTAAAATTCTTTATGTAGTCTAAAATAAGGTTGTAATTGAGTGTTTATCACGATGTTGACCTGTTTTATCATGCGTTTACTGTTTAAAATCCGTACTTAGTCAAAAAAAGAGAGGTCGTAGTTCGATTAGTATCCCACGTGTAAGCACTATGTTGACGTAATGGAGTATTTATTTTGTATTTATTTCAGTGTACCGATTGTAATTCGTTTTTTAAGTGTGTATTTATCCTAATATAAAGTTGTAATGGACTTATATTATAGCACGATTATGACATTTAAGCATGATTTCTATAAATATAGTTTACACGTTCTTATTTGTATTATTTAATCGTAAGTTTACATTTAAGCAAGTTTTTTGGCTTTAAAATTCATTTTAGTCTAATTGGAGGTCGTAATTTGTTATTATCTCATATTTGATCACGATTTTAGATGTTGCATAGTTGCATTTTATTGTTTGTAGTTTGTATTACTGTATTTATTATTAATATTGTATTATTTATTCGTTATCTCACTTTTTAAGCATGGTTTTGACGTGATGTGAGGCGATTTTCTTGTTAAAATATAAAAAGTAGCCTACTATAAGGTTGTTTTTAAGTGTTTTGACAGTTATCTAAAATTGTAGCATGATTCCGACGTCAAATAATATGTATTTCTCTTTAAAATCCACATTTACTCTAATTGGAGGTCGTAATTTATTGTTATCTCATATTTGATCGCGATTTTAGATGTTGCATAGTTTGCATTTTCTTGTTTGGAGTTTGTATTATTGTATTTACTGTATTTGTTATGAGTATTGTATTATTTAATCGTTATATCACCTTTTGAGCATGTTTTTGACGTGATGTAAGTTGTGTTTTCTTCTTAAAATGTGTATTTAGCCTAATATAAGGTTCTAATTGACTGTTTTGGCAGTTATCTCGTATTATAGCACGTCATATTTTGATATTTCTCTTTAGAATTCATATTTAGTCTTAATAAAAGCTCGTAATATATTGTTTAATTGTTTTTTTTTATCTCTTTTAAACACGTTTTTGACCTAACATTTTAGCTGCGTGTTTTTGTTATTTATCTCTTTTATACGTAACTATTCTCTGTAACGTTAAGTAAATTACTTATCTAACGTTACGACATGAGGAGAAACAGAGCACGTGGTGTGTGTCCTGTAGGATTTGTGGGACAAAGGGCGCTGTGGTCAGCTCCTGATCTTACCCCGCTCCTCCGGGCACATCTAACATCACACAGTGTGACACATTAAAGCGCGCGCTAGCGCGAGGTAAACACCGCGTTATTCCTCCACGCTGTTTGCGTAGCTACGCTGCGCTGCGCTCTGTAGTGGCCAGACGCTGGGCAGAGTTCAGGGTGACGTCATGCCAGAGATGTGGGAGTGAGCGCGTGTTTTTCGCTCGCTTACGAAAAAAAAGGTCATTAACGCAGCCCCGCGTTTCCCAAAGCTATCACAGGGAAACGTTAGAACAGCGCCTTTAAGAAGAAGAGGCTTCCAGGAAGGGTTAGTAAATCTGTAAAGCTACAGAAATAACGTTCCAGGAATGCTTTGAAGTCGTGTGACGTAATAGTAAAAGTGTCCATCACTTTCCAACATTGTTAGAACGTTTCCCACACAAAAGCGTCCCAATACAATGTAATAAATGTGGCATTAACACAGTCATATAAACCCTGTTTATAAAAAAAAAAAAAAAAAAAAATATATATATATATATATATATATATATATATATATATATATATATATATATATATATATATATATATATATATATATATAACTTGTTATCTTCCGTTATTTTTTGAAATATGCGTATGAAATCTGAAAAGAAATAAGACCATTCTGAACATCTGGAAAATACAAATGTAACTTTTTTGTTATAACATTTAGTAAATCATTGTAGAGTGAGGCAGAGCAAGGTAGAATGAAGTAGAAAGAGGTAGAATGAGGTAGAGTGAGGTACAATAAAGTAGAGAGAGGTAGAGTGAGGTAATAATGAAAGAGAGGCAGAATAAAGTAGAGAGAGGTAGAGTGAGGTAGAAATAAGTTGATTCACAAACTGAAAGTTTTTAGCCATAACGTTTAGAAAGACATTTGGACAGGGAACAATGTGTGAGGAATGTTGTAATAACATTTTAATAACATTCAATAACATTTTATAGCATGATGCAGACCATTAATTATTACAATTAATTATTACATCACACTTTTTTAAAGAAAATTCCTGGAACATTATTTCTATAACATTTCAGTCTAACCTTAACAGAACTTTTTAAACACATCGCTGAACATTCTAGTGCTAAGCAATATTACCTCAAATTATTCTTACCATTATTTAATTGCATAAGAAAAATTAATGCGATTGGAGGTTGGCCAGTTATGACAATTGTATTAATGACTAGAAGTACAATATATTAAAATTACCTCAATCATTTTTCCTGATCTCGATATTACTGATTATGTTTTTCTACCTGACTCTACCTCACTTTACCTACTCTGCCTAACTCTACCTTAAACTGCATCACTCTGAAGATCACTTTGCCTCATTCTACCTCACTCTGCATCACTTTACCTTGCTCTTTTTCCCTCTTTCTTACTCCACTTTGTTCTGCCTCACGCTACCTGTAACTGCCTAATTTTACACCTCACTTTGTCTGCCTCAAACTTTGCCTGCCTCTTTCTCCTTCCTTTACTTTGCCTCATTCTACCTTGCTCTACCTCACTGTACTTAACTCTCTGCCTTATTCTGCCTTGCTGTACCTCAAACTGCCTCAATCTGCATCACTTCACCCCACTCTTTCTCATTCTCCTTACTCTACTTTGCCTCATTCTACCTTGCTCTACCTCACTGTACTTCACTCTGCCTCATTTTGCCTTGCTGTACCTCAAACTGCCTCAATCTGCATCACTTCACCCCACTCTCTCATTCCCCTATACTTTACTTTGCCTCATTCTACCTTACTCTACCTCACTGTACTTTACTCTGCCTCATTCTACCTTGCTCTGCCTCAAACTGCATCACTTTACCCCACTCTTTCTCATTCTCCTTACTCTACTTTGCTCTAAGTCTTGCTACCTGCTCTACCTCAATCCACTTTGCTCTGCCTCTGCTCTACTCCTCACTCTACTCCTAATTATACCTCACTCTGACTTCATTCTACTTTGCTCTATATTAAACTGCCTCAATCTGCATCGCACTACACCTCGCTCTACCTCACTTTACTTTGCTCTGCCTCACTCTTTTACACTACCCTAATGTACCTTGCTCCGCCTTGCTCAGCCTCACTCTACCTCCAGCCTCGTTATGTCACATGAACACAGTCTGCCGCCTGTAGAGCTCCCTCTGTTGCTGCATGTGGATAAACACAGTTTGAGGTTGCTGTTATTCATGACGATATCACAGCTTGTTTGATTTAATTAATTATTCATAAAAAAACTCATATCACGGAAGCAGTATTATTAAAATACTAGTTATATTATAGCCACAGTAGGGAATTGGAGGGTTTGACCTTTTTGCATTAATTGTTTAGTCTAACCCATAACATTCTCTGTAAATTGTGCTATTAATATCAGTATTAATATTATTAATACTGTATTAATATGGTGCTGTTTCTGTTCTATATGTGTCCCCTTATTTTACTGTATCTCATTGAGCCCTGCTAGAATGTTCCTGAGTGTGCAGTCAGTTAATCTGCAGACTGTTCACATTCAGGAACATTGGACAATAGTCCATTTTGTGGGGTGGCGAGAGTACTAGAGCTACGCCCTCGTAGGAAAAGTGAGTCATGAGTGGATAATGTGATTCATTTCCACATGTGATTATATTAAAAAAAGGAGAGTTGTCATTAGAACCTTCAAAGGGAGTTCTTTCTTTCTGTTACTCTCTAATGCCGAGTGTCAGGAACAGACTGGGTATGTTATGTCTGAAACATGATCATTTATGGAGAATTTAAAAAGGGTCACTATTCACTTGCATTCACTTACATTCAGTGGAGGGCTGCTCTTCTCTCCAGCTTTGGTGTTTAGTCAGTATCGTAATACTTTGGCTTTGGCTCTTGAGGTAAAATCATTGCACTGAGACTCTCGGCGTAAGTTCTCTACGAGTTCTGCTGCTATGAATTAGGAGCTCTACCTCCTATGAGACCCTGATGTAATGCTGTCTGCTGGCCTGGCCTGTGTAGCAGTGATGGTAGTGATAGCAGTGATGAGCTTTAGCAATGATGACTTCATTAATTTTTCCACACAAACACTAAAAGGAAACAGTTGCGGGGCTGAGATTACGCTCACGACTTGACATTAGGCACCTATGAGTAACAAAATACTTAAAAGCTGACACATAATCTCATTGATATGATGCTGATATGTAATTTAAAAAAGTTAAATAAAGCTTAAGAATTCAAGCATTTTAAATATATATATATATATATATATATATATATATATATATATATATATATATATATATATATATATTCTTGATTCTAGAAACATCTAACAAATGGTTCTAAGTTCTAATCAAGAATTAGCAGCTAAAATAATAATGCCTCTGATATTACGCAGGTAGTGAGAGGTAAAGTGATTTAGAGTAAGGTAGAATGAAGCAGAGTGAGGTGGATAGAGGCAGAAAGAGGGAGAGCGAAGTAGAAAGATTGAGATAGACAGAGGCAGAGTGAGGTAAAGAGAGGTAGACTTAGGTAGAATGAAGTAGAGAGAGGTGGAGAGAGGCAGAGAGAGGTAGACAGGCAGAGTAAGGGAGAGTGAGATAGACAGAGGCAGAGCAAAGCAAAGTGGTAGATGAAGGCAGAAGGAGGTAGAAGGAGGTAGATAGAGTCAATACGAGGTAGACAGAGGTAGAGCAAGGTAGAGAGAGGCGACAACAGGTAGAGTAAGGTAGAATGAAGTAGCGAGAGGTGGAGAGAGGCAGAGCGAGGAAGAGTGAGGTAGAATGAAGAAGAGAGAAACAGAATATAGTAGAGTGAGGTGGAGAGAGAGGTAGAACAAGGTAGACAGGCAGAGAGAGGTAGACAGTAGCAAAGTGAGGTAGATAGAGGCAGCGAGAGGTAGAATGAAGTAGAGAGAGGCAGAACAAGATAGAGAGAGGTGCAAAAGGTAGAGTAGAAGGAAGTATAGAGAGATAGAGAGAGGCAGAGCAAGGATAAGTGAGGTAGAATGAAGTTGAGTGAGGTAGAAAGAGGCAGCAAAAGGTAGAATAAGATAGAGCGAGGTAGTGAAAGTTAGAGTGAGGTAGAGCGAGACAGGGCGAGGCAGAATAGGGTATTCATTCATTGTGTTTATTACCTCTAGACTATAACGATATATTTACCGTATAATTTACGATATATTGCTCAGACCTACAGCACACTTCCTATTTCGCTGCCAAGTGCAAACGTCTCAGAGAAGGAACTGAGCTCATTAGCTCATGGTTGACCTTTGGCCTGGTGATTTATGTGGAAAAGCTTGGAGGAGGTCCACCCGCTGCTCCTCTTTATGTCATACTGTACGCAGGCAGGCAGCAGGCAGGCAGCGTGACCTCGTCTGAGGGTTTGTCTGACTCACACAGGCTGAGGTGTTTGTGGCGCTGACCTCCCACACCTATTGCGTCGCATGCCTGCCTGTTTTAGAAGCTGAGAGGAAGCGCGTGCTCGTCTCAATCATAAGATGCACACGTGGGTCGGTCACCAGCGAGGCCCACGCATGCGACCCGCTCCCCTATTTGCCGTTAGTGGCGGCGGCCTGCACTCACGCAGCCCTGTGGATGGCCAGGGGTCGGGTCACATGACTCGCCTCGGCCATGCCTCGCTGCGCTTTGCTGGAGGTCAGGGGAAAATCAGAGGCGTGATATTTGTCAACAGCAGATAAGTGCGTGCCAAATAGGGCGCAGGAAGGCTGACAAAGGGCTGTGGTGAGAGCTGGCGATGCATCTGTGTAAAAGGGTAGCGGATGCTTACTGTACTCTTTGTGGTTTTGCAGAGCAGACTGTGAAAGTGAATGAAACAGTGGCGGCTGGTAGATTAATGACTCAGAGCGAAACACTGGGAACTCCAAAAGCCTGAAACTTTCTAAATGAGTAACGGGTCAATATTAGCCCAAGTCATCATGAAATGATGGTTCATTTTGCTTCCATCTGGTCAGGGGTCAGATTTGTTCTTGCAGAATCCTGCCAATTATTGATAAGCACGATTTGATCAAGCTTAGTGTTCAGACTGGCAGCCAAAATCAGATTTTTGGCATATCTAGATCAGCGGTTCTCAAATTGAGAGTATTGTCTCAACCATTCAGCTGAGGGTAAAGACAAGCACATGCCTCCTCGGACACATGTGAAGTCAGCTACCGCCTCTTTTCCAACTGCTGCTGATGCATCTCTGCCGAGCAGCATCAGAGCGTACGCGGAGGAAAGCGCAGCGACTCGGTTCTGATACATCAGCTCACAGATGCAGCCTTGTGCTGATCGACATCACCCTAGGAGTGATGAGGGTAAAGAGTGCCATCTACTACTGTACCCACCCAGAGAGACTAGGGACAATTGTGCTCTCTCGGGGCTCTGGCAGCTGATGGCAAGCTGCATAACCAGGATTCGAACCAGCGATCTCCCGATAATAGAGGCAGCACTTGTGATCACAACCTGATTTGTACATATGTGTACATGGTACTCAGTCTGCACTCTCTAATCAGATTTCAGGGTGCCTTTGAGTCACAATGCGACCATGACATCATTAAATCCAGAGTGACGAATGTGTGGGGGTCCAAAAAGAGCGTCGACTTTCATACTACAGCAACCCACGCAAATAGTCATTTCAACCTGCAGTCTGAACATACAAACATACAGTATTCAACCCATACAAGATCCATTCCTTTCTGATCTACAAAAATGAAGCCAAAAATGTTTAGAATGTTGTCAGATTCGCAACCAGAGTCTGTGCAATGGAAAACCGAGGCGGAGTCAGACTGGTGGTTAATTTCTAAGTGTAGCCCTGTCTCCTTACGATATAGCAAACTATAAGTGTATAAACTAGACTAGTTTTGTCAGTGATAAATGGAGATGGGCAGAGGTATATACAGCTCTGTAAAAAATAAAGAGACCACTTCAATTTCTGAATCAGTTTTTCTGATTTTGCTATTTATGTATATCTTGAGTAAAATGAACATTGTTGTTTTATTTTATAAACTACAGACAACATTTCTCCCAAATTACAAATAAAAATATTGTCATTTAGAGCATTTATTTGCAGAAAATGAGAAATGATTCCAAGAAATCAATATTTGGTGGAATAATCCTGTTTTTAATCACAGTTTCATGCATCTTGGCATATTGTCCTCCACCAGTCTTACACACTGCTTTTGGATAACTTTATGCTGCTTTACTCCTGGTCCAAAAAAATTCAAGCAGTTCAGTTTGGTTTGATGGCTTGTGATCATCCATCTTCCTCTTGATTATTATATTCCAGAAGTTTTCAATTTGATAAAATCAAGGAAACTCATCATTTTTAAGTGTTCTCTTATTTTTTTCCAGAGCTGATTTCACTTTTTAAAGAGGGGTTGGGCTGTACAAGATTATAAATACAGTCATCAGGCTGACCAATATCTGACAACTTCGTTCAGTAAACAAGAGCTTAGACAGTCAGTCAGCATGGGTGTAGTATTAGCCTGATAATGTCTCTCGATTAAAGTGGGCAGGGTGTGCATTAGATCTTTCCAGGTCCCACTGAGAGCGCTGTGGGGGTGTTTTTGAGCCACAATGTGCGAACTGCTCCCTGCCCTTTTCCAGTTACTCGCACCAGTTCCTGGATCTGAGAGGAGAGAGCACGCCACACTGTGGTTTTGGGCTGTGGATATGCTGTCTGGAGCTCAGAACCCATTTGGGTGATTCGATGTTTATGCCTGTAAGAAGTGCTGATGGATTTCACAAAGCACTGTTTCTCAGAAAACTGGACAATATAAAGCTAATGTGAGGATTGTGCAATGAGAATGGCTGTTACACCTCATCATCCTGCTGGATAAATAAATGGTTGGTGGTTGGTGGAGTGAAGTGGATAACAACACTGACTTCCATGTGGTAGGCTAGGGTTCAGTTCCTTGGCTACACCTGTAGTTAAAAAAACTCTACATTCTCCTACCTGTGTGTGAACATGATTCAAAATTACAGTATGCCACTCTGGATAAGCATTTCCGTCACTCAACGTAAATGTAGCGCAGTGTAGTGGTTAACACCACCCACCCTGTGGCACACTGACAGGAACAGTAGTGGCTCAGCAGGTAGAGCACCGAGTTATTGACGACAGCGTTGTGGGTTGTCCTTTCATACATGTGTAACTTGTGATTCACAAGTTCGTTACTCTGGATAAGCACATGAGGAACACAAACGATGCTGTAGATGTGTAAATGTGTAGCATAGTGGATAACAGTGCTCAACCTGTGGCAGAATAGGTTTTGATACCCTGTCTGGAAAAACCCACTACTAAAACACTACTAAACTAATATGAGAACCTGGGAAAGTCTCCTAACATTTTCCAACATT
Organism: Astyanax mexicanus; assembly: GCF_023375975.1. NCBI lineage: Eukaryota > Metazoa > Chordata > Actinopteri > Characiformes > Acestrorhamphidae > Astyanax > Astyanax mexicanus. Next base: position 57,359,108 of record NC_064410.1, on the reverse strand, counting down.
ATCCAAGTTGCTCTGGAGAAAAGCATCAGACAAATGCCATAAATGCAAATGTGGATAAACATGACTGTGGTTGTGGTTGGTGTAGCGTAGTGAGCAAAAACACACTTTCTTTGCTCTGGACCTTGTGACTTTTCAATTTGGTCCAAACCAAACCCAAAAAGCAAGACCAAAGTCCAAAACGTGGTCCGAACAGGTAGACTCGGTCCAGCTCAACAAAACCATTGTCGGGTTCATTTGCAGTGTGAAAAACTTTTTTGATGGCTCAGCCTTTTTCAGGAAAAAAATACAGGAAGTTGATGCAGGCTACCATCACCTATTAAACAATAGAAGAAGAAAAAGAACCAGTCTAACAGATTACATTGTTGATTCCTGTATCTACTGTAACTGTAGATTAACCCTAATTTATATACAGAAATGAAAGGAATCTGAGAAATCTGTTACAGTCTTGGCCAAGACTCACATCTCTATATTCTTATAAATATTTGCAACAAGATTCAAATAAACTGTAAGTGTTTATTTTTTTTACCACTGCTTAAGCACGGCAATCGCATTCTTGTCCTGAATGAACTCTAGAATCGTTTCTTTTTTTTGTGGTGAGAACATGATGTGACCTCGATCTTAACCAACTTTCAGCTCTGCAGGTGTTGTTAAAACTGGTATATTAGTCATAAAATTACTTCAGCTATGAGTAAAGTGTTAAAATGTGCTCTTGCAGCAGGCTAAATTGCACTGAAATGAGTGCTTTAGCCTAGAATATAGGACCTTGCTTTTGTATTTACTTTCTTGCTGTCTCTTCTACTCTGTATCTGACAAAGTAGCAAAGAGAACATGCTTATTATGCTGTTTGTTGTAATGCAGCTGTGTGAGTTTGGGGTTTTTTACACTGTGTGAATCCAAACCCAACTAAACCAAACCAATCCCAGGCAAGGGGAAAACTCACCAAATACACAAACTCACTAACTAACTGACTCAGATCAGGGCAAGCTTAAAAGTGTTGTGGAGGTAAAAACTCCCTGTGTCACTTTTGATAAGGTTGTAAGCCAAATGTCTTTAAAGGTAAACGTTTAAAGCTTATATTTATCTGGCTAATTGAGAAAAGAAATCCTGCTGTTTTGTGAAAAAATACAGCTCAAACAACTGTCAATCTCTCCACAAAATAGAGGCCTGCATATTCAAGTAGCTCTCAGATTGCCTGCCTGCAGTTATTTAACCAGCCCATCTCAAACACCTGTACAATGTGCTGGGTCTGCAGGACAGCTGAAAATAGTTGGGCTCCACATGTTCCTTCCTTTAGGGATTGTGTTCCTCGCTTTCTACTGGTTTACCCACGCCGTAATAGCTTCCTGCCGCACATACTGGACGGGCTGGTCTTTGTTTTGTGCGTGCTTCGCATTTCTCCAAATCCCTGCGTCCCAAAGTTGGGAAAAAATGAGCTTTGCTCAGATATCCACCTCTCCTCCCTATCCGCAGAAAGTTCCGGCGGTCACGCCAGCCCCGTTCCCTCATACTTTTCCTTCCGCCCCACGAAACAACGGGATTTTCCAGGAAACGTCAGTTTGGGAGGGTGTGATTCCCTGCCGCTCGTCCTCGCTCTTACCAGTAAACAGCGTGACTCACCACTCAGCTATGCTCTCCGTTTCCTTTACATAATACCCCGCCGCTGCAGCGCTGTGGAGCACGGTGGGCAGGGTCCGGAGCAGACGGGCCTCTTCACCTCCCTGTGAAAAACACAGCCCAGACTCCGGAGCAGGGAGGAGCCAGAACCGTCTGAAACCGGTCCTCTCAGCACCGCCGGCATGCCGAGTCTGCACAGTTAACTAGAGGGTAGAGAGAGATAGCAAAACAAACAGAGAGAGGGCAGGCCGGCGTGCCGTTTATCACGTCGGGGTTGAAGCAGGTGCTTTGAAGTGCTGTTTGACATCGCCCCGGGTCTACTCTAATAAGTTACCTTTCACAACTGCAGCTCTGAAAGCTCAGAGGCTTTGAACTTGAGTTGAGTTGACTTGAGTTGAACTCTCTTTGCTGAAACACGACAGATTCACAACAGTTCACAACAACATAAACACTAGTCCTGGGCGGTATGACCAAACATGTTTATCACTGTATTTTTCAAGATACGGACGGTTTCACAGTATTTTTAATAATTATATTTAATTATTATTATTTATTAATGTATTTAAATAAATTATTTATTTATTTTTGCATTACTTTATGGCTTTTATATACACTGACTTTCCAAAAAAAAACGTCGCCACCAAAAAAAAAGTTCACACACTCTATTTGATTGAAACATCTTTAGCTTTGATTGCGGAACACACTCACTGTGGCATTGTTTCAGTAAGCTTCTGCAATGTCACAAGATTTATTTCAATCTAGTGTTGCTGAATTAATTTTTCACCAAGATCTTGCAGCATTGATGATGGTAGAGTCTGACCAACCGCTGCACAAAGCAGCTCTTCTCCATCCAGCACATCCCAAAGATTCTCAATGAGGTTAAGGTCTGGACTCTGTGGTGAACTCTCTCTCTCAATCCATGTGTGAAAATGATGATCTCATGCTCCCTGTATCACTCTTTCACAATTCCAGTCCCATGAATCCTGGAATTGTCATCTTGGAATAAGCCTGTGCCATCAGGAAAGAAAAAAATAACAATATATGGAAGAAATCAGACTTCATTAGCATTAGTTTTATCTCTTATGCTGAATAAATGATTCTGTACTCCGAGCTGTTGATCGATTGTGCAATTCCATTCCATTGAGTGAATAATTGCTGTTTGCTATTATTTTTCTATTTTACACGGATATAAACACTTATATTGCAAGGAACAGTAGCAGGAGCTCCTCAGATAAAGTGCTGTTCTCATTTCTCCCTAGGTAGGACAGAGCAGCAGGACGAGTGTTTTACTCCACAGAGCAGAGCTACCTTTACTTCAGTGTGTTATGATAACTGGCTAGCATTAGATAGCAAGCTGTGCCAGTATGCTCTTTGGCAGTGCTGTTCTACACGGCGCTCTGCAGTGCCTGTAGTGGTATGGTGGTATGTGAAAACTGAATACCCCCATCAGTATACCAGAACTAATAAACACCAAAACACTCCAACACTGTCAACTAAACAGTAGTGCTAGGGGATTCATTTGATGTCAGAGACAGAAAAGTCAGAGACAAAAGCTCTGAATATGTGGTGGCACAACACATATTCCTCCGGTCCTTCATCAGTGCTCACAGTGCACTGCCCATAAGATGCTGCTCACAGGGCCATAGGATCCTGCTGTTGGCTGAATTTTCTGATTAGTGAACCATTCTCAGTCCAGCAGTGACACTGATATGTTTAAAAACTCCAGCAGCACTGCTGCATCTGTATCTGATCCAATTATATCAGCACAACACACATTAACACCTTATACACCATCATCATCATGCCAGATACATTTATGTTTCTATCACAAACCTGTAAAGATTTGCTCATATCTTTGAAAAAAATCTAGATTTTATTTATTTATTTTTACAATATCACCCAGCCCTGCCACGGGAGCTTTAAACCATAAGTAGTGCAGCTAACCAACTACTGTATATTGCTGTGATGCAGCATTAATGCAAAAAAAGCACATTGAGATCTTAGATCTTGGCTTTATACTGTCTGCAAACAAATTAAAGCCTGAGTAAATATATAAGAAACACACACAAAAAAATTGTTAGCTTTTTTCTCACGGTTCCAACTTTTTCTGTTTTTAATTTGCAGCTGGATGAGACTCCAATTTGGCTTGTTTTTAATTTTTGACTATTTTAATTTAGAGTATGTCCAAATTAAATGATGAATTGGCCGATTTAATTTTGCCCAAAAAAAAAACGAAAAAAAAAAAAACTATTGTACAGCCATTAAAGCAGAACCATGTAACGCTTGGTAAATATTATTACTGCTGGACGGAGATTTAGTCGTAAACAATTCTACTGCTTTGTTTTATAGGGATCAAATGAAGTCATGCCAGTGAGCATGACGCAGAGTCCTGTAGCGCTTCACATCGCCGTAAATAATGGAAAGTGTTGAGGAACTGGTGGGGAACTTGCTCACAGAAGGGATTTTTCCTTTTTGTGAAACTCAGCACTGCTCAGACATCTTCACAACAACTGCATTAATGACTGTGATCGGCTGTTTCTGATGATCCAGTGACTAATATCCTCATGACACCACCTACAGATTAAACACAGGGGGATGATCATCTTAACCTTGTGATTCCTGAAAACTTTCACTTCTGTTTTATCCTTTAGCAGCAGCCCTGATATTCATTTAGCTTTTACTTTTACACAGCAGAGAATCTACAGTCTATAAAAGTTGGAAGTTGTGTTGAAAATACAATGTTTCTTTGATTTACTTTGATGTTTATTACTAATCATAATGAATTGAGACATTACTACTTTTTCGGCATTATAAGGCGCACTTAAAATCCTTTAATTTTACCCAAAAATTATCAGGGCACCTTATAATCTGGTTCACCTTTTGTATGAATTTTACCAGTTGTAAAGCCAGTACATCCAGCACACATTTGTCTTTAAAATATATATATATATATATATATATATATATATATATATATATATATATATATATATATATATAAATATATATATATTTTTTTAATTACAGTTTTGTTTACGTAAATTAGCTTAGCTTTACCATTGCCGTTACATTTTAGCCATTGGGTGGCGAGACCTGCTGAATTAGAAGGAAAACATGGTGACACCCCTGTTCCTTACTAGTGTTGCATAATGCACCTTAAAATTCAGTGCGCCTTATGTATGAAAATAGACCAGAAAATTTATTTATTTATAGTGACATTTATTTATAGTGTGCCTTATAATCAGGTGTGCATTATAGTTAAACACATTATAATGATTAATAACGTCTTAATTATTTGAGACATTATGTTGTTAGTACTGCTAATTAATTAATTGGTTGATTTTTGCAGTGTCGCTAAAATGTCGTACTGTCTAAAACGCTGTTTGTGATTTTGGGAAACAGCACTGATTATATCTAACTTTACCCACAGTTTGTCTTCTGCTCTGTTGATTTCTTTGTCAGATTTAATCAGTACGACTGCTATTACATGATGGATATCATGATACTGTATCTGTTATCACGATGGGCAACGAGCAGATCTACCGCAGCCATTAGCATGTGGTGCAATAAGCTGTTGTCTCCTCAGGGGTTCAAAGTAACGTATGTCATTTCACTTTGCGCAAGAGTGTCATAACATATTTACAGTCCACAGTAATGTGATTATTACAAACTCTGATAAACATCTGTCTGCTACAGGAGTGATAGATAAATAATATGAATTCTAGAAAAATGTTGTTTAGAATTTGACATTCCTGACGAAAGCCGTGATCATGATGACCCGACGGATTGATGAATGCAATGATGAACACCTCATGCTGTAATCAGGGTGATAACTCACTGACTGACTCACTTTTGCATGATATCAGAGTTCGGCAGCACGCCCGGGGCTTTAGACGTAGCCGGATGAAACACTGGTTGATGCATGTGAATAGATATAAAGTGATATTAAACTTGTGTCTTTACTAACTTTATAACAAAACTATACAAAAAGCTATATCTTTCTAAGCAGACTTGCATTTAAAATGACTATTGGATTACAATATGATAGGATTGGTACCTAATATAACATGAAATGGAGTACATAAAAGTTCTATTTTGGTTTATATGTATATATGGCGATTTTCCTCCATTGTGTAACCGGTGTTGTGCCAAATTCAGCACCCCCGCCAGGAAAAGCACCCTCTCTCGGCTTTGACTTTACTTAGAAAATGGAAATACCTAAGATACTTTTCTAAGCTACACTGACTCGTAAAATTTTTTTTTTTTTTTTTTTTAGTATCCTCTCCTTTGAGGGGGTGCTTTTCCTGGCAGGGGTGCTTAATTCGGCACCATAGTAGTGCTGAAACCTGCAATATAAAAAATACTATAAAATACTAAAAAAAAGCACCCTTGTTGGGAGCGCGTATGCATCGTATACTTGATAAAAGTGGAGATGATCCACTTTAACTTAACTTAAAAGTAAATTTAATTTTTGGGTCAACAGAAGAAAGAAAGTTACAGGGGGGGATGTTTTTTGGCAGGAAGCTGAATTCTCATACATAAGGCTCACTGGATTATAAGGCGCATTTGCGACACTAGTAAGGAACAGGGGTGTCGCCATGTTTTCCTTCTAATTCAGCAGGTCTTACCGCTTTGGTCTCTCCAAACCATCACTGATTGGTGGAAACTTCACTCTAGACCTCGAGCAGTTTGGACTGTATGTCTCTCCACTCTTCCTCCAGACTCTGCTCCCTTGATTTACAAATGAAATGTAAAATTTACTGATGATCAGTGATGGTTTGGAGAGACATGTCATCTGCTGGTGTTGATCCACTGTGTTTTATCATCAAGTCTAAAGTGAGTGCAGAGGTTTCCCACAAAATTCTTACATTGCATTACACTTCATGCTTCCCAACCATGTGGAGTTCATTTTCCAGCAGGACTGGGCACACTGCCCATACTGCCAAAAGTACCAATTGGTCTATTATTAGAATATAATATTCTGAGACACTGATTTTTGGGTTTTCATTGGCTGTAAGCCATAATCATCTACATAAAAAAATAAATAAACACTTATAGTAGATCAGTCTGTGTGTAATACATCTATATAATATATAGTTTTCACATTTTGTACTAAATTACTGAAATGAAGTAACTTTTCATCAACAATACATCTGAAAGTGAGAACCTTTTTGCAGGAAAGACATTAAGTATGCAGCTTTTCCAAATGGAAAGCGGGGGCCCCTTAAACCTGGTGCAGTATGTGTGTGTGTGTGTGTATAGTGAGGAATGTGGCTCTGTTATCCCCACTTTATGCTCTCTCTCTCTCTCCGTGGCTTCCCTCCCAGGGCTTTTTCCCTGTGACATGTTTTTCTGTTTTGCTAGCCCGGCTCTTGATAGCCAGAATAAGAGCTCCAGTGTTTCCTCAGCCCGCAGAACGTGCGTCGCCAAAGGCAGCGGCAAGGCCGGAGGGGCGGGGGGTGAAAATGCGCCCGTTGTTCTGCTGTAGAGATGATGAAAACGTGGCCTTGGGATGCCAGGGCTTTTCCTATTTAGCCGAGCTGAGGAGGAAGAGGGGGCCCCGCTCCGATCGGTCAGGTCACTTCACTTCCCACTGCAAATGGAAACGCTGGGGCGACCACACGCCGCTGGAATTTGAAGGAAATTCACTCTGGATGTGTGTGAGAGTGAGAGCTGAAAGGGTAGAGGCCCCGCGGAGGCCTTACGGAGGGGGCTGGGGGAGGTTGCGGGGGGTCCGTCTTTTCCATTTGATTCCATGGTCTTCCCTGGAAAGAAAAGCAGGGGCTCCCCCCTTGACGCAGCCCTTTTAAAAGCAGCCACTGCGAGCCTGCATGCTGTCTAGGAATGCTCTTCTCGTCGCTGCTCTTCGGCTTTGCGTCATTTGTCACATAACTTCGTCTTTGTGGCATTAACCCTTGGGGACGGTGCAGCTGTCCCATTTTCCTGCGTTTTTCATGATCCGAAACAGGAGATGGGTGGGAAACGCAAAGCACAAGGGAATGTCGTCATCTCGTGCACGCATACCACCGCTAATATTCGCAGTTTAGCTATATAAGGCTCTAAAAGCTGTATCGTTTTGCTGATATTTTTAGGCCAGATTACATGTCTTAGTCCAGGTTAGCATTGTTGGCGATTAAAGTTAATAACAACCCATTTTTGCAGTGTTTTGCACATACAAACTCCATAAAATCATGTCCACAAATAGATATAATAGAGAGACATAAATACTTACTTTACAGCTGTCTAATCCACCATGATTTTACCATATTTTTCGCACTATAAGGTGGACCAGTTTACAAGGCTCACTATTAACAATTGTCTATTTTCTGGTCTATTTTTCATACTTAAGGTGCACCGGATTATAAGGCCCATTATGCTATACTAGTAAGGAACAGGGGTGTTGCCATGTTTTCCTTCTAATTCAGCAGGTCTCGCCACTTTGGTCTCTCTAGACCATTACTGACTGTTGAAACTTCAGTTTAGCTATATAAATCTCTGAAAGCTGCATCGTTTTGCTGATATTTTTAGGATCAATTACATTTCTTAGTCCAGGTTAGCACTGTTAGCGATAAAAGTTCAAAAGTTTGCATAGTTTTGCCCATACAAACGCCAAAAAAACATGTCCACAAGGCATTAACCCTTAAAGACAGTTGTAAAATTTTACTAACTTTTTTCCATGTTCTGAAACAGTAGATGGGTGGGAAACTGTTGCGGAGGAGCTGTAAAGTTCAGCTACCTCAGCTGAAGTTATCTTATGTCAATTTTTTTCTGTTCCACCTTAAATCATGTTGTCTGTTACTGCACCATTTAAGGAGGAACAGAAAATTTAGCAAGAACATAGCATAGACTTCACTACAAGCCATTTGTTCTTGTTATGAAAAAAGTGCCATAATACACAACACAACATTAACAATTGGGAGTTCTCGCAATGCTCAGCCCAGCATCCGTTTCAGGAAAAAGTACAGTTTCTTTAGGGAAAAGAGCTATTGATAAACAATGCACAAAATGCTGTTTAAGCTGTGAGTGGAGAAGGGTCGTGTGCAAGTGGGGAAAGCTCCCCTTGATACGGAGATCTGCGCAAGAGCAGCAGCCATACCTAACTGAAAAATCAGGCTTTTTGTGTGGATAATTGAGCTGAATGCTTCAAAATGTTTTCAAAAAGTTTTGGTTAGATTTTATTGGTAACTTAAATGATGTTCTATTTTGTTTGATTCCCATTCAAACAGATGAAAGGCTGTTCTGATTTGTATATAGAGATTTTGGTTTCTTCGGTCACTTGTTCCACTGTCTTGCCTACCCCTCTATCCCAACAAGAATCAAGATCCCTAGGCATGAATGCATAAAACTGAGAGGCAGGACTAAGTGCTAGGGGCAAGAAATGAAATGGGATTGGGCCATATTGTCTCGTCTCTAGCTTTATGCTTTTCTGTTTCCATTATCTGAATGAAAAGTGTCTCCTGCCCCCTGCGGGACCTTACGCTGAGCACTAGGCCAGGTGGTATGAATCAAGACTAAGCGGACCTCTCATGTGGCGTAAAGTTTCAACAGTGCGGTTCATTATCTATGCTGAACCTGACCGAGGATCCCCAAACTACTGGCTTTGATCCCGTCATGGCCAAACCATTCAGACCACCGGATAATGCATGGCAGGTGAGCCTCACTAAAACTAACCACACCACTGACTAAGAGCTTACAATCATGGCCCAAACCTGCGCGTCTGCGGGCTACTCAGTGTAGAATCACTTGTCACATAAAAAACCTTCAGTGTCACAGTTTAATAGCTGCACATTTCCTTTACATTCCTTGTGGGATCCGGTTTACTGTAAAAAAGCAAAAAAGACCTGGATATTTCGCTGATTTTTGTCATGTCTTAGAAAAAAAGGAAAGCTTGATCAGTGGGATGTGTGTGTGGGGTCTCCTGTGTTGAATGTGGATGTGATTTCTGCCAGAGTCACTTTCCTGTTTTCATGGACAATTCCCATTCCAAGATAACTGTGCTGTCCACTGTGGGTGGTAAAGCCTTCTATGATGTATTCCTGGGACACACATGTTCCAGTAAATGTCCCATCCAGCTCGAAAACCCACTATCGGTGTGCGTTATGCTTGTATATGTGGATCAGCCCCAGTGCAGCAGTGCTGCTGGAGTTTTTAAACACTGTGTTTAATCATCACTCACTGTCCTCCACTCTCCTATTACACACTCCTACCTACAGCTGAAACACCCTGTAGATAAAATAAAGTCAGAAAAAAGAGAGAAGATCTGAATCTGTTGCTGCACAGTTTACAGTGGTGGTCATCCTTTGGTCCTTCACATCAGTGGTCATAGGAAGCTGCCCATGGGACACTGCTGGTTGGTGGACTACTCTCAGTCCAGCAGTGACCCTGAGGTAGGGGTGGAGGCAATATCGATATAATTTTAAGAAGATTTCATTTTAGTAAAAAAAAAAAAAAAAAAAAATATATATATATATATATATATATATATATATATATATATATATATATATATATATAAAGTTTGTCTACTTCCTTAAAAGTAACTCACCAATACCCTGATTTTATATAAATGAAGTAAAACAACAAAAAAATAACAAAGTAAAACAACAACATATATCTACCACAAATGTGCAGCACATTTAGTGCATGTATATTAACTGCAAACAAACCATATAAAGTAAATACAGTAAATAAAAATACAAAATTGAAAGAATATTGAGAGATTTTTTGCGATATTATTGCATACGATACGATAACTGGCACACCAGTAATCTGAGGTGTTTAAGAACTCCAGCTTTACTGCTGCCTCTGATCCAATCACTGTACCAGCACAACCCACAGTAACACCTCACACACCACTACCATGCTAATCAGTGCAAATAATACATAATAAAAACATAATAACGGCCCAGTGCGGCTCTAGTTGCTTAATTGTAGTGTCTTAGGCTCGTGTTGCCTCAGCCTTCCATTCAGCAGTAGTGTATCTGGAGTGAAGGCTGAGAGAGGGTCTTTATGTCTGTTCAAGACGGGCCAGCTGGGACAGACTGGGGCTGCACGTCATGGTGTGGGGCGGGGCGGGGCGGACTCACGGTTTCCCTGCCTCCGCACTTCGCAAAATTAGGTGCGTGAACAGGAACGGAAAGTTTATTGTCTTAAAAGGGTTAATTCCTTTGTTATGATATTATATTATCACTTTATTAATGCCAAATTAGTGGTCTAAAAATTCCAACAATATTGTTTATCGCAATCATTTCTGGGACAAAATATATTGGTCACAATTTTTTTTTATCGTGGCAGGCCTAGGCTAATCAGCCTAAGTGTTAGGCAAGGTTGAACTCTGGCAACCAGCAACGAAACTTCAGCCCATAGAGACACATCCTAAACAGCCTGGCCTTTTGAAAAGGGTTCGGAAGATGTGAATAAGGACTGAGGAATGTTGGGACACCAGCAGAATGGCAGATAACTCGCATTACGAGGAAGAGATACGAGGCGGCTCAGGAACGGATGTTTTCCCCCGAATAGAGGATTAACAACCTGGGGGAATAATCGCTCTCTTCCTCCTGATAGTCACTGGTGAGAGCGTGGCCACGGCTGGACCTGCAGTCTTTTCCCTGTTAATGAAGGATCACTCATCACATTTCCACCTAAATTGCATTGTTGGCAGAATTTGATGGTCAGCACACGCAGCTAAATATATCCCGCAGAGTTAAATAAGGGCATGAAGCGAGCCAGGAAAGCCCGGTGTAACAGAATCCAGTCTGCAGTCAGCAGCTCTCTCTCTTCTAAAGCTGATAAACTACATTGTCTGAAAACAAAAATATACCAGTGACTGTGTAAGGGAAACTATTCGCGGGTGACAATGCCTTCAGGAATGTTCCGCGTATCTCCCGCACAGAAAAGTACAGTATGGTCTGGGCTCGGCGCAGACGGATCCCAACACGCTCCAAAAAAAGCTGCGTGACCTGCGTCTCCTGACTTCTGCACTTCTCTCTTCTCCTTTTTCAGGGTGAGGTAATGTTTGTTCGTTAGCAGAACGAGGTCATCCGTGGTTTTAACGCGTAATGTGCAGGCGCTTCGCCGCGAGTGGGCCTGGGGAGGCCAGGGACTCTCTGATTGGTCAGGCCCAATAGGGAAACTGGGGAATAGCATTTGGAACATTTTGTTATTTTATAAGAAAAAAAAAATCATTTTCTGAGACTGCTGTCTTAGAATCAGAATCAGAATCTTTATTCGCCAAGTACCAAAATTACAAGGATTTTTTCCTGGTGCATATATAAACATTAAAATAAAATAAAATATACAATACAATTTAAGTATACAAAATGTATAAAAAATATATGATAAAGTGTATTATGCGCTGAATACAGTAACGCTGTAAAAGACAGTAAATTATACAGTAGTTTATACAAATTATATGATACAATGTAGTATACTATAAAATGGTATAATAAAGTGCAGTAAAAGTAATGCGATGTGAGACGGGTCCTTATTTAAGAGAGTAATGGCCTGGGGAAAGAAGCTATGAAGGTGGCGGTTGGTCCGAGACTTTAGAGCCCTCAATTTTGGTTTCCGCAAAGATGGAAGCCGCTGAAAGAGAGAGTAACCATGGTGTGATGGGTCAGCTATAATCTTTGTTGCCCTCTTCTTTATTCTAGAAGAGTAGAGATCTTCAAGCGTGGTTTGCCGACAGCCAATGATCTATTCTGCATATCGCACTGTTTGCTGTAGCTTACGTTTGATGTGCAGGGATACGTATTAGTATTAGAAATTAATATTGTGGACAAAACGTCAAGGGTCCGTCCAATAAAAACCTAATAAATACAAATTCAAAAAACTCTATATGGCCAAATGTTTGTGGAAACTCCCTAAAAGGACTGCTTTATTCAGCTTCCTTAAGTTGCTGCTTCCATTGCTCAGACAGATGTGCAGATGCATCCACACAAATAGATTGCCAATAGAATAAGACCGTCTGGAGCAGATAAACATGAACCTTTAAGCACTGAAATGATGTAGCTCAATCCAATACTTTTGAGGATATTTTAATGCTATGTTTTTGGTGTTAGAAATGAATATTGATACTTTAGCAGTATACCGAGTCTGCTAAATCTTCCCCAAGGTCTTTTTGGGTCAAGCAGGGGATTTGACTTTCTGGCAATCCTATGAGCAGCTCTCTGAAATGTTTCTTGGTATTTTATATCTTAGGAACTGGGGAACTGAGGGAATGGCAACCTGAAAATGCTTTGATATGTTCTTGTAACCCTGCATTCACACTGGCAGGGGATACGTCGCTTGTGTCGCCCCAGGTTTGTCTGTTGTGGGTGTGTTGCAGGCTGTTTGCATTGTTGAAAGTGGGAGTTGTACTGGCGTGGCCGGTTAGCATGCTAGCAAGCTACCTATTGAGCCATCCGCTACTTTCTTCCAAGCTTACGTTTTTGTAAAATAGTATCTGTATTTGTTCAAGAATGTATCATTTAAAACATAAAGATCAGAAATCGACCTATTTGCTATGTCCAAAATCAGAATGGACGCCTATTGCTCTGCCATTGTGAATGCTGAGTAACTTTTCCTAGACTGACTGATATTGCTTAAAAGTTAAAATAATACACTGCCTGGCCAAAAAAAGAAGTCTCTACCTGGATTTAAGTAAATAAATGATCTGGTGTTAATGCTGCAGTTGGTCTGCAGGTTTAGGCGATGCAGAAGACTGCAGTCCGGGTCCGGACCCAAACCGATAAACTACTGAGAATGATTTAATTCTGACAGTGTTTATTTAAAGCGGCAGAACTTTTCTTGTCTTTACGGTAAACATGCTTTAATGCGGCGCAGTAAACTCACAAACAGACCAATCACGTGTGCTGTAAGATCACCAAACGCTCTCCTCTGCCAATCAGATCTGTGCAGATTCAGGAGCACAGAGGAGCTCACACAGGCAAAGCATAACAGTAATAATATTAAATAATATTAAACTGCTGTTTTTAAACAAAGCTGATATTCTGTTCAGCGAACGTTTCTTTATATACTGTACGATTTGTCATTTTAATATAATTATCATGACAGGCAGGCCTAAATCTAATATAAATAAAATCAAATAGAATAAATAAAGCATTTTGAATAGAAGTTGACATACAGATTCACATTAATAGACTCGATAAGTTAAATTATTGAGGGTGTTTCCATTTATTGTATGATAAGTCGATAATGTGATTATTGTGACATGTATATTTAAAACAATACATATTGTTGAATTATACTGAACAGTATTTGTAATTTGTTGATGACATAAAACACTGACATAATGACAGCACTACTAGGCTTCTTAAGAATACAGGATATAGCACTAAATCACCGTAGTGGGCCGTAGTGAATTGTAATTAAATACCCCTGATCTACATGAATGAGATATGCATCATTCCGACTCTCACAAACTCAAACTGGGTCCTAAAAATAATCGGTGGCATTTCTGCTGAACTGTTTGCGTAAACTCTGGCATTGCGTGAGTATCCCCCGCATATTTCCCCTCATCGGGGAGTCGTATACTGGGGTTATTGAGGAGGTCGCCCACCGTGTGTGTGTGTGTGTGTGTGTGTGTGTGTGTGTGTGTGTGTGTGTGCTGGGCCTTATGAATGAAGCTTGTTTACCATTGGCCTGCTCATGTGACCAGCAAGCACTCCCACACCCATCACCCAGGGCGTCTCCAGGGCAGCAGTGTGCCAGCCCTCCTGCTTCCCAGCACATTCTGATGCTGGGTGAGATCTCCTCTGAAACACAGGCTGTGTTTTTTTTTTTTGTTTGTTTTGTTTGCTCGTCACCTTTTCTCTTGTTTTGGCAGTGGGGAGCACGAGGTCCTCGGTTTAGAAAGGCATTTTTAAAGCTAGCCTGAGTAAAAATAAGCTGGCGCGGGGAGCTTGAGCGCAGAGATCAGACAAAGCCCTGTGTTGAGGCTGACCTGCTTCTATTATTGTCCTCGCAATGGTCTAGTGAACTACATTGTGGGAACGCTTCCCTCAGCAAGTAAACAGGGCTGCCCTTGTCTGGGGAGCTCGGGAGCTCGGTTATTTGTGGAGTAGTGGGGACCTCTGGTGGAATGTGTGAAGAAGTGTGGGCTGATTTTACTTTACTTTATTTAGGACTGTTTCTTTCATCTAAAACACTGGATTACATTGATCTCTGTTACTGTGGCCTTAATGAGACAGTTGTGTTTAATCCAGGTTTAATTCATGTACAGTATGTGGCATTGTGCATTATTTGATTTATACAGTACCAAGCAAAACTTTTGACATTAAATTCAGTGTTGCATTGTAGATTAACACTAAAAAAGTAATCCAAACTATGAAGAAAAAGTTTTCTCAGTCAGCTTTATGAGGTAGAGTCAACTTGAATCCAGGCTTTAAGTTAAAAGCTGTGCTGAACTCCTCAAGAGTTAATTACTTGAATTTCTTGTCTCTTTATTAAGGTTTGAGAGCATCAGATGTAAAGTAGTGAAGAGGTAGAGTTGGTAAAATACAGTGAATATCTCTATTTGAGTAATGTTCTAATCCATATATTACGAGAAGCAAGAACTACTCAAATATGTAAAGACAAAAAAATGACATAACAATGATGAAACTGGCACTCATCAGGACCGCTCCAGGAACGGAATAGCAAGAGTGCCCACTGTGGTACAGAATAAGTTGCCGCAAGTTAACAGCTCTTGTTTTTTTTTTTAAGTTACTACATGATTCCTTATGTGTTCCTTCATAGTCTGGATCACTTCAGTATTCATTTACAATGTAAGAAGAAAAATACAAAAATAAAAACATTGAACGAGAAGGTGTGTCCAAACTTTTGACTGCTACTGTAGTAGTAGCACTGTGGTACAGTATCATCACTCCGTTCACTATCCAAACTGTATGATGTAACCACTAATAAATCCAGGTGTGTGATCTTAAACCAACATCACGTTTTACCTACTAACCTTTATTCCTAATGGTAATTAAGAGCATGATGCCGCACTAAATCTTGATGATGGTCTTTTAAATATTACTCATAAAAAATAAATATTTGTATGGTAACTGTTAACTTGCAGTTTCTGAGGCCGGTAACTCTGATGAACTTATTCTGTGCTTATTCTTGCTCTCCTGGAATGGTCCTGATGAGGGCCAGTTTCATCATCATAACGTTTTTGATGGTCTTTGTGACTGCACTTGAAATGTTTCAGTTTTGGATTGACTGACCTTAATTTTTTTTAATATTTTTTTTCTTTACTTGAGTAAAGTTGAGCAGTTATTGGCATAATATGCAATAATATGTTTCCTAAATAATTCCACATAGTTTTTCTTTTATAGTTTGGATGACTTTAGTATTCAACACATTATAATTTCCGTAAAATGCTGAATTTATGGTGTGTGCAAACTTTTGTCTGGTACTGTATATATGTATATTTTTCTTGACATGCGTATTGCAATTAGGTATATCAATATTACAATATATATTGTATCATTTTGATCGTATCATATCTTTATATCATATCAAAGCGTCAAATATGATTTTTTTTTTTAAACATAGGAGCTCTAAACTCCTTAAGAGTCACGCCTCAGTTTGTCTTGCTAAAGTTCCTGCTGCATTACAGCGGTTGGACAATGAAATTGAAACACCTGTCATTTTAGTGTGGGAGGTTTCATGGCTAAATTGGAGCAGCTTAGTGGCCAATCTTCATTAATTGCACATTGCACCAGTAAGAGCAGACTGTGAAGGTTCAATTAGCAGGGTAAGAGCACAGTTCTGCTCTAAATATTGCAATGCACACAACATTATGTGTGACATACCAGAGTTCAAAAGAGGACAAATTGTTGGTGCACGTCTTGCTGGAGCATCTGTGACCAAGACAGCAAGTCTTTGTGATGTGTCAAGAGCCACGGTATCCAGGGTAATGTCAGCATACCACCAAGAAGGACCAACCACATCCAACAGGATTAACTGTGGATGCTGTAAGAGGAAGCTGTCTGAAAGGGATGTTCGGGTGCTAACCCGGATTGTATGAAAAAAAAAAACAGAACTGTCCGTCGCCACAATAAATTATTGTGGTCTAAAACCAGGTGTTTCGGTTTCATTGTCCAACCCCTGTATATCATGTTGTGAAGCTAATCAAATGAATAGGATAAACGTGCGGTGAAGTATGTTATATTGATATCGAGTATTGCAGAATACCAGTATTAAAGTGAAAATATTGTTATTATGAGCAGCATATTGTGAGATGCCCTGTGATTCTCACATCTAGTTGCAATATTAAAAAAAATACAGAAATTAACACCAGAAGTAACCATAAGTAAATGAATCAGCATGTTTGCATGTTTGCGTTGTGTCCTCCTGTCTCTCCTCATTCTCCCTCGTTTTCTCTCTGCAGGCATTTCTTAAGAGTTTCTGACCAGCTGCCTGTATGCAGGGTATGACGACTCATTTCAAACCGAGCAAAGCTTTAAAGGTAAGCGTTTTGTTCCCAGTGCTCTTTCAGTGCCGTTCCACACTTTCCCAGGCCCAGATTAAGCTTAAGCATAAAAAGGATTTTCCTAAAAAAAGCAAAAACATAAACACTCACGCAATAATACTATTTAAGCTCTAAAGCCAAGCTTAAGCCCTGTCTGAGAACCTGCCTCCACACGCAGCTAGGGGTGTTAGAAAATAGCCATAGAATGAAGTATCGCAATATTACGATTTACGATTACGCTTCTCAAAAACACAGTGTTGATAGATAGCACTGCTCTATTTTTTTTTTTAAATAAAATTACAGTTTTCCCCAAATTTGATCCATGTTTACAGTTTGCAATATATTGGGTCTACGCCTGGGTATTGTTTACATTTTTTTTATATCGGAATGGGTTTAATACTTTGAATTAGATACCGATACCTAAACAGTACTTTTTTCGATACCTTTTTTATACATACAAAAAAAACAATAATTATTCTTACACAATATGCAGTATTTATTCAACAACTGTTAACAGTTGTTTTAAGAAATATCATATTAAATTGGCAAAATTTACTTATATTTATATTGGTTGTGTCAGTCACTCAATCATTAATCGTGCTAGTTCCCTGTATTTTTAAGAGGGGCACAGTAATAATAGTGTAGTGTTGTTTAGGTCAGGCAGTCTGAATCTTTTTTACTGTATTATAATATCTCAGGGTAGAGAGAGTGTGACACAGACAGCAATAGTGTGAGAGAGAGAGACAAATTGAGTATGTAAGAATTTGTATTTGTAAGAATCGGTACAATACTGCAAAAAAATAATATTGCAATACTTCAATATATCAATATACAGCTCTGGGAAAAAAATAAGAGAACACTTCAGTTTCTGAATCAGTTTCTCTGTCATTTAGAGCATTTATTTGCAGAAAATGAGAAATTGCTAAAAATAACAAAAAAGATGCAGAGCTTTCAGACCTCAAATAATGCAAAGGAAACAAACAAGTTCATATTCATAAAGTTTTAAGAGTTCAGAAATCAATATTTGGTGGAATAACCCTGGTTGGTTTTTAATCACAGTTTTCTTGCATCTTGGCATCATGTTCTCCTCCACCAGTCTTACACACTGCTTTTGGATAACTTTATGCCTTTACTCCTGGTGCAAAAAGTCAAGCAGTTCAGTTTGGTTTGATGGCTTGTGATCTTCCATCTTCCTCTAGATTAAATTCCAGGTTAAAATTTGGTAAGATCAAAGAAACTCATAATTTTTAAGGGTTTTTTTTTTTCCCAAAGCTATACACATACATATTGATATATTATATAGTCCCCACATGCAGTTCGTACCCACACTCTCTGCCTCTCCGTCTGCAGGTAAAGAAGGAGGCGGGTGAGAATGCGCCAGCGCTCAGCGACGATGAGCTGGTGGCCATGTCGGTGCGGGAGCTGAACCAGCACCTGCGCGGCCTCACCAAGGAGGACATGGTGCGGCTGAAGCAGCGGCGGCGCACGCTGAAGAACCGGGGCTACGCCGCCAGCTGCCGCATCAAGCGCGTCACGCAGAAGGAGGAGCTGGAGAGGCAGAAGACGGAGCTGCAGCATGAGGTAGACAAGCTGGCGAGAGAGAACGCCAGCATGCGGCTGGAGCTGGACGCCCTGCGCGCCAAATACGAGGCCCTGCAGTGCTTCGCCCGGACTGTGGCCCGTGGGCCGCTCTCGCCCGGCAAGGTGGCCGCCGCCGCCACCAGCGTCATCACCATAGTCAAGTCCAACAACCACAGCCCGGCATCCCCGCCGTTCTCCGCCGCGTCGTAGAGGCGTCCGCCAGACCCACGACTGAGGAGGACCTCAGAGATCGGACTCGAGGGGGTGGGGTGGGAGGAGGGAGGCTGACTCTTTGTGACTGTAGACTGTGTTGAATCTTCTCACTATTTCTCTCTCTCCCTCTCTCGTTCTCTCTCTCTCTCTCCCTCTCTTTGTTTCTATGTCTCTCGTTCACACATACACACCTTAACACACACACACACATAAAAAAAAGGGTATTTTCACACTAGATGCCTTGCATTTCACCATGCAGGAGCATGGTCACATTACAAAAAAAAAAAAACAATTATGCAACCCTACACTCTGCACAGGGAGCAGATAGATTCCACACCAGCATCGAACCAATTGCACCATTCTAATAAGAGAAGATTTGTATCCATGCAGGCCAGAGCGATTTTCACGAGCATTTACACACCATTTTATCACCATGCTGTCTGTACCCGCATTCACAAAGCTCCACAAAGCCGAGCTTATTACAGTACCCTTGCTCTAATCCAATCACAGTGTGGCTTTATTAGGATATACTGATGGAAAAAGAAGTAACATGATAAGTCAGACACAGTCAGACATAGTCAGCAGCAGCCACATTTAAAAAATGAACCAATCACGCAACCCTACACTCTGCAAAGGGAGCAGACAGCTTCCAAACATGCAGCAAACCAATTGCACCATTCTGATAAGAGAAGATTTGTGTCCATGCAGACCAAAGCAAGACAAGCATTTATCACCATGCTAAGCTTATTGCAGTACCCTCTAGTCCAATCAAAGTGTGGCTTTATTAGGATATACTGATAGAACGGGGAGTAACATGATGAATCAGACACAGTCAGCAGCAGTCACATTACAAAAAGAACCAATCCCGCAACCCTACACTCTGCACAGGGAGCGGATAGCTATCAAACCTGAGTTTGAGAGTCCTCTTGAATTGAACCGACAGACCACCGGTTTCAGGAGGACCAAAGATAAAAAAAAAAAATGGCTAGTGTGAAAATGCCCTAAGACACAAACACACAAAAAAACACACACACACACACAAACACGAAAGCACACACCTTTCTACGTCGTCCGTGCACTGTGCTCTAAACACCTCCGGCACCGGCAGGGCATGCTGGCATCTTCGTTCTCGCTCCGCCCAGACTGAGACTTAGCAGAGACGAGACTTGCTGAAAGTGGGATTATTATAAGTACTTGATTGAACCTGCCATGGCAGTCTGTGATAGCTCTGATGCCTGTGGTATCTTAACGTTTTACATCAGAGAGTAACTTTATATAGATATAGATATATATATATTATCATTATAGATCATTGACTATTCTATATTCTTGTTATATTATATTATGCGTATGTTTTTTCTACGTCTTCTGTTGCTCTGTCTGCAACAGCTTAATAAGCACAAACTCTATCAGCTAGCTTTTCATTTGAACTTTTATATACCGGCAGCCTCGTACAGAGACGAAACACGGTTTCAGCACTGAGATTAGGTCCCGTAATCTCCTTCTTTAATACTTAAGGGACATAAGAAACTGTTCATGAACTGGTGAAGAGTAGAAACTACAGCAGCAGGGGAGTTTTAGATGCCTTCTAGCCACCTTAAAGGACACGTCCTTTACTTTACCCAGTTTACACAACTGAGTCAACAAAGCCTAGTAGCTTTTTTTAAGGCCGTCGCATTACGGGTGCACTGTGCAGCAGTAAAATTCACATCCATTGATTTTAATGGAAGTGGGGCAAGAAAAGACAAGATAAGACAACCATTCATCCATGTTTACCATATTTGTGTTGGACAAAGACATACCAAAACATAAAAGTTGCAAAGTACTGTTTTGAATAATTAATTATTCAGTCTTTTAACTTATTTGACCAAACCCTGCAAGTACTTTTTTGCCAATTCTAAACGAATATTATCATTTGCTAAATATTTGAAGTACCGAATTTTTGGACTATAAGGTCCACTGAATTATAAGGCGCGTTAAGCGACACTAGCAAGGATGCCTACATAGAAGTGAGCAAGGGTGTCGCCATGTTTCCCTTCTAATGGGGAAGCGTCTAAGTGAACAAAACTGTATTTTTTTACTTTTAAACTCAAACGAGCGCTGGTTTATCTACAGTTAATCTACACAGATTTCTCTCCTAAAAAAAACTGTTTATTTGGGTGAGTCAAGCGCTTCCTTTTATTTACAGTAAGCTTAGATTTCCAATATTTTGTCCAAGGGTGAGTGCTAGCCGCGGATAGCAAGCGCTTAGCTAGCTGTGGTTAGCACAAGTAAATGAATAGACAGGATACTTTGAGTGATATTTGATGCAGACTACAGTCCAATATGCTCACCTCTAAACAGCGAAAGAGGTGAGTGACAGAGCTAGTGCTGTGGTTAGTGGCTAATGCTAATGCTGCTGCTCCCAGCCCTAGTGCTGGAGAAACTTCACTGAAAACTCACCCTTATAACGCTCTAGCTACTTCAGCGGAGTGGCTTTAAATGCACTTTATAGTCCGAAAAATACGTACTTTATATAAAGTAAAGGACTTAACTCCTAACTTGTTCACGTGTTCATGAAAAGTCTTCACAGCCTTTCACCATAACATGTTGTTTGATTACTTTACAAAAATACTACCTTTAATATAATCGAATGGTTAGACATAATGGTGTTCGCACTTTGGCGTGCTTCATGGCACGGTGCATCCGGCGTGCGACGGCCTTTGCTCAGCAATTTCAACAGGAACTTTTTTGAATAGCACTTACTTTTAAATAGCTGTTTATTAACAACAGTTCAATACTACAGAAGCACTTGTTGAGATAAATAAAGACATAGGACAAATAATGTTGTGTGCATTGCAATATTTTGAGCAGAACTGTGCTCTTACCCTGCTAATTGAACCTTCACACTCTGCTCTTACTGGTGCAATGTGCAATTAACCCATGAAACCTCCCACACTAAAATGACAACAGGTCTTTGAGTCTCATTGTCCAACCCCTGTAAGTCATACTGAGGACTGCAGCCCAGGCTATGGAACAAACGCAGCTCCCAATAAGACTAACCCTTCATCCAGTGTTATCCACCGATAGCAAGAGTTCAAGGGTACATTGAGTTCAGATATCTTGAATAAAAGATACGCCTTTCCCAGTTTTTCCTCACCAGCGCCATAATGAATGGTAGGTAATCCATATTGGATATAGAGATTATGGAAGCTGCCTTGGCAAAGTAATGCAAGTCCATTATTACCTGTATATTACAGAACCTAAGCTACGGCCTCACGAATGAGAAAACACCATCCGACAACAGTTTCACAATTTCTGAGAATTCCGTCCGTTTAGAAAGCATTCCTACTGCTACGTCACGAGAGCTGGCACTGCCGGTGTTGGGAACCCCCCGATTAAATGTTTATAATCACCAATAAATACTTTGAAATTTCGACGCAGACTCTTGGGTGAAGACAATCCTGACCGTCCTGACTTGACTTGAGCTGAGGCGTTTCTTTTAATCACGTCCAAAAAAAAAAAAAAAGCTGATTTAAAACATTTGTATTAGTTTTAGACTCCGTTTACACCTGTTCACATCATGTGAATTGTATCTGGATCTGATAAGACTGAAGCCGCATGCATTTACAACTTGTAGTTAAATGCGTCTCTATTCAATCAGACTGAAAAGATTTGTATTCGATTTAAATGATCATCTTAAGACAAGACACATGAAGTGACCAGATGTGAACAGGGTCTTATGTTACGTTATGTTCACACAGCAGGTGAAGAGGCCTAAATCTGATTTTTTTTACATTTAATTTTTTTTTTACCAAATCCAATGTTCAGTCCTAAACTTCTAAACCGACAAAGAACGTCCAAAAAATAAGCTGATTTAAAAGCTTTTGTTTTGTGACTATTATTAGTTTTAGACTCTGTTTACACCTGTTCACATCATGTGATAAGAATCTGGATTTGATAAGACTGAAGCCAAATGCATTTACACATTGTAATCAAATGCGTCTCCAGTTAGTCAGACTGAAAAGTGATGAATTATGTAAATTTGCTCATTGCACAGCAAACCTTTACTTTAAGGAGTTTCAGTGTGCACTGCATCTTGGAGAGACGGATGCGTTTACACTGTTAGAAGTGGTTTGAGTGATCAGATTTGTATCCGTTTTAAATGATCTTCTTTAACCCCTTAAACTGTCTTGTCCTGTATACAGGCTGCAGGTGTAGGTGATACAAAACCCTTTTTGTCTGCAGTAAAATAACTTTATTTACATACTGTAATTTTGAGGGCTTTCTTTTAAATCTCCTACAGGAAACTTGGAGAAGCTGCCTGTTCACTTTCTCTCTACTCCACTTAATAATCTGCATGCCTAAAAAACTAGACAAAAACATTACGAAACTAAAAGTTTGTAGAACATAAACTGTTTGATTTGTATTCAGGAAAATACTGATTTTAAAATGAAGTTCAGGAAAATTTTATGCCAATTTTATGATTTTATTCATTATATTTTGACAATATTTTTATATACTTCCGTTACAATTACAATTATGCTTTTTAGTAATGTTCCTTATCAAACATGAAAGCTTTTTATGTAATGCTTGAATAGAAATCCTCATAATTTGGCTTGTTTTAAGACAATACACATGAAGTGACCAGGTGTAAACAGGGTTTTATGTTATGTTCAAACAGCAGGTAAAGTGACCTAAATCTGATAATAAAAGATCTAAATCATTTTTTTAATTTTTAATTTTTTTTACACCAAATCCTTTGAGCAGAGCTTCACATGAAGTTTCAGTTTCATCTTCTCAATTATCGCAGGAGCTTCAGTGACTGACAGCTGGGCTCATCACTGAGAATGCCTTTTCAGCTCACTGTAAAACTGACACATTGTTTGCCATTTTACTATAATCAACTACTAATAATCTAATTTAAATTATATTTTAAGCTGAACATATTCATATTTATACTCTTGAAGCTGCAGCCATGTCCAGACATTTCTTAAAGGAAATGCTGAACTATTGTCAAATGATGTGCCTTTTCTCATTTAATTCATTATCCTACCACTTTTACTTACCACCTTAAACCCTTATTACTTGCTGGTTTCCTCCACAAATTCTAGGTTTTACCTGCTGTTTAAACGTAGCTTTTGTAGAAATGTAATACTTGTGGTCAGGATTGTCTTTTACCCAAGTGGCTATGACTGTTCCTTCTCCTCCAGTACTCGGTAGTGTAGAGCGCTGGGGGACGACTGTGCTGCTGTGTAGCTCGCTGCTAGCCTAGCCTAGCCTAGCCTGGGCTCGGTGGGCTACTGCTGTGCTTTTAGCATACTTTTGTTTTATTTTAATTTTAATTTTTTGTATATCCTTTCACGTTGTTTTATACATGTCCTTCTTACGTGTCCGTTTGTAGTTTTCTATTGTTTGTGTGCGACTTTATCTCTGTGTTTTACACGGTTTTAGGGCATGACGTACATATCTTGGGAGTAGTGACCTTGTGATGAGTCTGTTTCAGCTCAGTTTTACTCAAAGATTTCTTTTTCAACTATGTAATCAGCTATCAGAGTCTGATTGAGATGATTCGCCATTTTGCTTATTTGATTAATTCATCAATTAATCAGTCAGTCCGTCAGTCAGTCAGTTTGTCAGCTCCGCTGGTTAGCAGTGTTCATGGTGAACCAGTGCTATTTTTGTTGGCTCACACAGATGCTAATGTTGCTAATATTGTGGTAATATTGTCGTATGGATTGTAAAAGCATATGTGTAATATATCAGTATTCACAGGGTTGTACGTCTGGCTTGGTCGTGATTGGTTATTGGTTATAAACTGACTATATTTCAATGGATTTTAGACAGTATGTGTGTGTGTGTGTGTGTGTGTGTGTGTGTGTGTGTGTGTGTGTGTGTGTGTGTGGGTGAGGAAAAAAAAATCCTCACAACTGACTGCAAATGTCACAGATGCTCTGTTTGCCATATGTCGTAACCTCAGTGTGCTTTTTTTTTTTAATAAATTTCAGAGGCATTCTGAAAAACCCCAAAACTCCCAGCCTTGTGCCCACATTTCTCACTTCCTGTTAAGAGGAAGCCATTCATTGCTTCCCCACAACTTCCCCACATACTTTCAGTTCCTCATTAGGGATTCGGCTTTAATTTCATTGTTTCCGTTTGCTTCAGATATTTTAAGAAAACTGACAAAAACAGCTCTTTTGTGCTTTATTCTGACATCTAGTGGTGATCTTTCAAAATGCTGTGAACAAATGCTGTTGAATCCAAGCTGTTGCCTTTTCTTACTTTGACTAAAAAGCACTGAGCCTCATTCACCAGCTATTTTATAGAATTGTTTTTTTATTTTAATCTAAATGTAGATAATCACCAAATAATTATGCCATTTTTTTTTGCTAGGCTAAATATTACATTGGCCCATATTTATCAAATTCTCGGCGTAAGAATGCTGATCCAGGATTACCTTATTTTACACACTATAGTAAGGAACAGAGGTGTTGCCATGTTTTCCTTCTAATTCAGCAGGTCTCACCTCTGGGTTGGGGGGGGGGGGGGCTTAATCAAATTAGAGCTTAGCTAAGTAAGCAAAACTGTAACGCTTATAAAAAAAACATTTTCTTTTAAAGTCAAACGAGCGCTGGATGTTAATCTACACAGATTTCTCTCCTGAAAACTGTTTATTTGAGCGAGTAAAGCCCTACCATTTATTTACAGTAAAATTTGATTTCCAGATTCAGGTGCAGCAGCATTAGCATTAGAAGCTTAGTGCAGTTAAAGTTTTAATTTAAACTAAATGTAGATAATCACCAGAAAAGCCTGCCATTCGACTGGATAGGCTAAACAACTTGTACTGAACATTGGCACATATTTATCAAACTTCTCTGAGTAAGAACGCTGATCCAGGAGTACCATATTTTTTTTTTTACATTATAAGAAACACTATCAATTTTCTGGTCTATTTTAAGACGCAACAGATTATAAATCTTATTATGCTACACTAGTTTTCCTTGTAATTCTAATTCAGTTAACTAAAGTAAAGCTAAGCTAAGTAAACAAAACTGTGATTCTTACAAGAAAAAACATTTTCTTTTAAAGTCAATTGAGAGCTGGATGTTAATCTACACAGATTTTAATTCCTGAAGACTGTTTATTTGAGCAAGTAAAGCCCTTCTGTTTATTTACAGTAAGCTTAGATTTCCAGATTTACACTAAGGCTGGGTGCAGCAGCATTAGCATTAGCAGCTTAGCACGGTTAGCGGCTAATGCTAATACTGCTCCAGCCTGGAGAAACTTCACTAAAACTTCTTTATAACGCTGTACCTGACTGGTAAAATTCATACATAAGGATTTATAGGATTTATTATAAGGCACACTGTTGATTTTTGGAAAAATTAAAGTCTGAATTCTACTAGATAGCTAATAAGAGGTGATCTTTGATCAGTACTTTTATCATGAGATACTTAATAAATGAGGCCCAATGTCGGTATGTCTGTTAAAAAGACATATTAAAAATATAAAAAGGATATTAAAAAGGTTAAGAATTCCGTAGACTACATTTTATTTTATTGTAATTTTATAATTGCCTTTTCCTTAAAAAGGAAGACTGCTAACATTTAGGCTAGTTTTATTGGTGACAGTGGTGAAAAAAAGTGGTAAAATGAATGAAAACCTATTCATTATTGGGCTAAATGTTTAATTTAGTTCGATTTCAGCCATGCATCCCTACTTAACCCCCATTTATGCAGTTTTTAACAAAGATTCTGACACTTAACAAATACGTTTTCTTATTTGGGATTTGTTCAGTTTACAAAGGGATCCATCATTTTTGGAGCAGATAAATAAGAGCTGAGAAACTTTTTTATTATTTTATTATTTCTCAAGAACAAATTTAGGAACATTCTTAAAACTATAGCGGCGAATTGAGGCCCAGTGTTTTTATACAAATCTTAGCACCTGCCAAAAACTGATAGGCTTCTTTATTTTTTATATTTTATATAATCATACATATTATACTGTATTACAGCCCTATGCAATCTGAATAGGCTATGTTCAGACTGCCAGTCCAAGTCCATACCATCGCTGCCCAATGAAAAACATGCATCTCCAAAAAGAAACAGAGAAGGTTGATGTTTTTCAAAATTAATATTATTTTTATTATTCCAGAACTATTTACACAGTATACTGAGCAGCTACATGGTTTAATTAATGCTAAAAACTAAATAATAACAAAACATGAGATACCTGTTTTTCATTGGACAGCAGCAACATCAATTTTATATGCTTAATTTTATTCAGATTTATTTTTAATTATTTTTAAATAATCTGGACAGGATAAAAACACATGAAAGCTGTTATTTTTTATATATTTTTTGTGGACCAGATGCCTTTACCAGATGCCTTTACTGACCAAAACCACACTAGTAGTGATGAGTGGAGAGCGCACCAATTGTGCCCTCTCTCTCTCTCTCTCTCTCTCTCTGACTCTGGCTGCTGATGCTAAGGCAGCATGATCCAGAATTCGAACAACAAGCAATTTTTGGGCTATAAAAATGTGTGTGTCTTTTTCTATTAAGCCACTCATAGCTCCATAAATCCATTTTTTTTTTTGGTTAAATCTAGATTGAATCCAAATTTTAGACTATTTTCAGAAACAAATCTGATTTGATTTACCTGCAGTCTGAACACAGCTTTCACAGTCTTTAGGCTACTACTTTCTGTATCACACACCGAGGATATTAGCGCCACCTGTGAATCCCCTCTTATCATGTCCCTGCACACACAAAAAAACAAAAAAAACAAAAGAGGACATCCTTATTGTCTGTAGGACAATAGTATTGTCTCCTGGTCCCTTTCCATTTCCCATTTCTGTCCAAACACACCGTCCAAACCCAGTGAGCATAGCATCTTGACTAAGTGGGTACTTTTTGGTTGTTGTATTCTGTGTATGCTGTATGCGGCCTTCTGGGCTGAACAGGTTAAATTATTCTCTATATTTTACACATGACTATATAAATATAAATATATATCTATTTTGATCTATTGAAAGTATATATTATATATTATAAGCGCTCAGACAGTCCTTAAAGCTATTTACCATGAACGCACATAGGAATTTTACCCAATGCTCTTGAACACACTTGCCTATAATAAACCGAGAGAAGAGTCTGGATGAGATTTGCTGCTCCAAATGATTTAAACGTGTTAATTGTAAATTGTGGATGTTAAGGTTGAGTGAACTGGTTTAACTGGTCGAATGGTGGAAGAATCTTAGTTATATTAACTGTAGTTACAGTAGTGTCTATAAGGAGCTAGAGCTTGGCATTGTTTATTCGTACTGTAGGAACGAGGATGAGGAGGAGTTAGTGATGAGATTCGTTTGTTTTTTAATGGGCAAGCGCAGACAAAAGTTTAGTTCTGGTAAGTTTGAGGCGTAAATCTAAACTGCTCTATATTCAATAGTGATTGTAAATACAGACAAGAAAGGCAGCAAACCTAGGCTTAGATTAATCAAACTATCATGATTTGCATCATTAATCTGTTTGTATGTATTACATTTGAACTTTGATATTTATTTTGAGTTTTTTGTTTTTTTTTGTTTTATTTTCAATTTCTAAATTATTTTATTTACGTTTATTTACTATTTTCTTCTTTTTTTTCAATGAACTACCCTCATGTACAAATAAAATGATTCTCTATTTTCCACTCTGGCTGAAAATATGGAGGTAAATTATTCCTGTATATAGTATGCAGTGTCCATTTTATACTTTTAAATAAAGCTTCATCATTTATGCACGTGTCTATGATTTACAATCTTTAGATTATTTATTATAAACATTTATAATACTTTTACAGACTGGATTAAAGTTTATTAACTACAATTCATTCATTCAATCAGTGTCCAGATCAGCCATTTTAGTTATAAAAAAAAAAAAAAAAAATATATATATATATATATATATATATATATATATATATATATATATATATATATATATATATATATATATATATATTACATAGCAGGTAAACACAGTGATATCTGAGAAGTAAAATTAAGTTTATAGGATTGTATAGGACAGAAAGTGTGCAATGATTCTTTAACCCCTTTTCACAGTGGACAAAAAAAAAAAAAAATTTTGCCTATTTTGAGGGTCCCTCTGATCAGTTTAGAATATTTTTTAAAAACACATTGTACTCTGTTGCATAATGGCTCATATAAAAAAATAGATACTTGTAGAAAGTAGATAAAATGGACCCATTATTCAGTATATGGTAAATTAAATAACCTCTTATTGATTATACATTTTGATAATTGTTCAAAAATCTACATGGTAAAGGTGCAGATCACAGTGAAAAAGCTAGTGCTAATGCTGCTCCAGCAGTGCTAGCCAGGGGAGTTGCCTGGGTATGTAAAGATCTGGGGCTCAGCCCAGTTAATCAGTACTAAATCCACAACATCCAGCTTCTAGCTAACAGGTTAGCTAAATTAATTTTCGAAATTATAGCTATATGATATATTTAATAAAAACAATTTTAAAAATTAAATGGTTATTGGCTGATCAGGCACATCAGGGCAAGTTAAAAATATATCGTTTGTTTTGGTCAAACCTTGACTATCTATCTAAGCTAGCTAATTCTAATGCTAACTGACTGTCACAGGATGTAATTTATTAATCACACAGTGGGTTTTCATCTGTGTGTTTTGATTCATGTCTTTTTAACCACCTATCAGAAACAATCTCATCATAGTTTACATGGTAAGCTACATTACCTCTGTTAGCTCCGTTAAAAACTGACGTATATGCAGATTAGTTGTAACATCAGCGCTGATCCCGCTGTACGAACTCAAAAATCCTCTCCACTACACTCCGCAAAACAAGCAAGCTGATTGGCTGTTTCTCCTGAAAGGCAGAACTTGATCCTTGAACTGGCTCTATGATTGGCATTTAGAGATTTTTTTATTCACACACGGCCAATGGCCTGTGTCCTCATTAATAATACAGCCGAGCTAAGCGAAATGATTCGGGGCTGCTAGAAAATGATTCGGGGCTAAAGCCCCGGAAGTCCAGGCCAGGCGATGCCTCTGGTGCTAGCCAGGGTTAACAGCAGGCTACAGGCCAATAATATACTTACCTCTGAACGACAAAAGTGCGTTTAGCGGCTAATGCTAATGCTTCTCCAGAGTCTCTGTGCTGGAGAAATAAACTGAAGGTAAAAACCATAGATAATTAACACAGGATTGTAAGGTGCACTGTCTACTTTTGGAAAAATTAAAGGACTTATAGTGCACAAAATACTGTTAACTTTTGAATAAGAAAGAAGCGGTGAATGTGCAGGTGTCCCATTACTTCTGTCCATCTGAGGTAATGAACACAACCTTACACCAGTGATAAGGGTTAGTGAGAGAACACATACCCGGAGCAGTGGGCATCCAGCTCAGCATTCAAAAGCACTTGGAGTCCAAAGCTCACTTCTTCTCTAACCTTTAACCCTTTAGATGTTAATATGAGAAAAACGAGATGTGAAACACAAGACTTTACAGATAATTATTGATAACCCGTTCATTTATTGCATGAGAATAAGCTTTTATATAAAAACAAGATCATTTAAAAGTTCTGTATATCTGTATAATATATTAACATACATGGCTTAAGTTATTGCTAAAACCTACCCGAGTTCAGGTGATTAAAAGCATAAAATATACAATAATGATGAACTTTAGTCAAACCTTACATCTAGATCTTTCAGGAATATCTGTAAGGCAGTTATCATTGGCACGAGAAACACAGTGAAAGACAAGCTGCTCTGAGTACAATGGTTTACATGCATCTGGATATTTTAAAAATATGTTTTAAAAATATTCCTGAACACAAAGAGGACAAAACTTCATTAGACAGATCAGCTATTATTATTATTATTATTATTATTATTATTATTATTATTATTATTATTTGGGTGGTGGCTCACTATTCTCAGCACTGCAGTGATTAGCACTGATTAGCATGGTGGTGGTGTATGAGGTGTATGTTAGTGTGTGTTGTGCTGCTGGTACAGTGATTGGATCAGATACTGCAGCAGTGCTGCTAGAGTTTTTAAACACTGTGTTTAATCATCTTTCACTGTCCTCCACTCTATTACACACTCCTACCTACAGCTGAAACACCCTGTAGATAATGTAAAGCCAGAGACAGAAGCTAAACTCTGTAATTATAGAGCTACAAAGTGTTAATATATGTTCAGTGGAGCTGTGCTGTCTGTGGATAGCATATATCCAGATATATGTGAAAAAAAACATGCGTAAAACTGTCAGATATGGACTGTTGATATTCAATTTCGTTCTAATCTGACATTAAATGAGACAATCTGGATTGAACCACAAATAATAGTACAAATGAAAGCCAAAAGTTTGGACACACCTCTTTTTCTTAATTCAATGTGTTTTCTTTCCTTGTATGATTTATTTTTACATTGTAAATTTAATATTGAAGACTATATTAAAGCTATACAGGATCACATGCTGAATTATTTTAACACAAAAAGTAGAATATAAATAGAATATGGTTTAGGTTTTACTTCATACCATCTCAGTTGATAACACTTTTTTTTTTTTTTTTTTTTACAGTTTACTACCCAATTCCATACGTGCCCCTTAATTGTTTTTATGTCTTTAATATTAATCTACAAATGTAGAAAATAAATTAAATAAAGATATAAAAGAAATAAAGTGTCCAAACTTTTGACTGGTACTCTATGTGAAGGGATGCACTGAAACTGTTTGCCACTGATTTTTATGACTGCATGAATTAAATAGCTTAATTTTTTATTATTTTATTATTTGGTGAAAATCTGTCACAGCAAAAATAATGTTTTTTTTTTCTCCTACACATTTTTTCACCAATTTCTTTTTGACATGCGGTAATTAAGTAGCCTACATTTAGTTTTTAGTTACTTTTCAAAGACAATGTCAATGTTGATATAATTTATTTAGCATTTTTACCTATTTTTGCTGCTTTTTCCGGCCAAAATATTGAATTTCCTAATATTCAGTGCATCCCAATTGTGTAATTATATAATTGTGAAAAGTTAAAATTAAGGTTAAAACTGTTTAAAAAGTATTTAATTAGTTCATAGCAATAGTTAATTCATGAACAATGTTGTTATACAATATGAAAATGTGACATATTAAACAGAAGGCATTTGGGAAAGTTTTTTTTTTAAGCATTCTGTAAGGAAACGGACATTAAACAGACTGGTTTAACTTCTAATATTTAAACTGAATTTGAACTTTGAACAGTGAACTATATTAGTGATAAGTGAACAGCTTTAACACTATAGACATATAAACATATTAAACTACACCCTTTAACATATTCCCAAAAACATATCCCTGGTACAACCAACCAAACAATTATCATCATTACATACAAATTATTTACAATTAATAACATTTAGGTCCCTTTTAAAAAGAAAAAGCCTGCAGATCTTCATCAGATCTTGCATGTTTCAGCGCATGGCTGGAGAATTAATGAGCCTCGCAGTCAGCAGTGCAGTCAGCGCAGGCGTCGCAAGCAGCGCAGTGTGAAAGCCTTCCATTTTGTCCACGATGTCAAAGAGAGAGATATGACGAGATATGAAGAGTTTCAAAGGGTCTAGGCAAACAGTTTGAAGTGTGCACTCCAAAGCCGCGGCGTCTTTGAGAGACGCTTCCGTTCTCCAGGTGCCGAGACCCCGGCGGACAGCCCCTGAGCAAGTACTTCAAACGGGTGCAAGCCAGAGCTGCTCTGTGAAGTGTCAGTTCCAGCCAGTTCCAGAGAGCTGTCTGAACACCCTGGAAAGCCCTCCACCATCCCCTTCCATCCCCTTCCATCCCCTGCCCCCCATTCCCAACCAATATCCAACCCTTTACATTTATCCACTGTGATTTGCAGAGCCAGGAGTCTTCAGAGGGGACTGTGACAGTGCTGTGATCATCCTCTGAGCTGCTGATAATGAGAGCAGAGGAACGAGGAGGATGAGCAACATATGACTTGAAGAAGAGCTAACGACGAAAATATGAGCAGCGATTCTGCTAATCCTAAAAAATTATATATATTTTTATTTCTAAGCCATTTCTCCCTCTCAATTTAGAAGGCCAATTATACCCAACCCACTAATTAGGACTTCGCCTCTTTTCCAAACTTAGAGGAAAGCTCTGGAGCCCCAGCTCTGATACTTTAGCCAATAGATGTCAGTTCTTTCTCTGACTTCGGCTGCTGATGCAGCACGATGCAAGATTCAAACCAGTGATCCTCTGTTTTTTCATGCTTTCACAGGAATCGAGTGGGGTGGATGTCCATTATCGTCCATTATTATGCATATTAATATGCCTTTGTTAATAAAGGGGGTGAAGGAGGCTAAAAAAGACCCAAATAATTAAAATGTTTTAAAAAAATTATCCCATTTCTCTCCCTGAATTCAGAAGGCTAATTACACCCAACCCACTAATCCCGCCTCTTTTCCAACTGATACAGAATCACTGGGTAGCCGACGCCAACTTAGAGGAAAGCGCCAGAGCCCCAGCTCTCATTCTTTAGCCAATAGATGTTCAATAGTGTCCAATAGTGCTCTCTCTGACTTCGGCTGCTGATGCAGCATGATACAGGATTCAAACCAGTGATCCTCTGCTGTTTTCATGCTTTCACAGAAATCGAGTGGGGTGGTTGTCCATTATCGCCCATTATTGTCCACTATCGTCCATTATCATCCATTATCGTCCATATGAATATGCATTTGTTAATAAAGGGGGTAAAGGGGCTAAAAAAAAGACCCTCCCTCCCTTTTCGTGCTTTTACAGGAATCGAGTGGAGAGGATGTCCATTATTGCTCATTATCGTCCACATTAAGGGAAGGGGGGCTAAAAAAGACCCAGAACAAGTCAGGATTAAGTAAATCATCTGAAGCAGAACACACAGAAGAATGTCTCAAAATAGTCCTGTCCAAGCTTCTTCACTGTGAGCTGCTTCGTATTAAAACTCGTCGTCCGTATCGATCAGCATGATCTTGTCCGACTTCTTCGGGCTCTTGGTGACACTGGGGCCGGGCTTGCCGGGCTTGCCGTTCTGGCTGGGCTGCACCACCTCCTGAGTGGACTGCTGCGTGTACTGCTGGTAGGCTGGTGAGAAGTTGTGGATGGCGTCCTGGACCATGTCTCCGGGGTTGATGGTCTCCTTCAGTCCACTGGAGATGCTGTGCATGGGGGCGACGTTATCTGTAAGAAGTAAAGAAAAAAGGAAAATTATGTTTAGAAAAACATAATTGGATAGAAGCACCAAAAATCTACAGTATGTCTCTTTTTTCTTAGTACTATCCCTGATTAAATTAGGTAAGGGTTAGACCAGTCTCTCAATTTTATTACCATATTTTTCTATAAGACACACCATCAATAAACGTCTATTTTCTGGTCTATTTTCTTAGATTATAAGGCGCGTTTTGAGAGACACTATACGGAACTTATATATTGTATTAATTCAGCAGGTCTTGCCATTGGGTGTTGGTGGGGTGGGGTAGCTCACTAAGTTAAGTAAAGCTAAGCTAAGTAAACAAAACTGTAATAAAAAGTACTTTCTTTTAAAGTCAAACGAGCGCAGGATGTTAATTTACACAAATTTCTTTCCTAAAAAAAATTAATTGGTTACGAATGCGTTTTCATTTATTTACAGAAAGCTTAGATTCCCAAATTTCTCCAGCACTAAGGCTGGAGCATTAGCATTAGCGACTAACTGCTAGCAGGTAATGCTAATGCTGTTCCAGCAGTGCAAGCCAGGGTTAGGAACTGGCTACATGCTGATAATACTCACCTCTGAATAGGGAAAGGGCTAGCCCAGTTAACGGGTAATGCTAATACTGCTCCAGCAGTGCTAGCCAGAGTTAGGAGCAGGCTACAGGCTGATAATGCCCATTTCTAAATGGGGAAATAGCGGTTAGCTGCTAATGCTAATTCAGCGGCTTTACTGATCCTTACAAACAGACTGGTAAAACTCATACACAAGGCGCACTGAATTGAAAGGCACACTGTAGACTTCTGGGAAAATTTAAAGGATTTTAAGTGAGTCTTATAGAGTAAAAATGCGGTATTTGGGTGGTGGGCCACTCTCAGTGCCACAAAGTGTTTCAGCTGTAGGTTGGAGTGTGTAATAGAGTGGAGGACAGTGAGTGACTAAACAGTGTCTAAAAACTCCAGCAGCACTGCTGCATCAGGATGTTTACTCAACATTTACTAAAGAAAAGTCAGAAAAGTTATGACTAGTTTCTTCATGCAATGATCTCATTTAATGTAATTTGCATTATATTGAGTTTAAGCTGTGGTCATTTGGTCTTCTATGTCACTATGGAGGAACCTTATTTAATTTCACTGGAAGCTCATCTAGGATTATTAGCTCTTGTCTTTCAGGACCTAATGACGCAGAAGGGTTGGAGGGTTGGAGCCCTGGTCTTTGAAAGCATGGGAAACTTGAACAGGGATTGGTAAGACCCTGGAGGTATGGTAAGAGAAATTGAAGAGAAATTGAAGAAAGCAAAACAATGCAGTAGGGTTATGCTATTATTAAGGTGACCTGGAAACAGAACAATAGTAATTCTACTGGTTCTTCTGGTCCTGGAGTAGCCCTGTCTTAGACAATCTGGCATTTTCTCACTCTAGGACACTTGGAGCAGTACAATGTGCAGAGAAGGCTGCCAATACAGAAATCCAAAACACTAATTCCATTATAGCGAACATATGGCAATTTTCATAGGGCACATAGTACACGTAAGCTATACATTACAGTGTCCAAATGTTTGTGAAAATCCTTTCTAATGAATGCATTCAACTACTTATATATGCCAACAGAAT
The DNA here is from genome assembly GCF_023375975.1 of Astyanax mexicanus. Classification (NCBI taxonomy): domain Eukaryota; kingdom Metazoa; phylum Chordata; class Actinopteri; order Characiformes; family Acestrorhamphidae; genus Astyanax; species Astyanax mexicanus. The sequence goes on along the minus strand of NC_064410.1, from coordinate 57,323,397 downwards.
GAGCAGATAAACATTAATTTACTGGCCTCATGCAATGCTCAAAAAATCTAGGAGAAAGCTTTCCCTATATTTTCTATATTAAGACACAAAAACACTTTAGTTTTTAAATCAGTTTCTCTGATTTTGCTATTTATAGGTTTATGTTTGAGTAAAATGAACATTGTTGTTTTTTCTATAAATTACAGACAACATTTCTCTCAAATTCCAAATAAATGTATTGTCATTTAGAGCATTTATTTTCAGAAAATGAGAAATGGCTGAAATAACAAAAACAAAAAAAAAAAACACAGAGCTTTTAGTCTTTAAATAATGCAAAGGAAACAAGTTCATATTCATAAAGTTTTAAGAGTCCAAAAATCAATATTTGGTGCAATAACTCTGATTTTTAATCACAGTTTTCATGCATCTTGGCATGTTCTCCTCCACCAGTCCTATACACTGCTTTTGGATAACCTTATACCCTTACTCCTGATGAATTTAAGCAGTTCAGTTTGGTTTGATGGCTTGTGATCCTCCATCTTCCTCTTGTAAGTAATCACAGTAGGCGTCAAAATGTCTTGATGAATAAAACAACAGTAATTATTCAAATTACCTGCAATAATCTCTTTTTACATAGACTTCCGCTGGAAGTAAAGAAACGTTAATCTCACTCCTGCTCTTTTTTTAAGATCCATTTTTTTTAACAGCAACAATATGTACATATATGCTAAAGGTTATAGGAAATAAGGATTTGAGAACTTCCACAGCCAAATAATTGACAACGTCTACGTCTTGGTTATATAACCCCAGTCAAAGCCCTTTCTGAGCGTACATCACAGGGCCTCATTACATAATCCCTCAATGTCACTAACATTCTGCTACGCACTGCAGCCCTGCCATTATTCACACGTTAGTGAGCATGTTCTGCCACAGGCGTTGCCAAGGTACAACCCGAATACTGTCAAATAGAAACTGCGATTTATATATATGCTATATTTATTTATATATATATATATTTATTTGAACAGATTTCATATGTGGCTCAGTGTTCCCTGATGTGTACAGTACATCACTCTTCTGCTTCATTTCTCCGTTACTGCCGGAGACGCTGTGCTCAGTGACGGGAGCAGAATCCCTGACCCCGCTGCTCCTGTTCAGCGCTCAGCTGCAGATCTATAAAAGGAGGTTACTCAGAGCACCTGATGTAGCGCTGCATGAGGATCTCCAGCTAACCGTGCCTCTGCTGCTGCAGGTGATGGATGAGGGCCTGGATAGAGGTTGCCAGGCACTGTTGCAGAGGTGACACCATCTGTCATGACTTCTATGCCATCTAGTGGACGGCACAGCGGGAAACCTCTGCAGCCTGCAGGGAGCCTTTAAATTTTTCCATACAACTGACACTGGGAGAGTAGCAATATTATGCAGTATTGTGTTTTGCAATAATGCATAGATTCTGAAAAAGACAGCATAAATTTATTGAATCAACACTATACATATACATGGGTCAGTCACCTGTCAATTTAGTGCAATACACACAACATTATGGGTGACATACCAGAGTTCAAAAGAGGACAAATTGTTGGTGCACGTCTTGCTGGCGCATCTGTGACCATGACAGCAAGTCTTTGTGATGCATCAAGAGCCACGGTATCCAGGGTAATGTCAGCATACCACCAAGAAGAACCAACCACATCCAACAGGATTAACTGTGGATGCTGTAAGAGGAAGCTGTCTGAAAGGGATGTTCGGGTGCTAACCCGGATTGTATCCAAAAAACATAAAACCACGGCTGATCAAATCACGGCAGAATTCAATGTGCACCTCAACTCTCCTGTTTCAACCAGAACTGTCCGTCACCACAATCAATTATAAAAAATAAATCAGGTGTTTCAGTTTCCTTGTACAACCCCTGTAATAGTATGTAAAAATTGGTGGCAGACATTGTTTTTTGTACATTTTGTATTGTGTTTAAACCCCAAGACCACTAGAGAGCAGTATTGTACAATTGCAATGTTGTACAATTCAGACTACATTGTTATGATTGCTTAGAAAATGTTACTTTCTGCAACTCAGCTGTATACCCCCATCACTATTAATGCCACAACACAAGAAGGGTGAAGACTAGTACACGCCTCCTTTGACACATATGAATTCAGACTCCGCCTCTTTTCAAACTGCAGTATTACAGAGTAGCATCACAGCACACTCGGAGGAAAGCGCAGCGACTTGGTTCTAATACATCAGCTCACAGACGCCTTGTGCTGATCAACATCACCCTAGGAGTGATGACGAGAAAGAGCGCCATCTACCCACCCAGAGAGAGCAAGACCAACTGTGCTCTCTCAGGGCTCCGGCAGCTAATGGCAAGCTGCATGACAGGGATTCGAACCAGAGATCTCCCGTTCATAGCGGCAATGCTTTAGATCGCTTGGCACCCCTTTCTTTTCTTTCCTTTTCAATATTGTTTTACTACTATTTGATTTGTAGAAAAAAAACCAATGTATTGCCTTGCTTACAATATCACAATATGTTGCAAAATATGGAATTGTAACCCCTGTATTGTGGTATGCATCATATCACCTGGTTTTCTCCAATATACAACCTTAATTTACATTAGCAGAAAACACTAGCAGTGATAAGCAATCACCAAGCTACGCAATTTGTAGTGCCAACCAGCATGAAGCAAAATGGCGACAAATGTTCAGGCACCTATGTTTTGGCATACTTTCTTGGCAACGGAAAACACAGAAGCACCACTGACTGAAACCAACCCAGATGTCAACATTCAGATGGTTATTGGTATCAGCTGAATATCATAGCAGAACCCTGTTCCTATTCTCAGCAGCGTGTTTCTGAACATGGAAGCGAAGCTTAGCCCCAGTGTTTCTTATTTTGCTGTTTTATATATTATTCGTTTTTTCGCACTGTATTTCCACTTGGGTCCCACTAGATCACTTGAATATCCACCATTTCGACAGTACACCGCAGGATAAGCCAGCCATACTTCGTCTGAGTGTAGGATCTGCACCTACTGTCCGTGCCAAGTCAGCGGATGAAGGAGAGTTTTGTGTTTCTATCGCATGAATTAGCTTGTTTGTGTTTTTTGCCATTTAGGACATGCTTTTACTTATATGTGGTAAACACTCAGCGTAAACATGGCGTGGCCAACAAAAGCTTATTTGCATAAAAGTGACAGAGCCTTTAAACGGCTCATTCTGAAACTGGCATATAGAGTATAGAGCTGGTGAAATCTCTTTATGTTAGAGATGTTTTTTTATAGCCCATAGACCTATTCTAACTCGTATAAAAATATGCATATATGTCACCTTTAAACTGACAGTATATATACACAGTACTGTACGAAAGTTTTTGGCACCAAAGCAAATTACACTAATCCATTTATCTCAGCAATATGAGTGTTTTTGTGAAAAAAGCACCACATATGATTTGAACAGTATGAACATGTAGTAAAACGTAACAAGGAATTCTCATTTTTAACTAAGTATGTTAAATCCTGTGAGCCAAGCTGAAGAACAAAGTGTAGATTCTCCAGATTTCTCCTGTATGCTCTTCCGCCAGCATGCGTATATGTATATGTTCAGTTCCGTCAGCAGCTCACCTGATTTACCACATTTACCAATTTACCAAACCAGGTGTTGATTAATATGATGAGAACTAGAAATAACTCTAATAAACTCAGATTAAGAGGAGAGATTAGATGTTTTAAGGAAAACAGGGCTGTAAAATGTGCTGCTTTTTGAAGAATTGCTGTCTGTATTTATTATAATGCTGTAATGTGTTTTACTGAGCTAATAAACACTTACTGCACAGATAAGAAGCTTTTTTCTTTACTGAAATTCCCACAGGTGCCTAAAACATTTGCACAATACTGTAAATATGTATACAGTACATGTCAAAAGTTTGGACACACCTTATCTCGTTTTCTTTATTTTCATGACTATTTACATTGTAGATTCTCACTGAAGCATCAAAACTATGAATGAACACATGTGGAGTTTTATGTACTTAACAAAAAAAGGTGAAAACACTAAAAAATATATAATTTATATTCTAGTTTCTTCAAAATAGCCACCCTTTGCTCTGATTACTGCTTTGCACACTCTTGGCATCATTCTCTCAATGAGCTTCAAGAGGTGGCCACCTGAAATGGTTCTCCAACAGTCTTGAAGGAAGGAGTTCCCAGAGGTGTTTATTACCATTTGTTGCCTCTTTGCCTTCTTCACTCTGTGCTCCAGCTCACCCCAAACCATCTGGAATGGGTTCAGGTCCGGTGACTGTGGAGGGCAGCTCATTTTTTGTTAAGTACATAAAACTCCACATGTGTTCATTCATAGTTTTGATGCTTCAGTGAGAATCTACAATGTAAATATTCATGAAAATAAAGAAAACGCATTGAAAAGGAGAAGGTGTGTCCAAACATTTGCCCAATAATGTAAATATATATCTAAAGGCACTGTGCAGGGATGTGTTCCTTCAGCCCTGGAAGTGCCTACACCTGCTCCAGAGGCTCATGTCTTCAGTGCTACTCAAGCTGACCACTCCAATCACCTGCTGTGAGCGTTTCGAGGGTTTAGAAACAGGGTTTGATGTGTGCTAGAGGGCTGAAACGCCTGAGTCAGCGCATCCTCCTGAGCTTTGGAGACATCTTAATAGAAACTCCTAGCACACTAGCCTAGAGGTGCGCCCGACCCCACGTCCCGCTGAGACTCACTCACTCACTCCTGACCTTTTACCACCCCATCAGTTAAAGGCCATCAGATCTCAGCAGCAGCATTTACCCTCTGGTTTCGGGGTTAGACAAGGCCTTACATCCAACTAGCAGGAAAGTGTCACCGTACTCAGCCATAATTGAGGGTTTCAAGGAATACAAATGGCCGGTCAAGGAAACTCTCAGATCAATTTGCCGGCAGCATATTCCATCAGATGGTTCGTCAATAATGTCTAAGGTACACAGAGTGACAGCGGACCACCCCCCGAGATTACATATTGGCATTCAGACCCAGTCGGACTCAGAGCCACCGTACAGATGGAGGGACTGGAGTGGAGCTATACGTCATACAGACCACACTGAATCATAATACAACTCTAACAGAGCGTTTAACATTCAGCAGCCGCCAGGTCATTAGCGCTCAAATTGGAGAATATTAAATAGTCTATTTCAATGCAGCCTTGGAAAGCGAATGCCACCAAACAGGACCGATTCGTTTCAAATTAAGATGCTTTTGATGCTCTCTGTGAGATGAGGAAAGGGAAGGTCGGTTAAAATGAAATGAAGACGAAACCTCTACATTTTCAAAGAATGTACCAAAATGATATTAATGCTGCTTATGCTGCAAGTGGTGGAGGTTCAGAATTATCATCACCCGTAGATGTGGAGATCTGTGCAATCGTAGTAGCCTGACGAAACTGATAAAATAATTTTTTTGTGCATAACTGAGACTAAAGGAAAACTCTGGTGTAAAATGGACTTGATAAAACGTGATAAAAAGTTCTTACCTTTGATGAATAGCACACCTTCGTTCTCCCACAGCGTTCTGAGATCCAGAAATTCTCGGTGACACGGGACATAATTTGGCCCAATAAATAGCTTTTTCCACCGTTATCCAGCTCAAAGTAGCTCCATACCTCCTTGCTAGAATCTGGAGAGCCCTGACATTTAAAACGAGGCTTCAGCTCCGAGCGTCGCCATTACTGAACTGAAAATAACATGGACATGTATATACATAGACTCCGCATAGCCGCATAACATGGACATGTATATACATAGACTCCGCATAGCCGCATAACATGGACATGTATATACATAGACTCCGCATAGCCGCATAACATGGACATGTATATACATAGACTCCGCATAGCCGCATAACATGGACATGTATATACATAGACTCCGCATAGCCTGCCTCCTGGTGCTGGCTTGCATGCCTCCTGGTGCTGGCTTGCCTCCTGGTGCACTATGCAGAGTCTATATATATCTAAATGTCTATGACTTTATCAATACAAATATGGCGGTGCAAGAAGCTGAAGCTAGTGTTATAGGATGTAAACAGAGGTTTTTAATAATGTTCTTGTGCCCTTTTTAAGTTATTAAGGCCTCATTTTAAATGTCAGGGCTCTCCAAATTCTAGCACAGAGTTGTGGAGCTACTTTGAGCTGGATAACGGTGGTATAAGCGATTTATCTGGGCAAATTATGCCCTGTGTCACCCTGTCTGAAGGGTGTTTGCACAAACTGTTAATTTCTGGATCTTGGAATGCTGTGGGAAGGCGAAAGTTGGCTACTCATCAAGGGTACTTTTTATCATGTTTTACTACAACAAAAGTCCATTTTACACCGGAGTTCTCCTTTAACTAAATGCTGAAACTATTAAAAACTTTTTTTATTCGATTTTGTCAGTGATTCATAGAGATAGGAGTCTGCTTCTGTGTACCAGAGATAATAGTCTAATGGCATTGTAAAGATGGTCGCAGGGTGGACTGCTTGCTTATAAAGACTTTTTTAGCCTTTTTTCTTGACCCAGGTGAGCTTTTTCTTCAAGGTTCATTTGGTAAAATGTGTAAGTTGCTTTGGAACCTGGAAGCAGTCCAGAGTACAGATGTAGCATTCACTTCAGTGAAGTGGACTCTGGTGCCATTAGTCCGCTGCTAGTATGGAAGCTATCCGCTCCCTGTGCCTCGTGTAGGGTTGAATGAATGGTTCTTTTTGAAACATAATGCTTATACTTATTGCCGTACTTCCCTTTCCAGCTTTTCATCAGTATACCCTAATAAACCCAACACTGTGATAGGACTGAAGTCCTATATATAGGGCTATCAATGTTAAAGCGCTAATACACACGATTAATTTGGAATCAGAAAAGCTCCAATACAGACAACAAAATGCCAGAGGAGATATCACAACTATTAAATATATTCCTTTTTATTTGAGCTAAACTTCGGATAAGGCACAGTTTAATCTGCTATATTAGCCAGATAATATACTGCTGTGAACAAATGCGGTCTCTGCTGCTCCATGCTGTTTACACACCAAGAGCGCAGTATGTGCAGCATTCACTGCAAACACTCACTGTTTTCAGTGTTCTGTGTTAAAGCAGTTTCACACTGCACAGATACACACTGGAACACACTATATTTGCTTTCTTGCTCCTGCACTAGACAGCTCTGACCAATCAGAGGAGACAATGTGGTCACATGGTTTATTAGTGCGCTTTTTGGTGCGTTTAGGTTTATGCCTGTGTGAAACCAAACCAAACAGAGGGAGAAACACTCCAAATAAATAAACTCATCAACTGATTCAGACCATAGAAACTTTCACAACTACAGGTGTGAAAACACTCTTTTATACTCAGCTAATCAAGTTCTAACTCAGAAATCTTCACAACCAAGCTGAGATGTTTACAATTAAAGTAAACCTAAAAAGTAAATCCTAAAGTTTCCTCTATACAATTTATCATGCATTCTTTATTCCAGCGCCACACTTTGGTTTTACCTCCCCTCAAACATACAAGTATATACGAGTATTTTGGTTGACACAATACTCGTATAAAAATATAATTGCATTTACTTTTTTTATATTCATTCTTTTATTTACATTAAAATATCCACTACAGAATCTTGCATCTTAAGAAAAACAAGTGTGATTAATCAGTTTATCACAGAATATTGTTCTGATTAATTTAAATATATTTTTTAATCGATTGACCCCACTAGTCCCATCATATCCAAAAGCGCTGATCCTCACTGATCAATGTTTGTTATATTCAATAAAAAAAAAAGCGATATACAGGATTGTGCAATCGATCCATGGTTCAGACTCACTTATTAAAAAAAAAAAAGGGTGAAAACACGGATCTAAACAGATCCAAATTTCTCCTCCCCTCAAAAAAAACACTCTCTGGTTTTACACCCCATGTTGTTTCACAGGTCTCTCTCTCACAGGTCAGAAAACAAAGCGTTTAGTGAAAACTCTGGGAGCTCCAGAGGAGAGCTGCAGTTTACAGAGCTCCTCTGAACCCTGACTCACAGCTCTGACTCCTGCTGTCTGCACTCTCCCCACTGAGACACATTACTCCCTGTCCATCTCCTCTGAAGCAGCCTGGAAAACCCAACAACGCATCTACAAAGCTGTGGAGGTGTGAACATGTGATCTGAGCACGAGCTGCTGCTGACCCTAGTGTGTACGGGGTTTAGTGGTTGGGTGTAAAAGTGGGGCGTGGGGTGTATATGTGTACTAGCTGTCTAGCTGGAGACAGCATGTTAAATTGCAAGTATATTTCTGAGGCTACTATGATACATTTTGGCTGGATCTGAAAGCAAACAAATGTTTACATTTGGCTAAAGGGTGAATACCAAATAAGTATTTTTTTATCATATTATTCTATGAGCTGTTTGGATGCTCCCTTATTGTCATGTCACAATAAGGAAACCTGAATAAATCCACCCTGGCACCACCCATTACCCATCAACCTCCACCCATTACCCGTCAACCTCCACCAGAGCCCCACCCATTAGATCAGTTGAAGAAAAAAAGTAGACTTTGACATAGAAAGATGTTCTGAATGATAACTGTTATTTTTTGTTTAAATCAATAAACATACAATTTAAAGGAAGAGATACAAACAGATACAAATAAAACTAGATTGCAGATTCCGCAGAAACTGAGTGTGATTGCAGTGCTAATTGTGGCTGGTTGCTATGGTATTGCTAAGCGAGTACTAAGCGGTTGCAAAGGTGTTGCTAAGCAGTTGCTAAGTGGTTGCTATGGTATCCATAGTGGTTGTTATGGTGTTGCTAGGTGGTTGCTAAGGTTTTTGTAGGTGGTAGCTAAGGTTTTGCCATGGTGTCGGTAAGTGGCTGCTAGGTGGTTGCCAAGGTGTTGCTATAGTTTCTGTGGTGATGCTATGGTGTTGCTAAGTGGCTGCTAGGTGGTTGCTTAGATGTTGCTAGGTGGTTGCAAAAGTGTTGCTATGGTATCTGTAGTGGCTGCTATGGTGTTGCTAGGTGCTTGCTAAGGTTTTTGCAGGTGATAGCTAAGGTGTTGCCATGGTGTTGCTAAGTGGCTGCTGAGGTGTTGGTAAGTGGCTGCTAGGTGGTTGCCAAGGTGTTGCTATAGGTGTTGCTATAGTATCTGTGGTGATGCTATGGTGTTGCTAAGTGGTTGCTAGGTGGTTGCTTAGATGTTGCTAGGTGGTTGCAAAAGTGTTGCTATGGTATCTGTAGTGGCTCCTATGGTGTTGCTAGATGGTTGTTAAGGTGTTGCAAAGTGGTTGCTAAGATGTTGCTAGGTGGTTGCTAGGGCATTGCTATAGTATCTGTTGTAGATGCTATGGTGTTGCTAAGGTGTTGCTAGGTGGTTGCTATGGTGTTGCTATGGTATCTGTGGTGGTCACTAAAGTGTCCGTGGTGGTTGCTATGGTGTTGGTAAGTGGCTGCTAGGTGGTTGCTAAGGTGTTGCTATAGTATCTGTTGTGGTTTCTATGGTGTTGCTAAGTAATACAAATAAAACTAGCCTTTTCTCTACACTGGAGGGAAATACCAGGCACAGTCACTGCTCTCTGATTGGCTGACTGGCCAATGCATGGTGTACAAAAGCTAAAAAAACATCAGAACTTTGCTTGAGCATGCGTATCAGCATAAAATCTATCTGCTCTGTGCATCCCATTGCACCCCAAATGTTGGTCGGCGCATGCGCAGTGCCGTAAAGATGCACATATTGATGGGTAGCATAACTCGACATACAGACCCCAGGCTACACACAGCGTCTCTCCCGCTAACCGTATTAAACACTGCTGGGCAAAGTTCAGCTGCGCTGCCATGGAGAACAAAACACTTTTTTTTTATTAAACAACTAAAAAAAGGAAAAGGAAAAGAAAAAAATTAAATTAAAGTAAATTTTTCATGTTTTTTCAGTGTGAAAGCAGCTTTACTAACCTGGGGCGTGACTCTTCTTCTGCTGGTATACGTTGTATGTGAAGGCATAGCGAAGAGCGATAGAGGCGAAGAACATCTCGATGCAGATGATGAAGTTCTGCCAGCCGGCTGCCACTGTTCCTGCACCCACCTGGTGGCCGTCTATGACCAGCGCCTCTGGAATCACCCCACAGCGCTCCAGGATGGCCAGAACCATGCCTGAAAACACAAGATAAGAAAGGGTTTTAACCTTCTCTCTCAAAGACAAGCCATGGAATATTCTCATACCTGGCTCTCAGCCACAGGAATGATCTCTGAATGCCAAACCAACACTTTTACCTGACAAGGACAATGCTCCTGGAAAATTACAGATTTTTTTTTTTGTCAGCAGGTTTAGATGAAATTATTAATTAAATATTAAATATTTAAATATATAAAGATTAAATATTCCTATAATAGATGTAGTGATAGAAATACAGTACATCTTGCAACTGCACATAAGCAATACACTCAGATCTTGACTTGTCTTGGTTAAAATATCATACAGTAATACATTATATAAGCAAATTTATATGCAGAGTACAAACACATAAAAACACAATGAAAGCAAAATATCTAAATTAAATATAACAGAATGAATCATTAAAAAGCAAGAAAACGAATCAATAAAAGTACTCAAATTGTGCAAGAGTGCATACTAGTGCATCTCAAAAAAATAGAACATCATTGAAAAGTTAGTTTATTTGAATAATTCAGTTCAAAATGTGGAACTCATATATTATATAGATGTATTACACACAGAGTGACCTATTTTAAGCGTTTATTTATTTTATTGTTAATGATTATGGCTTATAAAAACCCAAAAATCAGTGTCTCAAAAAAACTAGAATATTTAATAAGACCTATTGGTACTTTTGGCAGTGTGCCAAGTCCTGCTGGAAAATGAAATCCACACCTTATAAAAGTTGTCAGAGGTTTGGAGAGACATGTCATCTGCTGGTGTTGATCCACTGTGTTTTATTATCAAGTCTAAAGTCAGTGCAGTTTTGTTTTCCCACAAAACCCTACAGAACTTTATGCTTCCCTCTGCTACTGACAACCTTTATGGAGATGAGAATTTCATTTTCCAGCAGGACTTGGCACATTGCCCACGCTGCTAAACATAGCCTAATTCAGGTGTTTCAGTGGGTTAAAAAAAAAAAATCAAGCCCCTTTTCATCTGAACTCTAAATGACTATTAAAGTCATCACGCTGCAATTATATTAAAAAAAGCTAATGTGCTGAATAGTAAATGGTAACGAATGAAACGTTGATGCAGTGATGCTGTCAGAGTGTATTAAAAATACATATACAGATCAATTAAAACATATATTATAGATTTATGACATCCTTACTGAACACTCACACTTGATTAAAGAGAGATGATTCAATAGATGCCAATAGTTATTGAGCTGACAAATGAATGCTTTGAGCTACGACACATATCACAAATAATGAGAAACATGAACCTCACAGTTACTCACCTTGCCAGAAGGACAGGAAGATGACTGATTTGATGGTGAGAAACTTGAGCACAGGTTCATAAGGTCTCAGGAGGTCACTGGTGGCGGAGTAGAAGAGGAACAGGGCATACAAGGCCAGGCTCACAGAGACGTTATAGATGATGGTGATGTAGAGGTAACCTCCCGTCACGCTGAAGAAAGACAAATGAGAAATTCTCACTAAATGTTGTACATTATATTATCTTGATATGTTCATGTAAAAAAAAAAAAAAAAGTGTAGCTTACTTGAAATCCCCATCGTGATATTTCCCAAAGGCCTGCAGGAGGATGGTGATGACGGCCATGATTGGTTTCACGACACAGAACTGAAGAGTAGCCTATAAGACATCGTCACAATGGAACAACATTAAGAACTGCATGACCGTAGGTCTGCTACACTAATCAGCCATAACATTAAAACCGCCTGCCTAAGATAGCAAATGTGTGGACATCCCTGTTAGAGATTTAATCCTAAAGGCAGCATAGGTTTCTCTAAGATCTTAATGTATTACTCTGCATTAATTCTGCATCACAGATGTTAATTGACACACCCCCATATGAGGAATAACCCTGGCTTTCAGTCTAGCTGTGATAGAAGATTCTACAAGGGGCGCCGAGTGGTCCAGTGGTCTAAAGTGCTGCCACTATGAGCGGGAGGTCGCAGGTTCGAACTCTGCCATCAAGCTGCCAGCGCTCAGAGGGAGCAAAATTGGCCCTGCTCCCTCCAGGTGGGTTGATGGCGCTCTCTCCCCACATCACTCCTAGGGTGATGTCCACAGCACAGGGCATCTGTGAGCCAATGTACTGGAACCGAGCTGCTGCGCTTTCCTCTAAGCTCGAAAAGAAGCGGTGGCTGACTTCACATGTATCGGAGGAAGCATGTGTTAGTCTTCACCCTCCTGGTGTGTTGGGGCATTACTAGTGATAGGGGGAGTCCTAGTGAGTGGGTTGGGTAATTGGCCGGTAATTGGCCGTTTTTTATTAAAAAAAAAAAAAAAAAAAAAAAAAAAGAAGACAGCAGTGATCACGTTTCTCTGTCTAGAACGTGAAACAGTGCTTGACTGACTGCACTGTGCCTAGTGTAAAGTTTGGTGGAGGGGGGATTATGGTGTGGGGTTGTTTTCTAAGAGTTGGGTGAAAGGAAATATTATTGCTCATAAAACCAAAAGATTCTGGACAACTTCAGCCTATCAGCTTTGCAGGGACTAATTGGGGATGACCCATTTCTGTTCCAACATTGTTTGTGCAGCACTGCACATTGGTAGCCCACAATTGCACATACAAGGTTCATAAAGACATGGATGAGTAGAATTTGGTGTGGAACTCTACTCAGCAAGACAACTTTAAGATGAATTAGAGCAAAACTTTGAGGCACACCTTCTTATCCAACATCAGTGTCTGACCTCACAAATGCGCTTCTGGGAGAATGGTCAAAACTCCCCATAAACACACTTCTAAACCTTGTGGAAAGATTTCCCAAAAGAGTCGAAGCTGTTACAGCTGTAAAGGGTGGGCTGACATCATAATAACCCCTTAACAGGCCAAGATTTTAGTCAATTTTCTGCCTGCTTAGCACAGTTAGCGGCTAATGCTAATACTGCTCCAGACTCCTTTATAACGATGCATTTCAGCAGAGCGTATTTACTGTTACTTAATACCTGACTGGTAGAATTCATGCATGAAATGCACCAGATTATATTTTACGAACATCTTATAGTGCAAAAAACATGTTAAAAATTGTATATACATGGTTATTTACTGGGCACCTTTAATAAAATGCTGAATTCAATTCTACTACTTTAAAGCCATTCGTAATTTGCAATGCTGGAGATTATAATTATAATAATAATATTATTGGCACAGCAGTAAAAGCTCATGTCTTGTTGGAGATTCGCCAAAATGCAGGCAGGATGTCTTAGAGCTCATAATGAGGTTCGTGAGAAAAAGGTACTTTCTAATCAAAGTCTTTTCTCTAATGAGAAACAGAAATTATAATTTAAAAAACAGCCTCACAAAATAGACTGAGCTCTGCTGTCTGAATGTACAGCGAGAGGTAGACGAGCTTCTTTGAAAAACCTCCACGTCGGCATGCCATCAAACAGCAGCACATGTTTAGCGGTTCCCATTTCTCGACAAAAAAGTTCATTTCACAGACTCTTCACTGTTTTCTGAAGACAGAGCGCTCAAATCCAATTTCCATCAGTATTATTGTGTGAGTGCAGGCAGCTCCCCCGCTCCCTCAGCTCAGACAGCATCAGCCTGACAGCTCCTATTATTTCCCCATGTTTATTACTAAGCTGCTCACACCTAGTCCTCATTGTTTTTATTCTCCAGCTTTTTCTCTGCTAGATGTTATCTGAAAGAAAGTGGACGAACAATCGTACATGGCAGCAGTCTTTTAATTTAGGAGACGAACATGCCGGATGGAAATAAAAGGACGGGCCGGCCAAATCCGCGCCGATATCTACATGTAAACATTTCCTCTCCATTTTCAAAGATAACAGCGGAAAAAGAAAACAGAGACAGTCTGAGGCGGAGTCAGACTGACAGATCTTCACCGATTCTCTAACATCATTTTGCCAACAGCGCACTCTTCCCGATCAAAAGGTCCCTCTGTAATAGGCATGGTACAGACAGTGACAGCAGCCCTCCTCCAGAGATTAAATACTGGCATTTAAAACCAGACAGGTATTGAACTGTGTAGATCTACGCAGTCCAGCCAGAATATTATGACCACCTTCTTGTTTCTACACTTACTGTCCATCTTATTTTAGCTCCACTGATCGTATAGGACACTTTGTAGTTTTATAAGTACAGACTGTATACTTTATTTTTATAATATTCTCTATTATTATTATTTGGGTGGTGGATCATTATTCTCAGCACTGCAGTGATTAGCACTGATTAGCATGGTGGTGGTGTATGAGGTGTTAAGTGTGTGTTGAGCTGGTGGTACAGTGAGTGGATCAGATACAGCAGCAGTGCTGCTGGAGTTTTTAAACACTGCACCTTGCGTTTATACTGGAAAGCGACAAAGCACAAGACGATCATTCATTTTCTATGACAGGACACGATTTGTTGCCACGACTCGTGAAAAGCGGGAAGCAACAAGTAACACAAAGTTGCAAATATATTATATAAATATATTATGGAGGAGCGAAGCGATATTCTAACTCGATTGGCTACTAGCATTTCTTTGGACTTATTTCATACAAGGTGGTCCGAGGTCCTCAAGCTTCTGCTCTCAGAACATTTGGTTCCTTTCGCATTTTGTTCCTAACATTGTAGAGAAAACATGAACGCACAGGTAAATCATAGAAACAGCCAGGGGTCTAGCAAGCTTGGGAGTCATATCTGCAAAATAAAGTGGCCAAGCGATTCCCCATATTTATAAACAACTTTCCCTCCAAAATGTATGTTTTTCAAGCGGGACTAGAAATAACTGGATGGACAATGTTATTTAAAGAAACAAACAAAAAAAATTCACCATTTCTTATTAAAATCTATTTATTTTTAACCATTTTAGTGACCTTAATTTAGTTATCAAATACATATTTAACACAGAAACACATTTAATAAATAATATATATATTTCTTAGGGCCGTTGAAGCAATAACTGTTTTTTTTTTTTTTTTTTTTTTTTGCCTTTTTTCAAGTCAGAAGCTGGACCATGATACACACGCATGTTGAGCTTTGACACGCCCTCAAGCGACAAACACGGGCAATGCGAGCGATTCCTTGTTGTGTGTATAACCTTTTGTTTTGTGTGTGCACGGCTAGAGGTAGGGTGTCCTGATTCCTGTTAGGCTTGAAGGGTAGGAGGGGAAGTTTTAGAGCTACATGACTCTTAAAACAGCTCTCTGTTTAGAGTGTTCCTCTAAATAATCTCTATGAGAATCACTGGCACAAGTTACCAAAAAAAAACAACACAAATTATAGTATGTGAAAAATTAAAATAATCACTATATGACCATATTTTAATGTGTAGTTTCAGTGTTTTAAGGTAAGTTTCTTGATAACAAGCATAAAAAAGTAGTTCAGTATCTCAGTAGCTAGCTAGCTTACTTACCCGTTCCACCTTAAATAGCGCAACAGAAGACAGAGGCTGCATCATTTAAGGTGGAAAAAAGGAAAAATAAAATAAAAGCCAATTTGTAGCTCCCCATCAACGAAAAATAACAAAATAATCAATTATAACTAATTGCTGCACCACCTGCCCCCTTTCTGAAGGCACACGCTGACCATTGAAAAACAAGGTAAAAGGAGGATAATAAAAGTATGCAGAGAAACAAAGACAGGACTCCAGTCTGTACAGTAGAGCAGATGAGAGGAATAGTGAGTGTTAAAACAAGTAGGTGGTCACAATATTCTGGCCAGGCTGTGTTTGAGCTGAACACCATGTGGAATACAGCTCTATCTTTATTAAAGAGAAACAAACCTGTTTGCAGAATCTGAGGAAACCAATGGAATAACTCATTCCAGCCAAGCAGCAGGTACCATACAGGCAACTGGACCTGAGGACAAAAAAAATAAATACAGTTTTGTTTCAAAATGCATCAAATACCACTGATATATTCCTATATTTATGCACTATACCCTAAGGGCCCTATCATACACCGTGCACAAGGTGTGTTGCAATGTCCATTGCTATCTTAAACCCCATTAACAGTCTATTTTTACGTCTTTTGCCCGTGCCTTTAAGATAAGGACAGAGTTTAGGAATAAATCTACATTTGGATGGGTGTGGTGGTCTGGAAGTGAGGTGTGTTCAGGTAAATTTCTGGTGTGTTTCTTTTTATCTTGGTGGTGGGAAATACAGGTGCACCACTGCCTGATTAAAACCCTGACAACAGTCAACAACCAGCAGACCAGCTCCTATCTCACCCATGCAGAAGCGCTGTGCATGCTGCATGCCCTTAGCATGTGTACAGACCCACTTTTTACATTCAGACAAAACTAGGTTTTACATCAACTTTAAACAGAATAAAGAATAAAATAACATTACTGTTCCCTAAAATTAGCTGGTAATATACGAGCATGCCAAAGTTAGAGCGCACCTGGCTCTTAAAGGGAATGATGACTATAACACTGATTGGTTTATTATCCGTTACGACCAAAACACACCCATGATTATTTAAGAGAAATAGCTAATGCCTTTTGCATTCCAGCTGAGCAAGGTGAATATTTTGCTCCCTTACGAAACCAAAGACACACCAACATGCCTTAAATCCAGCTACGCGATACGCAATTGACCGGTCGGTGCACTATAGATCACTAAAATCTGGCCCTATATGTCCAAATGTTTGTAGACGCCCCCTTCGCTGAAGGCATTCAGATACTTCAAGTTGCATTCATTGTTGTTACTGAGGCGTTAATACACTAAGTAAACTAAGTACTGCCATCATGAACCTATAGGAATCATACCTAATGAGTGGGTTAGAGAGGTACAAAGGCCCCAGAAATAACCTGTGAAGCACAGCAGGAACTCTGATGAACTTATGCTGTGCAACAAAGGAAACTCTTGCTCGACCTTTCCTGGGACGGTCCTGATGAGAGCCAGTTTCATCATAAAGTTTTTGATGATTTTTGCATCTGCACTTGAGGATACTTTTAAAGTTTTTGCAATTTACTGACTGACACCTATATTTCTTAAAGTATTTATTTACTTAGTTGAGTATTTCTTGCCATAATATGGATTTGAACATTACTCAAATAAGGCTATTCACTGTATACCTGTAACCCCTCTTCTTCACTACTTTACAACTGATGCTCTCAAACACATTAAGAGGCAAGAAATTCATGTAATTAACTCTTGATGAGTTCAGCACAGCTGTTAACTGAAGGCCTGAATTCCAGGTGACTCTACATCATAAAGCTGACTGAGAAAATCCAGCAGAGATGTGCAAAACTGTCTGTATCTAAGCAAGAGGTGATACTTTGTAGAAGCTAAAATATAAAACATATTCTGGTTTGTTTAACACTTTTTGTTTAACCAATAATTCCATATGTTGAAAACCTCTGAATTTAAGGATGATAATATATTGAAATAATATATATATATATTTTTTTTTTGATCTGGTAATCACACAGTTTTAGTACTTGCCAAACAACCAAACATCCTTACCTTCTGCTGCTCTGTAGGATTACAGCAAACTCTATTCTAATTCATTCATAACTTTCATATACATAGTTCGGAATCAATTACATTCAAACCAAGCCAAAATAATTCACTTCCCAGTAGCTGTAGACAAAAAGCAAGAAGCAAAAATAAACCGGGGTTCTGACTTGGAGACTTTTACAACCCCCTGAACTGTAAACAAGCTGAGAGGTATCTAATTTCCTTCCAAATAACAAAATGCTAATTAGCCCCATCTGTGTTCAACTGTAGCGGTTTTGATTAGAGCCGAATAAATCCAGCTGTTGCTGAAGAACTCCTTTGGTGGGTAGCGCTTCTTAAAGTAAAGAGGGCAATGGGGAGCTCTTGGAGGCTCTCGGAATAATGTTGTGGAAAGGCACAAAAGAGGATACGGCAGCCAAAAGAATTTATAAAGCCCTTAAAACAGCAATTCCAGGATCTGATCACAGAAATCTACCATCCTGTCAGAGTTCCAAGACATACAGAAGTTAATCAAGGTCTTTCAGGAGGGCCTGGATGTTATTGGATTAGTAAGATATGGTGAAATGTTCTGTACAATTATGATTTAAACTGATAAAGCCAGTAAAAGGGCTTTTTTCGTCTATTATTTCATCAGCTCCTTTTACACAGACACCATCAAATTTGCACTGTATCCAACGGCACTGAATATATTAAAATAATTTTATTACCAAAATTAATGTTTACTTAATAGTAGAACTGAATCTATACGTTACTCAAAAAGTGAAGGCAAGTGAATCTGATGAGGATTGCTCTCATTTTCTGGTAGTGTGACTGTCAGTGTATTTACAGTGTTAATAGTGGTGTAAAGATCACACCATGTTTTTATTTGTCACAGATCATTTGACTTTTTGATCGGGAGACAAATGTAAGAAAGTAATGATAGCTTTTATTATAGATAGAAAGTATTGTCTTCTACTGCTTTATTTGTATTAGTGAATTTAATTTTGACATGGTCAGTTTGTTTCAATTAGTAACTTTTATTTTTACACTGTTTGTTCATGTGTTAGTGACCTATTCTGACACAGCCTGTTTAATTATTTCTATTAGTGTCTTTTATTTTGACACAGTTTCTTGGTTTGCATAAGTGTCTTACAGTGACAGTTTGAAGGTTTCTATTAGTTGTTTTTTTTACACAGTATTTGTAAATTTTTTGAAAGGGCCTGTATGTTTGTTTGTTTCTATTAGTGTCTTTTATTTTAACACATTTTGCTGGTTTGTAGTAGTGTGTTTGACATGTGATTGACATGGTCAATTTATTGTTATTATTATTTATTTAGTTAGTTTGACTTTTATTTTTACACTTTTTGTTCATTTGTGTTAGTGACCTATTTTGACACAGTTTGTTGGTTTGTATTAATATTTTAATTTTGACACGGCCATTTTGTTTCTGTTAGTGTCTTATTTTGACAAGGTCTTCTGGTTTGGTTTTATTAGAGTCTAAATTTTAAAACTGTGTAGCACTTTTACAGAATACAAACTAAACAAAATTATTTTTGAAAAATCTATTTAAACATACATATGCATGCAAAGTGAATTTAAGAGCATTTTTTAAAGAAACTGATATAACAACTACATGTATAAAAGTTACTATAATAAAATTAAATATTAAAGCTGCACATAATTAAATAATACCATGAAATTAGATATTTCTACATTCAGAGTACTTTAGTAAGAAACTTCTCTTTTTCCCCGATATAAAAGACGAGTAAAAAAAAAAGGGATATGCATCAATTATTTTGAATTAAAGTTTTATTTGAATTAATTTATGTTTTACAAGCTGTCCGTGACCCGTCCAGAATGTGTTTGTTATCCACTTTTGGGTCCGGACCCACCAGTTGAGAATCGCTAATCTGGAAAATGAAGTCCAAAAGTGTTCGGACGCCACCTTAAGCATGCTGTGTTTAAGACTGCTCACTTATTCCACTACCAGGGTCTGTTTTTGCTTATGCACATAATAAGACATCCCAGAATACTCTGGATATGTGTATAAGTGCACTGAGAAATCTAAATACTGAGCTAAAGTCCAGATCTCTTTATTAGATTTTTTAATCTGATTTCTTGACCTCACTCTGATCTAAGAAACTGGATCATGCTATTTACATTTCTACCTTAATAATCAGATAATTGCCAAAAATGAATTGCAAAGGGCATGAAAGTACTTTCAGAGTTTAACTCAAATTGTGTGCATTTCTATCCCACTTTATTCCACTTTAATGCCTCAATTCCCTAATTCTCTCCTGATTCTCTGCATTGCGGAAATGATAGGGTCTTACAGTATTAAACAAAGCCTGAATGCAATCCCATTTAAAGTGTCCAAAACGATGCTGCAGGGATTAAACATTGTATATTGGGTTTATTGAAAATAACATTGAACATAATACTGAACAAATGGTGCAATATAAGCAAAGTAATGCTTTTCGAAAAGACCTTAACACTTTTTTTTAACGTTTTATTGGTAGTTTTTGCTAAAAGTGCATGAATATTTAATACTGAAAAAAGGAAAAGAAGGATAAAGTTCTGTGTTGGATATTAAAGCTACAACTCTCTTTGATAGCTTGGTGAGTTTTGTGAGGCCAATTCTCAGAGGAGAAAAGCTGGGCCCACTTGTGAGAATAAAGGCAGAGCTGGACGCTGCAGACAGGGATCCTGAACGCTGCGGCACTCTGACTGAAAACTGAGATTAGAAGGGAGGCACGCTGCTAAAACAAGAGCGACGGGCTGAAGAACAGAGCAGGAGATGTCCTCAGGTGGCCTTGGCAGAGTTCAGACTTCAATCTGACTGAAAACTAAGAGACTGACCTAAAGAACAGCAACCAGACACTTCTGACTCAGCTGGAGAAGAAAGCCAGACTAAGGATAAATATAAATGATACAAACACCATGCTGTATAGATCACTGGCAAGCTGATAAAACACCAGGATTTTAACTCATCTCATTACTAATAAAATACTCACACTACTGACTAAAAGTCTTTTTACATCTTTTTACATCTGTAGTTGGTTTCTAAACCTAAAAGCACCAAAATGCGCACCAATAAACCACATCGTCTCCTCTGAGCAATAACGTAAAAAATAGTGAGAAAATTCTGTGTTCCAGCATTTATGTCTGTGCAGTGTGAAACTGCTTTAACACTAAATAACTGCACTTTTAAACACAGTGTTTTTAATAGGACGTGCAGCGCAGATGTACACGTAGTAAACGGTAGGGGTGTCACGATATCGATTTTATGGAAATCGATCGAAATTATGTCATGGTCTCGAGCCTCGAAGTCAAAAAGAGGATCGCGATCCCTCCCTCTAAGCTACGCAAGCACACACGCGCTACGCTAATGGCGCAGCGCGCTACGCAAATGGCGCATTGGACATTGTGACTGCTCAAAGAGCAGCCCTTTCTGCAGAGAATGTGGACATTCTCATCTCGAAATATAAAAATAACAGTTGTTTTGTCTAGCCTCAAATATGTTAATAGTTTTGGTACCTTAAGGAGCATCTTTCTCTTGGATAAAGTTAATAATATATCTTTATTAAAGAAAAAAACTTGTCATTCTCAGGGACCGAGTCTTATTTTTCATGTTTAACTGTTACAGTAGGATAGAGTTCAGTTTGTTAAGGCTCTAATTGTTCTATTATTTTGTACATGGCTGTTCCTGTATTTTTTTATTATTTATTTTGTTATGTTGCACATTGCTGTTTTAATAGTGCACACTGCTGCTACCACAAAAAGCCACTAGAAGGCATTACATATATATCTTAATTAAATTATTTAAATTTGACATTTAGTGCCTAATGTGGTGTATTACAGATCAGTTGTATCTCTTCGCATCACTTATATCAATCCCACCTTTTGAAATAAGATATTGTACATTTGATGAATCAATGACTGACCATAGACTAATCTAAAACTGGCATAGGCCTCTCTGCTGTAAAAAAATAAATAAGTAAAATCGAGAATTGAATTGAATCATGACCCTAAAATAAAATCGAACCGAGGATTTAGAGAATCGTGACACCCCTAGTACACGGAGTCACGTGGCTGCGAGCAGTGAACACAGCACATACCACACGTGTAAACAGCATGGAGCAGCAGCAGAGACTGTGCCTTATCAGCAGTTTAGCGCAAATAAAAGGAGTATATTTGATAGCTGGGTTGGATCGAGATCGCATTACGTTCTTACCACAAGCAAACCGCTCCAGAGAACATTTGTTCGTCTGTTTTTACACCTGCTCAATTGACCCGCACTAAGAGTACAAACGAACCAGGTTTTAACCGGACCGAAAAGTGCTGGTGTAAAAACGTCCTCAGAACACACATTTTTCAGGTCCTGTAAATGGCTAGAAATTGTACAAAATCCAGTGTACAAAATTAGGTACTTAAAGAAAAACAAATCAACTAAAAACTGAAAAATAAATCATTTTACTATTGCAAAGGTATATTGTAAAAAAAAAAACAAACAAACTGAAAACATAAATTATTGTTTAAAAAAGAGGGGATTATTAACACAGCTGGTAAGAAGCAACGGACATAAACTGAGCTTAGTAATAGATTTTATAAAAAAAATGTCTGTAGTAAACCAGTGCTGACACAGACAGTGTTACTGCTGTTACTCTCTACTGCAGCATTTACATCACATTCACAAACACAGAAACACAGAGAACTCTGTAACTATTAAAAGTAGAAATCATTTCTTTAGAGAAATTACAGATGAAGTCAGAGAGCGGTGAGTACTGTTTCCTACACTTTTAAAAGACTCTTAGAAACTGGAGAAAACTGATACAGGAAGAGTCACGTCTGGCTGACCCACATGGAAACAACAGCTTTAGCCTTTAGCTCTTTAGCTTAACATGTTTGGACTAAGACTCAGTTTCAGCAGTGAAGAGAAGAGTTGACCAATGCGGATGGGCACACATGTAAACCGCAGATTAACAGCTGAAGTTTAACCACAATAGTAATTAATACAGTTTTACTGCTGCTGCAGTCTTTCCTTATATGACTGAGGTAATACATTGAGTATAGGAGGACTGACATCTGAAGTGAAAATGCTCTGCTGTGTCACTGGAATACAAACTACATAAAAGCATTCGTTTTAAGGGGGTTCACATTTATTTATGCTTATTTATATGTGTAGTTACTTGGATATCCATTGGATAAGATGTTATTTAAACACAAAGCTAAGACAGAGCAGTTGAATCATCAAGCCATGGTATATATATAAAAAAAAAAAAATTAAACTTACTGAATTTGCTTCCCTCGTATTTCTGCCATGATGGCACTCTCTCCCCCCAGATACTCGAAGGACAGGCTCAGAAAATTGTAGATCACAAACGCTGAACAAGACAGAAACAAAAACACACAACAGGTAAATACATTATAATTATTCTTTTATTTTATCTCACTTTTCTCCCTAATTTAGCTATGCCAATTATCCCACCCACAACTGTAAAAAAGTGTACCCTGATGTGATAATTAGGATGACATTTCGGGGTATAATATCATTCACAACATTCAAAAATGTTTTTTCTTTATTTCTTTATTTAATCTATTTTCTACATTGTAAATTTCATAAAACATGAAAAACAGTTTAGGGACACATATGGAACTATGTAGAATGGACGGGACGAGCTGGAGCTTCACAGCGTGAAGAAAAGGCAGCAACTATTGTTCAGCACCTCCAGGAACTCCTTCCTTCAAGACGCTGAGAAAACTATTCCAGGTGACTCTCCCTCATGAAGACACTGAGATTAAAATTAAACGAAGCGTGTGCAGATCTGTCCTCAAAGAGAAATGTGCTGCTTAGAAGAATCTGAAGTAAAATAAAACATATTCTGGTTTGTTTAACACTTTTTATTGTGTTTACAGAATAAATTCTGCATATGTTCCTGTATAGCTTTGATATTTATAGTCTTTAATATCAAATTTATTATGTAAAAAATCATAAAAAGGAAGAAAACACACTGAATGAGAAAAGGTGTGTCCAGACTGGTACTGTACAGGTGTTTAAACTGAACAGAAAAAAGGCTGAAACTGTATCGTCCTCTATATTCTGAATGTAATACAGGTCAAGCTTAATGGAATAGGTTGTCCGTCCAGGAAAATCCATCTTAATCCTTTGTTGCTATTTAAAGAAGGCTTAGATAAAGCTAACAGAAGGACTGTTCACTCTCTCACTCGCGGTCTCTCTTTCTCTCTCTCTCTTTCTATCTCTCTATCCGTCTTTCTCTGCCAGAGCGCTACAGCAAAGGTTGTTCTACAGTCATACGATATGAGCTATTTCTGGAATCAGTCTGGTCATATCTGAAATTAAAACAGTAGATAATGCACTCAAACATTAAAAATGTCTCAATTTCTACTACATGTTACTTATATGATTCATTACTACCTTTATTCCTGCATTAAAAGCTCTACATTTCCCCTAACGCACCGGTGCATGCTGCTTTTATACAGCGCAAAATACTTCCAAGCAATTCACACAGCATGAATATTTTACGAAGAGCAGAAACTAAAAGAGCCTAATAAAAATCTGATTCATATTAAAACTACAACTCCCTCAGA
The DNA here is from genome assembly GCF_023375975.1 of Astyanax mexicanus. Classification (NCBI taxonomy): domain Eukaryota; kingdom Metazoa; phylum Chordata; class Actinopteri; order Characiformes; family Acestrorhamphidae; genus Astyanax; species Astyanax mexicanus. Next base: position 57,299,242 of record NC_064410.1, on the reverse strand, counting down.
TGGCTTAACTATTTTGGATGATATTGGTTTAATAAAAAAAGGAAGAGAAAACGATGCCCTGAGAGGCGTAGTCCCCGAAAGATAACTCAGACTCTGGCTACAGAATTCAGTGTGAGGATTTTTTTAAACTGAGAAGGCAAAGCTCTGATAATACAGCATAATAATAATAATAATAATAATGTGTTCATCTTCTGCTGCATAAAACAGAAAAGGCTTGGCTTGAGGTGAAGAGTTCTGTGCAGCTCTGTGTGATTTTCTGTATGAAACATTTAATCTACAACATAAATTACCAACAAATACTATAAAATAAATTAGAGCTAAGTACTATATTTACTACTATATGTAACAGCCAAACAAAAACAGAAGTACAGAAAAAAAAAAAAAAAAAAAAATATATATATATATATATATATATATATATATATATATATATATATATATATATATATAAATAAAACATCCAATAAAAGTTACAACAACTCATGAGTAAAGCTCAAATCTATTACATGTAATTTTATGGACAATAAGGAACAACTCTCAGTGAATGTCTATTTTCTGGTCTATGTTATGAGGCATATTTTAAGCGACAATAATAAGGAACAGGGGTGTCTCCCCTGTTTTCCTACTAACTCAGCAGGTCTCGCTGCTGGGGGTGCCTAAGTAACAAAACTGTAATTCTTTATATATATATATAAAAAAAAAATCTTACAAAGTCAAACAAGCACTGTATGTTAATCTACACAGTTTTCTTTCCTGAAAACTGTTTATTTGGGTGAGTAAAGTGCTTCTGTTTACTTACAGTAAGCTTAGATTATTTTAGCAGCAGCACTTAGCGCTAGTAAATGCCGCCCGACAGCGCTTCACTGAGGAACCCTGAGTGATCCAGTAAGTCAGGGCACTATCAGCTAGCAGTTCTAACATGTAGGTTATTTTAATACAGCAAACTTGCAGACTACAGTCCTCTCCTCTCTGACCAGTGAAATAGCTAGTGCTGCGGTTAGCAGCTAATGCTAATACTGCTCCAGCCTTAGTGCTGAAGAAACTTCACTGAAAACTCACCCTTATAACTCTGTACTTCAGCAGAGTGGCTTTACTGCTCCTTAATATCTGACTGGTAGAATTCATACATAAATTGCACCAGATTATAAGGTGCAATGTCGATTCACTTTTAGGAAAGTTAAAGGATTTTTTTAGTGCGCTGTATAGTGCAAAAAATACGGTTTCTGTAATTGTCAAAAGTCTACATAAATGACTAATTAAATTTACTAAACATATTTTTAAAGCTGAACTGCTTAATTTTTTCTGCAGCAGTAGTGGCATAAAGTCACCCAAAAGCAGTGTGTAAGACTGGTGGAGAAGAGCCACTAAATACTAAAACATGAATATTGTTGTTTCTAAATGAATATGGAGGACAACATAAGGAGTAGGGGTAGGCGATATGGCTCTAAAATATATTTTTTTATATTTTTGCGATAACTATATACTTGGTGATATAGGAAAACTAAAATAATTCATTCATTTCAGGAATATAGTATAATAGTATAACAGTATAATCATAATGTGGCAAAATAAATAATATAGCATAAAATAATATAACGCAGCAAAAAATATTGCAGAAGATTTAGTGCATGCATATAAACTGCAAACTAAAACAATTATACAATAAATAAACCTAAAGCTTCACAGTAAATAATAGACTACTTTTAAGACAGAACAGCCCTATTATCACGATATGGATTTTTAATGTCATGATATTTCTGTGTGACGATATAATATTGCCCACCCCTAATAAGGAGGACAAATATATACCTACAGCTTCTCCCAAACAAACTATTACACACCTTCATAGCAGTCCCGCACCGAGTCGAAGTAGACGTAGTACTGGTTGTTACTGATGAAGAGGAGGCTGAGCCAGGAGTCGAAGGCATAGATGGGGACGATGAACAGGATGCGTAAAATGTATCGCTGCTCATTCGGTACTGTGTACGACCTCAGGTGGGAATAGATCTGAAACACAGACACAAACAAAACATTATTTTATTTAGTTAAAAAATAATCACTTTACTTCTTTAATCTACCAAAAAAGCAAATCCAGCAAAAAAAAAAAGAAAGAGAGAAAACAAACACATTACCAGCAGAGGCATCAAGTAATAAAGTACAAATACCTAGTTATCATACTTAAGTAGAAATGTTGGTTATCTATACTTTACTGGAGTAATTATTTATCAGATGACTTTGAAAAATAGCCTCTTTACTCCTATTTTCTGTTTCATTTCAGCTCATTTTTATTCCGGCTTCTCGTCGTTCAATAAAACCCCTATCCAGATAAATCTCTCCATCCAGATAGAGAGAATCTGATCGTGATTGGACGTAGACAAATATAAACATCTACCATTCTGACACCCTATTGGTTTATAATGTGATCCATCACACCCCCCCCCCCCAACACTCCAGCTAGAACATAGCAGACGTATGTAGTCTAGTATGAAAATGATCCGTGCAGAGACTCAAGAGAACTCCAGACAAACTCCAGTCCAACTAAACTTCTTTAATATATTTACTACTAAATATTCTACTAAAATATATTCATTTACAATCAGCATATATGCAGCTAAAACACAAGGGAGGATCCTAGTACAAAATCCCAAATTATATTATCAACATTAACATTTTAATAAAACATTATAGTCATTATGGCTTTTAGAAAAATGTGTTTTAGGGAGGGGGGGTGCACTATAGTGCACTATAGGACTCTGTGGGCGTGGCCTAAGCTTTTGTTCTTAATGGCTTTATTTTTCCTCCTTACATTACTTTTACTTTTATACTTTAAGTAGTTTTGAAATTAGTACTTTTACATTTTTACTTAAATGGCAAAAAGCTTGAATTGATTCTTCAACTTCTACAGAAGTGTTTTAAACCCTATAGTATCTATACTTCTACCTACAGAGTAATAAATGTCTCTACTTTTCACTCCTTTGAAAACAGTGTTTTTCCAATGTATTGGGGCAAATATACAGGGCCATCTCTTTGGCTTACAGCCAATGAAACCCAAAAATCAGTGTATCAGAAAATTTAAATATTGTATAAGACCAAATTGGTACTTTCTGCAGTGTGGGCAGTGTGCCAAATCCTGCTGGAAAATAAAATCTGCATCTACATAAAAGTTGTCAGTAGCAGAGGGAAGCACGAAGTGCTGTAAGATTTTGTGGGAAAACAAAACTGCACTGACTTTAGACTTGATAATAAAACACAGTGGATCAACACCAGCAGATGACATGTCTCTCCAAACCATCACTGATCAGCAGTAAATTTTACATTTCATTTGTAAATCAAGGGAGCAGAGTCTGGAGGAAGAGTGGAGAGACACACAGTCCAAACTGCTTCAGGTCTAGTGTGAAGTTTCCACCAATCAGTGATGGTTTGGAGAGACATGTCATCTGCTGGCGTTGATCCACTGTGTTTTATCAAGTTCAAAGTCAGTGCAGTGTTTGAAATGTCATCTAATACATTCACAGTAGTTTTATTAGTTAAAAGCTTAAATCTACACAATTTACAGACATATGCAAAAGTTTGGACAGTTCTACTATAGTTACATGTACTACTGATTCTCACATGTAAACCTATACAGCAAAGATCTCAAACTTCAGCAACTTGTGGCCCCACAATTAACCACAAAAGCTTCCGTTCACTTAAAGAAAAAAAAAAACCTTTTTTGGCTAGCTGTGCTCAACCTAAATGTGAGGTTTCACTTTTGTTTCAGTCTGGTTTATCACTGCTATACAGAATACATTTTGTAATTAATTAAGTTTGGGAAATGTATACTTTTTGTTCAGCTACTCCATATAAAATGAAAAGGAATTAAATGAAATATTGTATTGTTTTTATTTCACAAACCATCTCTAAACATGATTTAAAATGAGTTTTTTCCAGTGCAGTAAGTGAGGCTAAGCTACTGTTACATTTGCTTGTTCACTGGCTAATTCATGATCTACTCTGATGGACAACATGGTCTCAATTACTGTTATATGCAACAAAAGAAAATACAGGATTACCACTGTAATAGATGCAGGGCCTGAAAGAGTTAAAAGGACAATAATATAGTTTATTGCAATAATTTACGCAATGATATACAGCATCAGTTTCTGAATCAGTTTCTCTGATTTTGCTATTTATAGGTTTATGTTTGAGTAAAAGGATCACTGTTGTTTTATTCTATAAACTACAGACAACATTTCTCCCAAATTCCGAATAAAAATATTTAGTCATTTAGAGCATTTATTTAGAGCAAAAAATGAGAAATGGCTGAAATAACAAAAAAGATGCAGATAAAAACAAGTTCATATTCATAAAGTTTTAAGAGTTCAGAAATCAATATTTGGTGGAATAACCCTGGTTTTTAAATCACAGTTTTTATGCACCTTGGCATGTTCTCCTTCACCAGTCTTACACACTGCTTTTGGATAACTTTATGCCTTTACTCCTGGTGCAAAAAATTCAAGCAGTTCAGTTTGGTTTGATGGTTTGTGATCATCCATCTTCCCCTTGATTATTTTCCAGAGGTTTTCAATTTATATTTAAGTGGTCTTTTATTTTTTCCAGAGCTGTACATAGTACAAAAAAGATTTTTATCATGGCAGACCTAGATGGAGCTAAGAATATGGATAAAGAGTGTATAATATATATATATATATATATATATATATATATATATATATATATATATATATATATATATATATATATATGTCAGTCCCAGAAGTGAATGAATAAAAGATATTAAGCTTAACATATGAGTAATAGGCTGCAGTGTAAGGGGTTAAATGTAGTGCACTGATGACGCATCAGGTTTTGAATAAAACAGGTTATGAATAAAAGCCATTTCTCAGAATTTTTCCTTAGGTGAGATTCTGCACCACAGGTGGAGAAGAAGGAGCTGTGTGATAAAAGGAAATTTAAATGATTAAATTGTATAATCAGGGAGCATGCTGGGACTGGGGTCAGGGGGTGGGTGAGGATGTGGGGCAAACGGAAATAATCATCAAAAATTCCTCAGGTAATAAAGGAGGGGGTGAAGTGATCAAGGACAGGCAGAAGAGAGGAGAGTAAAAACGCAGAGTAATGGGTTTAATGATAACAGAAGAGAGAGAGAGGAGAAATCCAACAGATCTATTCCAGTACAACCACTTTAATTGCGACCGGTTAGCTTAGCTTATCTATTATACTGCTGTTATACAGCAGCCCAGATGGACTGTGTGGTTAATTATTACAGGTGAGGTATAGCTGGGTAAAGATGGCATTATTGCCTTCGTGTTAAATGTGAGCATAATAAATCAGACCATACTCACAACGTGCAGATATACTGTTTCAAGATAAAAATCTCTTTTGTCTTCTGAACAACTTTAAACACAATGGGTTCTATCGTACACCCTGAGCAGAGAGCGTCGCAATGCTCTTTGCTATCTTGTCCCTACCTTGTCACGCTTTGCACCTAGAAAATACATTTTGACAGCAGACAACTCCGGTGCGCCACTGACTAAAATAAACCTAGACAACAGTCAATCGTCAATTCCTATATTTGAGTCCAGCATGCATATACCCCCACTTGTTAAACACAAACACAGACGCGCTGCAGAGCACAAACCCGACATTTTACTCAACAATAAACAAAATAAAGAATAAAATAACATTGCTATTTCTGTAAATGAGCTGCTGGTGTATCTTCACAGCGTGAACGAGCAGGTCATTATCCTCTGCTGAGATGCACAAAGCACCACACTCTTAAGCGCACCTGCCTCTTAAAGGGAATGTCTAGTGACACACTGATTGGTTTATTTCACAATACGCCCAACATAAACCACACCCATGATTAATTAAGAGAATGAGTGCAAGGCATATTTTTCGCGCCCTCACAATACCAAAGACACACAGACATGCTCTTTTTGACAGTATATTGACAATGTTATTTTATGATCATAAAAAGAAAAACTTTGGATAGAGCTGTTCGGACAACTCTCCATTAAACTCTCTTAAGTTTACACTCCACTGTTCTTAATTTATCTTGTAGCTACATAAAATTTGGAGGTCTGTAGTGACTAAAGAAATTTGGCTTTTGGCAATATAATGTAAATTATAGGGGTGTGACGAGATCTCGGGGGAGGAGGGGGTGGAGGAGATACGTTCTGTCATTACTAGCCCACCGCTTTCCGCAAAACCAGCAAGCTGATTGGCTGTTTCTCCTGAGAGAAAATTTATTTGGGGCTTTCATTTGGCGCCCGCTTTAGTGCAGCTTTTTGGCTCCAGTGGAAACAATAAACGGAATTTTAGGAGATTTATGAGGAAAAAAAAAAAAAAAAAAAAACACAAACCATAGTCTTAATATGACTGGTTGTGGCTTGCACTTATTGATTGCACTATATAAATTCTTGAAAAGTTTTTTTTAATTTTTTATTCTTATTCTTATTTCTATTTTTTATAGAATCAATGTGTGAGAGAAACCAGTCTGTTAAGTTTGCGTTATATGATTGTCAAATAAAACTCATTTTTCATTTTTGACGTTTTCTTAAAAATGTTATTTTTAAATCTCGTCTCATTCTCGTGATATTAGTGTCTCGTCACACCCCTAGTAAATTATATTTCTTTTAGTGGTGTCAAATAATAACTCTGTTGGGAGTTTTGATACTTATTACATATTAGTTGTATCTATGGAAGATATTTAGTAGCAAAAAAATGTCCAGGAAGCTGAACTGAAGTTTTTGTTTTGTTTTATAAAGCATTATTAGATAATCTATACTGTTGAGGTTACCGGCAAAACAAAACGCAACAACTCATTTAAATGACATATCATTCACAACAATATCATTAAAGTCATAATTCATTTTTTAAAACTGGTACATCTCTTGTAAGCTTGTTGGGAGCTTAGGCTAAAAGCGCTGTACTTCAGAATGCTGGGGGTGAATGTAGGTGGGCTATTTGACAAAAGTTTGTACTGGTTATCCAGTTTCACTACAACCCAAGTACATTTCAAACCAGATATCTCTAGAGCACACATCATATACATTCTCAGAATAGCAGGTCGAATCTTTTTAATGTCTTATATACATTTACAAAAGCATCTTTAAAAGTTTCCAAATCCAATTTTACCAAAAATTGACAGTGTGCCTTATAATCCGGTGCGCTTTACATATGAATTCTACCGGTCAGGTGTTAAGGAGCAGTAAAGTCACTCTGCTGAAGTGCAGCATTATAAGGGTGAGTTTTCAGTGAAGTTTTTCCAGCACTAAGGCTGGGTGCAGCAGCATTAGCATTAGTTCTTACTAGAATTAGTACTTTTTTGTATTGTTTTACATGTACAGTTTAATAAACCCTAACAATACAGACTATATCTTCTTGATGCATTGTTTGTTTAACCTACGGTACTAAAAAGAAATAAAAGATAAATATAAATAGCAAATAATGTCCACAAGGTGTTATCTCTAAAAAAACGCTTTTTTTTTGTATTTTTGGGCAGTAATAAATCCCTCAAACAGTCAGAGCTCTGAAGTAACTTCAGATTGCGCACAGATTGTGACTCACATGAAATTAGCTGTGAGATTTTTCATGGCTCAGTCAGTGTGTGGGAGGAGGAGTGATGTATTTGGGCACTCTGGAGAAGCAGGGTGAGTCAGCTCCTAGACTGATGTGGTCCATTTCTCCTGTACAGGAGCAGGAGAGAAATAAGCCCACGGCCCCGCCGGATCACTGAGCTCCGTTCAAGGTAATGGCTCCTGTCATTGATGCGGCCTTTTTTCCTCCAAACTGACCGTCTCTAATTGCCAGTGTCTGTAAATGCCCGCATGTTACCGTGAGTCTTCCGTGCACCATGAGCAGTTCATTATGGTGGAGGCAATGTAATTTTAATTTGTAGTTCTGAGTCCCAGGCCACAGATAGCCCAAAGCCTAGGCTTTGAAATGCAGACAGCATGTGGCTAAACGTGGACTTCTATCTGTAATGCTAGTCACACTTTGACACTGCTGAGCCATGACCTTAACTACGGTACTCTTGCAGTTAGTGCTGGGCGATATGAGCTCGGATCAACATCATGATTAAACAATTATTTAATTTCATTTACAATTAAAAGAGCCAAAAAACCCCTAAACCCTAAAAATATTTTGTTTTTCCATTAATAGATGAACCGTGTTCCTTTAAAGTAATGAAAAACGCTTAAAAAAACGCTTTAAAAACACTTTTACTGTGGTAATTTCCGCCTCTGCAGCGCGGGTATTTTGGTACGCAGACACATCACAATATGCAAATCAGACAATCAGACAATCGTCCCAAGACATCAATAATACCTTTCCCTGCTGACGTCCAACCATCTGTGTTTCACCGTTATCAGAGGCACACTGCTGTTGCTGCAGCTCAGCCAATCAGCTCTCCCTACTGCCCCGCCTCTAAACCCATACATCACCCAGTGCCTCTCCCAAACTACCCCTTCCATTTAGTTTTTTTTGCCTTTTTCCAATTTTAGGGGGGTTTAGTATCCCTTTAAAGAACAAGTGATTAGTTCTTGCAACCAGTGGCACAAAAGGACAATGCTTGTCCACATACTGCTGCACTTGAGCTTGCCTTGATGACACAAATGCTGTGTCACAGCCAGAAGCATCATCAGACCCATCAATCACCAGACTTAAAAAGTGGGTGTGGGATGCTATTGATACACCGCAAATCTGCAGGAACTACACGAGTATTCCCAGGAGACCATTAAGAACCTGTACAACTTGATGCTGAAATATATGGCATGGTGTCTTACACATATTACACACTATTTAGGTATGTTTAGCTTAATAAATATGACTTGAGTTGATGAGAAGAGTTGACAAGACAATGTTGAATTTGAACTCTGCCTTTAACCCATCAGTGCAAAGGTTATTTATACTAAATTCTATGGTTGTGTATTGGCAAGTGTTCCATCACATTTTTTAGCAACATAACAACTCTCCCCTAGAAACAACTAAGCAACAAAATATCAACCACCTGGGAAGCCTTAGCAACTACTAACCAAATGTTAAGCAATACCATACCAAAAAATACCAAAAAAACATTATATGCACAGAATCTGAGCAGAAGTAAAGTTCACACATAGTGCTTTTCCAAAAGAAATCTGGCTTCTGAACCAGTTCCGTTTGGACTGTGGTGTTTTTCAGCAAACCTACTTTTGTGGGTGTAAACACAGCAAACCAGTTTAAAATTATGCTTGTGGACCAGAATGGTGCTGGTCCCATGTTGGTGAAAGGGTAGGTGCCTTTTCTACTATTCTGGCAAGATACTGGACTAGTTCTGAATGGACATTAATTCATTAATTCATATATATTGAATTCGTTCTGAATGTTGAAAGACTACTTCTGGATCAAACTCGATGATTAATTTATCCTCTTTTGTGTCCCAGGTATTCAATGCTAAACTGACATATCAGATAAACATCACACTGCTCCACATTAGCCATATTCAGTAAATTCAGTAAAGTCCTCTATGGTATTCCTCAAGCTTCAATGCTGGGCCCTCTTTTGTTTTCTCACTACTCTCTACACTCACTTTCCAAATGAAGAAATATCTCTATATGAATTTTTCTACCACTGTTCTGTTAATGATACTCAACTCATCCTTTCCATCTCTCCTTCTGACACCCAAGTTTGTACCTGAATCACTGCATATCTGGCTGACATACCATCTCATCTTGGATGACAGCCCACCACCTGAAGCTCAACCTCAGCAAGACTGAGCTTCCACCATCTGCTTGGAGAACTCCCTGGTTACTCCAGCTGTGGAAGCAGGAAGCCTTGAGGTAGTTGTGGATGACACGATATCATGCTTTACTCATGTTGCAAACCTGACTAGGTCATGCAAATTATGTTCTACAACTTCTGGTGAAGTTGACCCTTTCTCTCGTGGGAGGAAATCCTGGTGCTTCTTTAGGCACTTAAGAACTTAAGACTTGAGTGATTTAGTTTTTTCTAGGCTGCCATGACAAATGATCAAACTCAAGACCTAAAGAAAGCTTACCCTATGTTGGTAATCTTGATCAGCACAGATAATGATGTATTTCATTTTTGGTCATTTTTGGCCAAGATGGACAGATGGTCAGTTGACTAAGCTGACATATATTTGACAGATTATTATTACATCGATTATTCAATGATTATTTCTTGGTTACAAGACTGATGCAGGGTCTTTATGCCGGTCCAACGCGGACCAGCTGGGGCAGACCGGGCCTGCATGTCATGTTGTGGGGCCGACCCACGGTTTCCTTGCTTCCGCACATCGCAATGTGTATATATATATGAATGAAAAGTTTACCAAGTTTATTTGTGTAATTCTTTTGTTATAATATTAAGTTCTCATTATGCTAGTGCCATTTAATGGTCTTAAAATGCCAACAATATAGTTTACCGCTATAATTTCTGGGACATATTATTTAAAAAATAAAATTGTTATCGTGACAGGCAAACTGTTAAATAAATAAATAAATAAATAAAGTAGAATGCTGAGGGTCTCAGATCAGAAACTTCTCCTACTGATAGTCTGATCCTCTCCTGGGGCAGTGTTCCTAGAACAGCAAACAGCAGAAAAACTATTCTTGGATTAGCATTTGCACTTAAGCACATGGTGAGAGCTTAGAACCTGATCCTGATCTCCTGCTTGCCTACACTGAAAACTCTATGTCAGCACTGATCCTGCCAACAAGCAGCAAGACTGTGATGCAACCGCGGGTCTGTTTATAGATGCCCATTAAAAAGGGCTTTATTATTATGGTGGCAAAGCAATGTGCAATTATATTGATATTCGATCCTCCTTAGGCTTCCTATTCATCCTTCACACTCTGGCATCCACTTAGCAACACCGCAGCAACCACTATGAAATACCATAGTCACCATTTACGAACAATACATCAACCAAACTTGGATCCTATAACAAATGCTGAAGAAAACCACAGCAACCACTTAAAAACATCACAGCAACTGGCTTGGACACCATAACTAAGGCTTAAGAACACCAGAGTAACCACCTGGAAAACCACAGTAACCACTCTAAAACAGCACAGAAACCAGCTTGGATCCCATAACAAGGGCTTAAGAACACCACGGTAACCATCTAGTATTCTACTGCAACCACTTAAAAACAGCATAGCAACCAACCTAGTTACCATAACAAATGCTTAAGAACACCACAACAACTACCTGGAATACCACAGCAACCTCTCAAAAACAGCACAGCAACTGGCTTGGACCACAGCCACCACATAAGAATACCACAGCAACCACTTAAAAACAGAATACCAACCAAACTAGTCACCATAACAAATGCTTTAGAACACCACAGCCACCACATAAGAATACCACAGCAACCACTTAAGAACAGCATACCCACCAACCAAGTCACCATAACAAATGCTTAAGCAACCACCTGGAATACCACAGCAACTAATTAGGAACAACCCTGCAACCACTTAGGAACAGCACAGCAACAAATTTGGATACTATAACAAAGGCTTAAGAACAACCCTGCAACCACCTGTAATACCACAGCAACCACTTAAGAACAGCATAGCAGTCAACCTAGTTCCCATAACAAATGCTTAAGAACACCACACCAATCACCTGGAATACCACAGCAACTAATTAGGGACAGCCCAGCAACCACCTTGGATACCATACCAGAGTTATCAGTTAGGAATAGCACAACAACAACCTTGAATACCAGTGTTACCACTTAGAAATAGCACAGCAACCACCTTGGATACCAGAGTTGCCACTTAAAAAATAGCACAGCAATCAACGTGGATACCACAACAAAGGCTTAAGAACACCACAACCACCTCCTAGGATACCACATCAACCACTTAGCAACACTAATGTAACACAGTTTAATGCTGGGGGCCTCTAGCACACCTGGCAATAGGCATGATGCCAAGAGGTTCATGCTTATCTGATGGCAAGAAATTAATAACTTACAATGCAGGAATGGATATGAATTAATAAATTAAATAAAAGTTAAGCAAAGTTAAACCATGAAACAGCTCAAGCTCATACAGTCTGCAACCAAATAAAAGTCTGTAGAAAAAGAACTGAAACACACTGTTTTTATACCCTTTTTTTTACTACTCCAACATTTTTGTTATTTGGGGTTGTACTGTATATTAGCACACATGACCTCTGTGGCTCTTTTCATTTAATAAAAGTTTAGATACAATACAGAAAGAGAGACAAAACAGGATTCATAAGCGGAAATCTCTATCTGTGGGGCAGTTTCAGGTTATTAAAAGAATTTGTCTAAGCCTGTTATATTGCCCATTTACAAATGGAAAAAACACAATACACCACTTGCTTAAATTCTCTTTTTAGAATGGACTTTTTTTGCATTACTGCATTATGTGCAAAAATCGAATTATCCTATTGGATGAGGATTTTATTATATTATCAGCAATCTATTACATTATTATGTTCAGTAATTACATTTGAAGTTAGTACAGGCAGTAATTACAGTTAGTAAGCAGTAAAATAGGTTAACGAAAGCAAAACCGCCAGAACACAGAAAACATCAGCGTTTTAACCATGAAAAAGGATTGTTCTGTGGTTTGTGTTTACATAGCAGAAATTCAAAAGTGCAGAGAATTTCAGGGAAGACTTTCTACTAGACTTTGCCCTGTTACTATAGCATTGCCGTGAGGATCTTATTAAATTCAGTGAGAAGAGTGTTGGTAAGGTCAGGATGTTGTTCGATCTTCACAAAAACCATCCCAAAAAATGTATGAAGCTCCACCATCATTCCAGAGAACAATGTTCTGCTGATTCACAGCTCAATACTGGGGGTTTAAAAACTCTCTAGGCTAAACTACACCTGGCATAAGATATGCCAACAGGTTCATGTTTATCTGTGTGTGTACTTTAACTTGATATTAAAGCATATTATGCATGCAACATTATGTGAAAAAGCCTTATAATACATATTATATATTTATTATATATATATATAAATTATATATATATTTATTTATTTCCCATTTAACCCCTTAGCCCTACCATTAAGCCCTACCACTAAGCCCTTTCCTCTGTTTTGTGTGTGCACGCCTAGTTGTAGGGTGTCCTGATTCTTTTATAAGCTGAAGGGGTAGGAGGGGAAGTGTTAGGACTAATTGGCCCTTTCAACAGATATTTTCAAAGAAACATTTAAAACAGAGGGCTATGAGAATCACTTGCAAGATGGCAACTAAACAACAACTAAAGAAACCCACAAAACCCACAAAAGTATATAATGTAATTTCCTCATTAAAAATTATGATTAGCACTATATTACCATAGTTTAATGTGTAGTTACGAATCTTGCTAGTAGTTTGTATCGGTAGCTAGCTAGCTAACTTTCCCATTCCACCTTTAACTATGCAAAAGAGGAAATAAGGAATGGACAATAATAATTAATTCCTAAACCACCTGCCCCCTTTCTGAAGACATACGATTCGCTAAAGTTTACTAGTTAACTAGAAGCTAACGCTAGGTTGCTGAACTTTAGCGCTTCACTGCTAGAGCTAGCTATATCTGATTCAGGTGCTTGAAGGGTTGTCCCATAGACTGTGTGTAGCTGGACAGAGAATCGTCTCTCAAAAGTGAAGCCACCACAGGTCGGGCGCCCCCTGCTGTTCGGTTTCAGAAAGCTGTGTAACCCCACCCATCCCCATAGGTTTCACTGACAAAACAGACAACTTTCAATCACGTTTTTTTTACAACATACTGCAATTCTACCTCCTTTATTTAAATACAACAGCTAGTGTAACCTCTGTTTATATTGTCAATTTTTTATATCCCCACAGAACTCATTTTTTAAAACGTTATTCAGCTCTATTCAAAAAAGGTGTGGTTATTGTAAAAGGGCTGGTTATGGGCGGGACTAATAACAGACCGTCAGCTCCGTTCCGCCGCTCTGCAGTCTGTGACCGCGAGGCAGCCCTCAGGGGCGGGGTTATTTAAATGAGGAGGCTGTTTCTCCACAGTCTTTCTCCCTCCTCTGGTCTCTACTGCGCAGACTCGGGTTTCAGGATCGCCAACATGGCGGAAGATTTTGGCTTCATTTTCACTGAATGAATGGGAACGGCGACACGGTGTCCATCTTTTTTACAGTCTCTGGGTTGTCCCAATTCTTAGGAGGAGGATTTCAATGGAAAACAAACGGTAGGGGTACAAAAGAGAAATGGAACTATATGTTGGTAATTCAATTAGGCTGCAATTCAGACTCTCATTTTATTACACTTTTAAATGCCTTAAAATTAGTTCCTGTGATTCTGCTGGTGGAAATCTGTTATGGGTTCTAAAGCACTGGGATTTTATGATTGCTAGTTAATTATATATAGAAAAAAAAAACATGAATGAACAGTGGAATGTTTATACTGGTTGGTTGGTACAGCCATAGAAAATGTTTTTATATCGTAAGCAAGTTATTACATCACGCGCAGCTATTATTCCATTTTGAGTGATTTGCTACAGAGGGCTACAAAGCAAGATGCAAAAATGCTGACACACAAGAAAATATCAGCTTTTTAACAATGAAAAAGGTTCGTTTTTGAGACTTATGTTTGCATAGCTCGTATTTAAGAGGGTTTGGGCCTCTGAGTAGAAGAGCTCGCGTCCTCAGAATTCTGAAGTCTGCACCGTCGGCATCTCGTTAAATCGTGGGCCGCGACTGTAATTCGGTTGATCCAAATCAGCGTCTGGAGAACAAAGTGTTTGAGAAATACAATCTCAATCTCCTGTTTTAGTATGCAAAGAGAAGTGAACATCACTGCGGGAATCTTTCAGAGGGAAATCGGGAAAGACAGCAGAATACTAACACCAACGAGCGACGCTTTAATCTCCGCGCAATTTACATACGTTTTCCTCACACGGGCCCTTCCTCGCCTCTCGACGGGCAGCTGTTCTCCGTGCTTCAGAAGAAATGGCGCTGGACAAATTGCCTGGCTGCTGGTCTGAGAGGCGAGACGGGACTGCCAGGAATAAGATCGTAATTATGCGCAGAGGAACTCCGTTTCATGGAGATTTATTTTCAGTCGCCGAACGGAAGACGAACATTGTTTCGCCGCTTCAGAAGCTCCAGCCTCTCGGAGGCATTAGGGTTTCAGAGGGAGGAGCAGAAGATTCGGAAGCAATCAAAACATGTCCTCCAGGTGCACCGCAGGCATTCTGTGGAAGAAATTCTCCTCCTGACCCTCTTCTCCCAGCACCACACTCCCAGCAGTCCAATTACATAACACCCTCCTCCAGAACCATATTCTATATTACAACTTCTTCATGGGTCAGGTAGTCTACATCAAGAAGAAGAGCATGCGGGATGTGTCAGCAAAACCAGCTGAATTAAATTCCAGTCATCCTCTGACCCTCAGCTGAATCAATACCCTAACAGATAATCACTTCAGCCAGAAACACTGGGTGTCTATTAGGGCTGTTCATCTGTTGCCAAGAACTGATACACTGATAACAGCATAACATTATGACCACCGCATACAGGATGACCTGTAATCACCTGTAAACTACAGAGTGTCTTATATGATCACTGGAGCTCATAAAATAGATAATGGGTGTAGAAAACTGTAAAAAAAAATTATCAAGATCTAAAAACACATTTAAAAATGATAAAAATTGTAAATAAGAACAGTAGGATCTAATGACAGTAGATGAGAGTACAACACTGCTATCTAGTGGGCGGGGTTTGAACAAAACATTAAATCAATCAATATCTGACGCAAGTTTAAAATGTTCACTAATAATTAAAAAGCTGATACTGTTTTAAAACACTGCAACAGTATTGCAAAACAAAATATGCCATAATTATGATATATTCATACTTTCTTAACTCTTATTTAAACAATCTGTTCAGAAGAAGAATAAGAAGAATAAGAAGAATAAGAATAAGACGAATAAGAATAAAACAAATAAGAGTAACGCGAATAAGAAGAAGAAGACGAATAAGAATAAGACGAATAAGAATAAGACGAATAAGAATAAGACGAATAAAAATAAGACGAACAAGAAGAAGACGAACAAGAAGAAGACGAACAAGAAGAAGACGAATAAGAAGAAGACGAAGAAGAAGAAGAAGAAGACGAAGAAGAATAAGACGTCAAAGAATAATGCGACGAAGAAGAAGAAGACGAATAAGAAGAAGACGACGAAGAAGAATCAATTCCTTCCCCCAGTGTACAAGCCTAAATTCATCGCTCCTACAAGATTCTTGATCTGGTTGCAATCAATGCTTAAATTTTGATCAATGCATTCAGAAAGTTCTTGTTTTGAATGTCAGGGCCCTTAGAATTCTGCAAAATGGAGTTTGGAGCTACTTGGAGCTTGTTAATGGTGTAAAAATATGGGCAACTCTATGCCCCAATCACTTGCATTGTAAGCCTGTTGGGAGCATTGGCTAAAAGTGCAGTATTTAGGAATGCTAGGAGAGAATGAAGGTGGGCAATTTGACAAAAGTTTGTACTTGTTATCTTGTTTCACTACACCCAAAGCCAATGTCACACTATAGTTCTCTTTTAAATCCCTGCACAACATTAGAAATGAAATGCTCCATTCATCTGAAACACAACTAGGCCTCACTCCCATAATAATTTGTGGCACCTTTAAACACGGCTATCACATGACCCGCACTCCTTTATATTTGTTTAATACATTATGCATTAAACAGATCACACACTTACCTCACCTTACTATATTATATAATGTGCAAATATTTTATTACATTATTAGATCAGGATTTTACTACATTATCAGCAATTTATTGCTCACTATGAGCTTTTATTACATTATGTCACAAGTTGCTCCAGGCTCTCCTAAGCCGTCTACAGCGACAGCTCTTATCACTGGTTATCACTGGTTTCATCAGGGACAGTGAGTGAGTGTACTTTACATTTCCAGTATGAGATCATTCCAACACGTGAGACTGTGTGATTCAGTTACACCTACACCTACTAATCCTTTCAGACTCCATTCAGCAAGTCACTACTGCTCACAAAGATCCTCAGGGATAGTTTACCGCCCAGATTAAGCCCAGCTCAAAACCACAAAAGGCCTGTTTCAGTTTTTTTTAATGGAGATGAGACACTGATTTTGTAGCTCAGCCAAGAATACACATGATCTTGGGCTTGAAAAACAGTTGCTAGTGTAATTAGATATTTTTTACAGTCATTTTTAAACTGAAAACAGAAGCATTTCTGAGTGGAGAAGGGACAAAATATTGTGTTTAATGGTACCAGTGTGCTGGAACGACCATATATTAGCTAAGCATAATATATTCATTCTAAAAACTGGGGTGTCAAGTTGCTTTTCGTGCGAGTTCCTCTGGCCACGTCACGCGTTTTTACGTACTTACGTCACACGTACAGCCTCTAAAAGAGGATCCAGCTCAGTTTTACTAAATGCGAGTGGCTGGTGGAGCATTGGAGACTTCAGAAGGGGAAACTCAAGAGCTCAGTAGCTCCTCCATTCACTTATAGTAAAACCAAAGAAACAAATGAGTGAAGTTTCTGACTGAGCACTCTCTCCCTTTCTCTCTGACTGAACATAACCTGGAATCGGATTTACCCACTCTGAAAGGAGACTGCATCACACCCGCCCAGTTTAAAATGATTCTTCCACATTCTTGGTGCAATTACCCATTCTCACCAGAGAGGGCCTTAAATCCCCCAAATCCCAAAAAAACTTAGACATCAGCTTTAACATAGTCAAAAAAAATAAAAAATAGCTTACCCCTTTAAAAAATAATGTCTTTTTAAACCATATAGAGAGATGGAGATAACATGACCCACACAATTGAATAAATGTATTTAAAAGAGAACATATTATACCTCCTCCTACACAAGTTTAGAATAGCTCTATGGGCTATACAACGTTATTTGCACATAAATCACCTTCACATAAAAAAGAAAAGATCTCACCAGCTCTATTATTGCCAGTTTCAGTCCCTTTCAGATGGAGCCATTTAAGGGCTCTGTCACTTTTATGCAAATGTGCAGTTGTTGGCCATGTCATGTTTTGGCTTTTTTTCCCCTACATTGTAAATGAAGACTGAAGAGATCCAGACTATGAAGGATGATAGTATGAAGGATGAAAGTATGATAATACTTTTTTTATAGTCCAATTCCTGAAAGTCTGAATATTTCTAATAATTAAAGTTCACTGCTCTTTGAAATAGTGTAATTGCTTTGCTTTGCTATTATATTTTCATTATATCAGTGACATTAAATGGTCTTAAAATGACAATAATATCTTTTATCACAGTTATTTCTGGGAAAATAAATCCTCCAAAAAGGTTATTGTAATATGCCTACCACTAAAATGTCCAGGGCAGAGCGTTCTAGACTAATATTAAGGTTGCAACCTTTCTTTCATGAGAAATTTGTATTTCTTTTACTTATATTTTTAGAAATTGAGTTTAAAAGGCATATCTTCAGTTGGATATGATTAGTTATATGACTAATTTTGCTCACATGAATTTGTTTAAATGTCTATATAAAATTAGGGAATCTAATACACTATATAAGATTCCACCCATCCAAATCACTGAACTCAGGTTCCAATGACTCCTATGGCCACAGGTGACACAGTTAAAGACACTCATGGAATGGAGTTCCCATGGCCGAGTGGATACTTTTGGCAATATAGTGTTTTTTCATAAATTTGTACGTAAAGGCTTTCAACATTAAACTTTCATCTGAAAACAGAACTGAGATAAATCATCTCAGGCATGCTAGTGTTAACAGCGACTCTTGAACACACCAGCATCTACAGTGTTTACACTGTCCTCTTATCAGCACTCTCCGTCAGCTCTGGTTGCTCAAGGACAGCGAGCGGCATTCTTAATGGAGAACACTGCAATAAGGAAGTAACAATGCCCGCCTGGCACCAGCTGGCAGCTATTTATCGATCACTCAAATCAACTTTTGGTCACCTGGAGCTGCAGAGGAACAGGGAGAAAAGACTGGGAGGGGAGCGACGGAGTGTGTCCAGATTTAGAACTAATAAGTAACTAGTTTTTGAGCATGCAGTATGTAGTGTAGATAAAGGTGTACAAATACACGTGCAAGCTATTCTTTTCATTAAATTTTTTTTTACATTGTAAACTTGAATACTATATTAAAGCTATACAGGAACACATGGAATTATTTAATTAATGAAAAAAAGTTAAACAAACCAGTTTAAACCAGTAGATACTGGTGTATCTTGAAAATGAAGAATATCATTGAAAAGTTACTTTATTTCAGTAATTTACTTTAAAATGTGAAATGTGAAAGTGATCTTTTGTGAAAGTGTTTATTACTGTTAATGATTATGGCATACAGCCTCAAAAATTAGAATATTATCTAAGACCAATTGGTATTTTTGGCAGTGTGGGCAGTGTGCCAAGTCCTGCTGGAAAATGAAATCCACACATTCGTAAAAGTTGTCAGTAGCAGAGGGAAGCATGAAGTGCTGTAAAATTTTGTGGGAAAACAAAACTGCACTGACTTTAGACTTGATAATAAAACACAGTGGATCAACACCAGCAGATGACATGTCTCTCCAAACCATCACTGATTGGTGGAAACTTCACACTAGACCTCAAGTAGCTTGGAGTGTGTGTCTCTCCACTCTTCCTCCAGACTCTGGTTCCTTGATTTCCAAACATAATGCAACATTTACTGATGGTCAATGATGATAGAATTAAAGCATATCACCGCATGTAGTCATGTGACTAAAGAAAGATAATAGGCCCCATATTAGACCCTGCGCAAATCATTAAAAAGAAAGAAAAAACCTTGAATGATGATGAAGTTCAACTTATATAGCACCTTTCTAGAAACCCAAGGACGCTTTACAATTAACACGTTTTTACACACAAGCACATTACATCCACACACCAGTGAGAAGCGGCAGCCAATAG
This sequence comes from Astyanax mexicanus, assembly GCF_023375975.1. Lineage (NCBI taxonomy): Eukaryota > Metazoa > Chordata > Actinopteri > Characiformes > Acestrorhamphidae > Astyanax > Astyanax mexicanus. The sequence goes on along the minus strand of NC_064410.1, from coordinate 57,279,300 downwards.
CGCACAGCGTACTCCTCAACCGGAAACGACCGTCCACCTGGAGGACTGCATCGGCACTACAGCATTTACCCAGGACAGAGTGCCAATCCATATCTGGGCACAGTCATGCATACATTTACACACATTTACACACACACAAACTTACATACATATCACACACTTTCTTTTTTCTGGGCAATTTAGAGTATCCAATTTACCTGATCTCCATGTTTTTGGACTGTGGGAGGAAACCGGAGTCCCCGGAGGAAACCCACGCAGACATGGGGAGTACATGGAAACTCGACCCAGATAGGGACTTGAACCCAAGACCCCAGTGCTGGGAGGCGAACGTGCTAACCACTTAGCCACCGTGCCGCCACGAATGAGAGGCAACGTATTCCAAACTTTTGACTGGTACTGTTATATTTCCTAATATTTACAATTCTGCATTAAAATATCATCCATATCTCGACTTCTTGACCTTGAAGAAATACGGGTCTGTCGACTGATGATTCGACTTATCGACTTTAAGGGAGCAGCCCAAGATTTCCGGTTATTTGCCCAGTGCTAGTATCTACCTTATATTATATTATTAGTGTATAATAAGCCATTGTGACACACCCAGTGTTTTCATAGTTGTTCTGAAAGGCAGGGAGGCTCAAATTACGCCGTATTATCCACACTTGATGTGGATATAGCCCGCTGCCCTGTAAGGGTGGAGGGAGGGGGGGGGGGGCTTAGGCCATTTGCTTTTTATTTTCCTGCGTTTTCAATGAGCCGTGGCCATTAGCGCCCCCGGCTCCTCCTGAGCTTTTCAGAGCTGAGATTTGTGCCTCACCTCTGTAGGAACAGTCTTTCACCCAGCCTTTCACCAGCTTCCCCAGACGCAGCTTTAAGAGCAGAAATGAACCAGTTATATTAGACTTGCATAAATTCAGGCTGACATACTGGAAGTTTAGGTGCTTGGTGGAAGTTTGTGTAGAGGTGCTGTGAGACCAAAGTAGATGGAAGTCAATAAATGGGAAGGGCTGGTGATTTTTCATTAGTGTTTATCTTTTAGAATTCCTGACTGTCTGCCCTACACTCCACACCTTCAATCTACACCTCAGACTCTTTCACACTTTTAACACTAGTAGTTCCTTGAGGAACTTTTATGTTTTTTTTCACACCTGCTTTGTTTGGTTTGGTTCTTCTGACTTGGTCTGAGTTTGTTCCAAACAAAAAATAGAGGTGGTCTCGGTTCAAATCAACTGAACCAAGCTCTGGTTCATCTGCAGTTTGAAAACTAAGGCTACAAATATTATCCTGATAATCGATTAATTTGATGATTATTCAATTAATCAATTATTAATCGCCTAAAAAAAGCTCAATTTGATTTCCAACTAGGGCTGCGTGATATTGGAAACAAAGCACTTTACCTGGTGACAAGTGATGAGCAAAGCAGACCAAACAAAAATCCCAGAGAGAGCCTGAGCTGCAGTCGTGTTCAGGAAGATCTGGTCCTCCTCCGGCGTCCCGTTCTTCGATATCACTACCGTCAGGTTGGACATGCGAGTGAAGTTCGACAGCAGCAGAGATGATGATGACTGAGGAGCTGAGTCCTGCACGCTGCTGTCTGAAGCCATCGTCCGTGTGATGTTACCGATCTCCACCAATGATTCATTCATCTGCGTGAAAAATAATAAAATGCACTGAAATTATGGGACATCAAGCAGCACGACTGTTTTTCACATTCTGATTACCAGTTAATATCTATCATTGTCCTGCTACCAGTGAGAAAAGGCTGGCCACCCAGCCTGAATCACTGTAATGGAAAACACTCTGAAATGAAACCATGACTCCTGTACGAGACGCAAGCGTTCAGTCGCTCACTGCAGACTGCAGCCAATATAAATGTTAATACAGAAACGACAGAACGGTGGAAAAACACGGCCGAGAGCCACTGGAGGATGTCTGCAAACCTGAGAGCACAGCGTAAGTGGCGAACCAGTTTTGGTCACAAGAAATGTGAGGCCAGTAGGCTACCAACTGCATCAGCACCAAACCACAACCACTGTCTGACATGTGCAGTCTCAGCCTGTAGCTGCTAGTGGTGTTACAGGCCACAGATAATCCACTGATAAAGGACTGGAGGATGACCAACACAAAAAACACTGTGCAGCAACAGATCCTTCAGAGCTTCTGTCTCTGACATTACTTTACCTACAAGGTAACATAGCAGCTGTAGGTAGGAGTGTGTAATATAGTGGAGGACAGTGAGTTATTAAACACAGTGTTTAAAAACTCCAGCAGCACTGCAGTATCTAATCCACTCACTGTACCAGCAGCACAACACACACTTAACACCTCATACACCACCACCATGCTAATGAGTGCTAATCACTGCAGTGCTGAGAATAATGTTCCACCACCCAAATAATAATTATTATAATAGCAGCTTCTCTGCTGTGTTTTTTTCTGTCCTGTGGGTTCTGAGTATTATAGAAAAGGGTGAAATGAGGATAATAATAAAGATATGTAGAGAAACAGATACAGGACTGTATCAAGTCTGTAGTCTGTCCTATATTATCAGTGCAGCAAGAAAAAAAAAAGAGAAGAATGGATGTAAAACCAAGAAGGTGGTCATACTGTTATGCTGTTTTTTTGGTTTATTATAAAAACATCTTTACATTTTACATAAAGCATCAGTTAAAGCGTCCCTTACATCCAGTATATCCAATTGTAGATTAATACAAAAGTCATCCAAATTTTAATGAAAAACATATGAAATTATATAGTACAAAAAAATAATATATTTTATATTTTAGATTCTTTAAAGCAGTACCTCTTGCTTAGATAGAGACAGTTTTTCACATCTTGGCTGGATTGTCAGCTTTATTCAGGCTTTCAGTTAACAGCTGTGCTGAACTCATCAAGAGTTAATTACTGAATTTCTTGTCTCTTAATGTGTTTGAGAGCATCATTTATAAAGTAGTGAAGAGGTAGAGTTACAGGTATACAGTGAATAGCTGTATTTGAGTAATGTTCTAATCCAGATTATGGCAAGAACTACTCAACTAAGTAAAGAAAAAAATACTTAAAAAAATGAAGGTCAGTCAATCTGGAAAAAAAAAAAAAAAAACAAGAACTTCGAAAGTATCTTTGGGTGCAGTTGCAAAGACTATCAAAAACATTATGATGAAACTGGCTCTCATCAGGACCGTCCCAGGAAAGGAAGAGCAAGAGTTTCCTCTGTTGCGAAGAATAATTTCATCGGAGGAAACAGCTCCCAGATAAGAGCACCTAAATGCTTCACAGAGTATTTTGGTTTGCTTAACACTTTTTAGTTACTACACAATTCCTTATGTGTTTCTTTATAGCCTGGATGACTTCAGCATTCATTTACAATGTAAGAAAAAAATTATAATAAAAACACTGAATGAGAAAAAGGGTCTAAACCTTTATTTGTACTGTATATATTAGTGCATCTGTGATAAAAACGGATCACACTCGTTCACATTTAGATTCCCTACTGCTGTGTTTCAGACTGTTCTGTTAGTGAGAACAGCTGGAGCACTTATAGCTGCTGCTCACACCTTTTACTCTGAGCCAAATTAAGCTATTCACTCTTTAACCCCATCTGTTTTTAGTGAAGTGCTACCGGTATGTACACTTTAATACAGTTTCAGCACTATCCCACAAAACCTAGCTCTAAGACAAAAGTCTATAGTCAATTTACAGGATAATACCTGCTTATGTACACCCATAGATACTGGGAGGCTCCATTTAACCAACATTTAACATGGGTAGGTGATGCTGTTCACATTTTTCTGATGCTGCAATAACATAATGACCAAAGGAGTGAAAACTATTCCCATTCATTACTCTGTAGGTAGAAGTATAGATACTAGGGTTTAAAATACTTATGTAGATTGAAGTATCAACTCAAGATTTTTACTCTCTAAGTAAAAAATGTAAAAGTACTGGTTTTAAAACTACTTAAAAAGTATAAAAGTAAAAGTAATGTAAGGGGAAAAAAGTGTGTGATGGATCACAGTATAAACCAATAGGGTGTCATAATGGTACATGTTTATACTTCTCTACATCCAATCACAATCAGATTCACTCTATCTGGATGGAGAGATTTATCTGGATAGGGGTTTTATTGAATGATGAGAAGCCGGAATGAAAACAAGCTAAAACGAAATAGGAGTAACAAGGCTGTTGCTTAAATGCAAGGATTAGAAAGTTCAGATAATTGTGTGAAAATGTAAGAAGTAGAAATCTACTTAAGGTAACAAAGTATTTGTACTTAGTAGTAGTTCTTTAGTTGAGTCATTTTGTAGCAGTTCTATTTGTGTATTATTTAAAATGTTGAGAGTACACCATATATATATATATATATATATATATATATATATATATATATATATATATATATATATATATATATAAATGGTGTACTCTCAACATTTTAAACGTAGTAATGAGAAAAGCGGTTTGATATCTCACTGCCTTCTACATTTCCTGCCAGAGGAAGTGACATTGCTAATAAAGGTCACATGTGTTTTTATAGAACAGTTTGCACTGGTGAAAGAACAAATATTTATGTATCATACTGTATTTGCAATACTACTTCCATAAATATTACTAATAAAACCACTGTACTGATATTTAATTATTAGTTCACATGTAAAACTTGTCCCCACCCACCCGAGCCACAGCCTGTTCTCACAGCTGCCGAGCAGAAGGAGGTTTAGAAGCAGAAAGACCAGAACCTGCAGGTTCAGAGACAGCTTCTTTCCCCAAGCCATCAGGCTGCTGAACAACCTCACCTGAGCCTACCTCACCTGACCAAAGATGTTCTAGACGCCCCTGTAAATAGCTATGTACATCTGTATATTTACAGTTACATATTATACAAGAACACTCAACAGTGTAATGTACAAAGTATGTTCACAGTGTAAATTAATCTGAATATTGTCTATATATTTTTTTATTTATGTTGTACATATTGTGTTGTTTCCGCATACTAAGTGGGACCATGCATTAAAATATTCCCCCACCTGTACTCATGTTAGAACCCAGTGCTCTTTTCACCCAATCAGAGCAGTGGGTTCTAACATAAGTATTTGTAGTGTAGTGTAAATATTTACATATTTAAAAAAAAAAAAAAAAAAACTAAATTAAACTAATCAAATTAAAATGCCTTTCAGTTGTTGACCACATAAAATTATGCTAGAACTATTTTATAGGCTATTCTAACATACAGAATACGGCACTAAATGTTAAATAAAAGTGTCCGTGTAAAATCTGGAACATGTAGCTTTGTCTTAGAAGTATCCTTCTGTTATTACCTTATGTGATAAAAAAATCTTGAGCAAAAAGTATCAGAAAAAATCTTGAGACATATATTGTATATCGCAATTCCACTAAATAAAACAATTGGAGTTATATATTGTATACACCAATTAAACTAAAAATATCAAGATACATATAACGGATACCATTATTTAGCAAAAAAAAAAGAGAGATATATTTGCTTTTAGCAAAAAAAATAAATAAATAAATAAATAAATAAATAATATAAATAAATATTATATATATTATATATATATAATTATATATATATATATATATATATATATATATATATATATATATATATATATATATATATATATATATATATATATATAAATGGTAATATATGGTAATATATAATGGTAATAAATATATATATATATATTACCATTTAGCAAAATAACAAAATATGGAGCTATATATTGTATATCACAACTAAACAAAAAATATTGAGATACATATTGTATACTGCAAAAAAAAAAAAAAAAAAAATATATATATATATATATATATATATATATATATATATATATATATATATATATAGTGTATTAGAAATAGAGATATATTATAAATCATCATTCAGCTAAAAATATAAAGATATATATAGTATATCGTCTTTCAGAGGAAAAAAAAAATATTGAGATATTATTTTTGCTCCATATCACCCAGCCCTATTAGTTAGTATTATCTGTAGATTAGGCAACACTAGGTTCATTAAAGCATTTTTTTTGTTGTTTTCCTGTATGTAGGGCTGAGTGTAGGACTAAATGTTACAGACTAAATATAACTGGTTTCTACCCACAGCTGATGGTAATCACTAGTTTTACAATACAACAACCCAAACCAGTTGAGTGCTGTCTGTGAGGTGGAGCTCCATGGCTTTGTTTTTGAGTAGTTTAGTTAAACTTACTAAAAACATGCAGTTCCTCAGCAGCGTCGGGCTGTATGAGTGAGATCAAGAGTTTAACAGCAGTTCAGCTCGATAATAAAACATTTAAACAGGACAAACAGCGACACAACACGATACTTTATATATTTACCTTCAGCTTCAGAGAGCCGGAGACACCTGTTCCCCTCAGCTCTCCTTCCTCCAGCAGCTCTAAAACCTCTCAAAACTTCCTCAGAACCTCCTCAAAACCTCAGAAACACCGGTAACACGATAAACCCAGAGTTCAGGCTTTAACTTTCACCCGCAGAGAGAGAGAGAGAGAGACAGAGAAAGTGTAAACAGCGCCCTGTCCGCAGCGCCATCACTGGCTCCACTTCCGCTTTACTGCTCAGGTAGGGCGAAGTCCAGCGCGAGCCCAGCTCAGCCAATCAGCGCCTTCATCACCTTTCAACACCTGAACCGGTGATCCGCTCAGTGACCAGCCTCAAATCAGCCTTTCCTTCATTAATATCAGTTTAATTAATATTCTTCAGCTCCCTCTTACACACACACTCATACAGCCAGGTATACACTGTGTGCCCACACCACGTGACCCACAGCCGTTTATCCTTATAGTCACGTGGCCCCAACAGGAGTGCACCTGTTGCTTCCAAACGCACACACCCTATAATAAACCAGTCATTATGCTTCTCTATGGCAACAGAGCTGTCATGTTGTGTTAGTTTAAAACCTAAAATTATTATTATGTTAAACAAACCAGAATCTCTTTGTATATTTTACATTATTTACATTACTAAGACAGTTTTGCACATCTTGGCTGGATTTTCTCAGTCAGCTTTATGAGGAAGAGCCACCTGGATTCAGGCTTTCAGTTAACAGCTGTGCTGAACTCATCAAGAGTTAATTACTTGAATTTCTTACCTCTTAATAAAGTGTTTGAGAGCATCAGTTGTAAAGGTGTGAAGAGGTAGAGTTTACATTACATTACATTTCATTTGGCAGACGCTTTTGTCCAAAGCGACTTACAATAATGAAGTACACAGGTATACAGTGAATGGCTCTATTTGAGCAATGTTCTCAACATAACATACATAATAAACATAAATACAATTATGCAATATGTTTGAACTGTTGCTATGACGGTTGTTTCTAAAATAAATTAAATCAAAATAAAATAAATTAATAAATACAATAAATTAGTAGATTAATACTCAATAAGTCATCCAAACTTTATTTATATTTAAAGTTTAAACTGATATAGCACCAAAATAAATCATGCCCAAAAAGATTTAAATTCTATAAGTATTTGGTCATATCACTGAGCTAATAAGCATGTCTGAGCCTGTCTGTGTAAATTATGTAATCTTGTACTTAAAATAGTCAAAGCGTTTCAATCAGTGTATTTTGAAAGCTTTGTGAATTGTCTGTATCATTTAATTGTAATTATTATTGGCATCTTTGGTTTAGAAAAGGGCACTAATAACGTTAAAAAATAAAAAAATATTGCCCCGCCATCGCTCTCCCCCTCTATAATTTTTTTTTTTTTTTTTTAACATTTATTTTTTACTATCTCTACTACATGCTATATTAATAATTCTTAATAATAATCCTTATATTAGGGCATATATATATATACTTTTTTTACTTTTAACATGGGAAAAAAAACACCAAAACATAGTCACATGACGTTATAGTAATTCTATTAACAGGAGTGAGTTCCTGTAACGCAAGTATTGTCCACTAGTTGACTATTGACTTATTAAGGCAAATAAGTTAATGTTAACCACTTTTTTCCAATTCTGTTTGGTTCATTATTTATCTATTTGTTCAAAAAATTGCTTTTAATTTGGAAAAGTTACAAGCAAATGGCATCCATTCGGTGGAATGGCCCTTTTAACGGTTTCCTGCTGATCATAATTTTTTTTTTTACAGTATTATCACACTTTTCCAAGCCAACGTTTAAAGCGTATTCACACACTTTTCTTCCTAGTTATCATTGTTGTTATATCAAAAAGTAACAATTAGCCAAAATGGAGAAGTTGTACTTTATAAGTATCAACATAAACGCACTAAATGCAATGTTGCATGAAATAATACATTTTAATATAAAACCATAAGCCGTTCTTAACGCTAAAATTCAGTAAATGCATATTTTAAATCTTCATAGTTGCCAGGTATAATTCAATATCATTCAGACAAATTGAATCAAACATTTTTTTATTTAACTGTTCACCAAGTGTATTTTGTATGGACATCTATTATAGTTAGAGCTGGGTATTGTTTTAAAATTTTTGATACCGGTACAGTACCTTGAATTTTGTACTGATACCCAAACTGTACTTTTTTGATACCTTTTTCTAAATTGCAACCAAAAAATATAAAAAAGCATTTTATTTTTTAAGAGGTCTTTTTAAGGAATAACAACAAAGATTGGCAAAATTATATATATATATATATATATATATATATATATATATATATATATATATATATATATATATATATATATATAGTGGTATCAATCACTTAAAAATGAATTAAAATCATGATAAAATTTTCCCAGTATTAATGTGCCAGTATTAATGTGAGGGGACAGTAATAGAAATGTAGTGTAGTTTTGGTCTAGTAGACTAGATCTTTTTTACTGTACCTATTTTTTTTTTTTTTAGATCTTTCAGTTCTCGGTAGTACCGAGACATTTTGGTCATTCCCAGCCCCAATTACAGTGCTATGCCCTTTTTTCCCTTTTTCAATCTAAGATCACAAATCCACTCAGTACATCTGTAAATAAACAGCTTTAATAAAACAGTGAGAAACTGACAGTTGTGAATGCATTCAGTATTACGGTGGTGATCCTGGTCCTACTACATCTTCACTACAGTCCACACCGTTCTCATATCCAGCAGCAGCCATGCTTTCATCATTTGCCTGGAGGGAAATATCCAAACTGTGTACACTCAGGAGTCTGGAGTAAAGACGTGGGTTATGTCAAAAAGATGTAAAACATGAATTACAAAAAATAAAAAATAAAACAGACAAGACAGTTTTGTATAAAAATAAAAAAGCAGTCTTTCTAACATTTCTAAGCAGTCCGTTTGGTCACCACACTTGGCAGCTTTTGATCATTTCCTTCAGAGTCTTCAGGTTTTCAGCAGTGCAGTCTTTCAGCGACAGTCCCAGAAGAACGGGACGGTTTCCTGCTTCCTGACAAACAAATGTTGCAACGTTTTTTGCATAGACATGTGTGAGAGCCTACAAAAGAGAGAAAAAAAAATTATTGATATAGATTATAACAATAGTGATAATAAACATACAGAATGAGTAGTATACCATACTCAGTCAGTCAGAGAGAGACACTGTAATTAGAAGAAGAGTAGAAGTTTGATTGAACATCAGTGTTTTAAATACAACACAGAAAGGCTGCAGTTTATAAAGGTCTAATTTAACTTCCACCCACCACCTTCCATAGAAGAAAAGCTGCGTCTGGGATTGAAGGAACTAATTTTTAAAACCCACCTAAACCTACATACGTCTGTTTTAACCATTTAGTGGAGGGGAAACGACACCAGAAAATCCTGACCAACAGAAACTTATCAGTTCTAAAGCTACGGTGAAGTAGCACAATTGGTTTGACTCGTCAGGTTTACCTGATACACACACTCTGTACTCCCACACTTGAAGATCAGCTCTGAAGCTAGCTAGTTTAGTCTCACACAGCCTCACTACAGCCCCAGCATATCTGCTTTACTGGGAACAGGGTTTCCCCCCACATAATTGTAAAAGCAGAGGTTTGGGAGTTTGGATGGATGTATAAATGTAGCTTCTTCAATCACAGATGCAGCTTCTCCTTCTTAGAAAGGTGGTGGATATGGTGGATAACTAGTTGACCTAGCTATAGATATGTGGGGTGCCCACAAGGATTCAAGGATTCAAGGAGATTTTATTGTCATTCGCATCTTATGTGGTACATGAGGTGGAACGAAATTGTGATCTCACGATCCAGTTTACACCCAGGAGCTGTTATTAAATAGATATATAGATAAAAGTACAATTCTAAGTCAATATAAAAAGAGTTGAGATGACAATATTGACAATGGCAATGCTCACTTTGTGTGTAATACATTTATATAGTATGAGTTTCACATTTTGAACTGAGTTCCTAAAATAAATAGAATAACTTTCCAAAGATATGTTTTTTTTTTTTTTTGAGATTCATCTGTAGCAAAAGCAGATGGAAATTTGGATGAATGTTCTAAATTTAGCTCCTTCAACCACAGACGCAGCTCCCCTCTTTTGAAAGGTGGTGGATATGATGGATAACTAGATAACCTAGCTATAGCGATGTGGTATCCACACATATCTCTGCTGTACAATACAGAAACTTTACAGAAGAGAGAAAAAAAACTTTTTAACTTCCAATGGAAGAAAATGTAAAAAGAGTTCCTGTAATTTTGGAGAATTTATTTTGGTCCAAGAAACGTTGACACAGTATATTAAAAATATGTAGTAAACTGAAGCAAAAACACCTGCTGAACAGTTTGATTTCCATATCTAGCTACTTTTTAAATATGTATGTGATTTAGAATTCCACATAAACAAATGTGGCATAAGTCTGATTTGGGAAAAAAAAAAAAAACGTGTTACAATAGGCCAATAAATGTGAGAGTCCATTGCAGTTGGTCTGTAATCTGGAGATCTGTACTTCATTGTGTAATTAACGATTTCCAATCAGGTAAATCCTCAGTGATTCGCTGAGTGTTTCACACCAAATGTAACTAGACAAACAAATCCACCAGTTACACACAACAGGAAGTTTAAAAACTGTGCCGTATTATTACAAATACAGTCATTGGAAAATAAAGAAACTTTTAAAATGGACATGTCAGCATGTTGTCAACCCCAGAAAGAGTAAACATTCTCAGTGACAGAAATTTAAACCAGGGGTGATTTTCATCAGATCAGTTATAGCATTATTTACCTCATCCTTTCCCAGAAGCACTTTCGTAGTTATCACAGGGGCGCTGACATCACTGCATCTGGTGTCAGGGGTTACAGACACAAGCGTCCCGATCTTCCCATACTGCGTAAGAACTATGAAGATGTAGTTGCTGAATTCCGTGCAAACAACTTGAGTTGATATTCCGTTGATTATTTTTTCTGTTTGTTTCGTTTTGATGAGTGGTGCCATGGCAAATCCAGTCACCTAAAAACAAATAAAAACACACAGAAACACAAATAAATGAAAGGTACCGTATCTTTCAGATTATAAAGTGCACTTTCAAATAGCGTCTATTTTTTGGGCTATTTTCATACATAAGACGCACCAGATTATAATGCGCATTAAGCAACACTACTAAGGTGTAACTGTGCATTATGTGTTTCTGACTATTAAAAAAAACTTTAAAACAAGAATCAGCCCTGGCAAAACAAGCAATTTTCATTCATTTTTGCACACTATACGCACATTATACAGTACCAGGCAAAGCTTTGGACAAACCTCTTCTCATTATTATTTTATTCTTTTTTACATTGGACATATAATATTTAAGACTATATTAAAGCTGCACAGGAAAACATGCTATATTATCCTGTAAACAAAACGTGTTAAATAAACCAGAATGTGTGTCCATCGTTTGAATGGGTTTGTAACTAAATGTACAATATTATTAGCTAAAAATAATGGAAATAATTTTATACTATGTCGTAGTTATTAGTACAACCAAGGATGCGCTGCGTTTTTACACAAAAAAACAATTAATACTAATTATAAAAAAACACTTCTGTTTGCATTTGTTTAATCTGCTCAAAAAACACCATAAAGCAATAAATTCTAGATACAGCATGTGACTAATTCAGGTAAAAACTTATGTTTTTAAAGCAGACACATTTCCATATAAAATGCTAACTAACAGTATAGCTATCATTAAAAAAAGACCTTTTGGTGGTATTTGTCTTTTATTAGGAACCTTTCTGGCTACTGGTGTAAGCAGTATATGGCTGATTAATATAAGAACGATAAGATATTAATCTTATATATCCCCATTCTTTTTCTCACAAAACACCCGCTAGCTAATGACACAGCACCGCTACCCCGAGTAGGCCTCACTTTCTCCGCGGGAAGAAACTGCAACAGCCCGGTACAGCGCTCAGGAAACACCGAGGCTTTCCTCTGAATAAACCAGCGTGAAGAAGAAGAGCTAAAAGCCGAACTTTTAACTAATTTCTGCAGCAAATAGATACAATTCCTCCCCAATAACAGCATAAATATTCTTACCTCTGTTTTAACCGGCTAGTTCAGCTTCTCTCTGACACTCCGCGCTCCTTCAAAACAGAAACTGACACTCGCTTACATGCTGCAGCTCCGCTGATCTACATACCATCCGGCACAGGAACCCGTCAGTATATGTTCTAAAGATCAGCGAATATGCGCAGCTCAATACCGCTCATGCGCACTTGCTTTATACAGTGGATTACATGGAATAAAACGTTTACTTTTTTGATCAAATGAAATTCTGTCAGCAGCCGTTTACCTACATATTCATATATGTCTCAATCTAATGATCATAGATTTACAAAAAATATATTAAATAAAAAATACAGTGACTTTTTACATTTTACTTGGGCATTCAATAAATAAATACAGCAGCTTTTTTAGTTTAATTTGACTTTTTTTGTGAATTTACGGGGGTTACCTTTTTTACCTAATTAAAATCTGTAAGTTGTCATTTATGTTAAAATTTAATGATGACTATAAAATATAAAATAAAAAATTTAACTTATTTTATATTTTATGGGGTTGTTAAAAACAGAAAAAAATAATATAGTTATTTCTTTTACATTTTACAGTTCTATAAAAAAGGAAAAGATACAAAAATACAGTAATATTTTATTAGTAAAGTTTTTTTTAACTAATTAAAATTTGTCAGCAGTCACTTACGTTATATGTTACAATTTAATGATGATCATAAAATATAAAATAAAAAATAGCTTATTTTACATTTTACGAGGATATTAAAAAAGAAAAAAAATAAATACAGCAACTTTTTTTTGTTGCATTTTACAAGGTTATAAAAAGAAAAGCTAATAAAACACATATGTCAGCTGTCATTTATGTTATATGCTACAATTTTTTATGATGATTATAAAATATAAAATAAATAAAAATACAGTAACTTCTTTAACATTTTATGGGATATTTAATAAAAGAAAAACAATACATAACAAAATACAGTAACCAGTAACTTTTTTTTACATGTTACAGAGTTATATAATAAGAGAATATATATAAAAAAAACAACTAATAAATACAGCAATTTTTTTTTTGCATTTTCAGGGTTATACAAAAGAAAAACTAATAAAAAAAACAATTAATTGCATGGAATGCTAAGTTATAGTTTAAAGATGACTATAAAATAAAATAAAATAAAAAACATTAAAATTTTACAAGGATATTAAAGAAAGAAAAAAATAAATAACAAAATAAGGTTACTTCTTTTACATATAAAACGTTATATAAGAGTTATATAGAAAAAAGAAAAAAATATATAAATACAAAAACACAGTGTCTTTTTTACATTTTATAAAAAAAAGACAAAAATCATGGAGAAATACAGTTATTTACTTTACAGATTACGGGTAATTTAAACAGTAACAATGCTTTAAAACCTTAAAATCCTAGAAGTGAGAAATCTGATTTTGGGGAAGTATTACTGGTCATTAAATTTATTATTTTCTGTTTTCTTACTTATTTATGCACTGTCCAAATGTGTGTGGACACCCCTTCTAATGAATGCATTCAGCTTCTTAAACCTAGACTCATGATGTCTGTGCTAGTTGCCATGTAAGTTAAAGATAAAAACTTCCTTGAGCAATTCATTACTTTATACAAAATGTGAAAAAAATTGTTACCATTTACATTTTTTATTATTTTTTTAAAAGTTCTTTATTTTAGCTTTTAATGCTCAGCTGCATTAAAAATGAGGGTTAATTTCAATGTATTCCAGAGTGATAGTAAAGGTAGGTTGATTGATTGATTGATTGCTCTGAGTGTCAGGTTTTTAGTATCTACATGTATCCTAGAGGTGTGATTATTGATTATCAAGAAAAATAACTCCGCCTGATGCTGTTTCTCCATGTATTTGGTCAAAGTAATAAATAATAAGCCATGAAATGAACTCAAATCATCAATATTCTTATGCTTTCAACTCATAAACACTGTAGTCTAACCATTTTTGAAAATATATCTTAGGTGTGGATATATATTTAAAGTCTATACATTCAAAAAGATAAGAAAAAAAAAACTTGGCACTTGGTAAAATTTTGACTAAAACATAAAACATGATCAGTTCCAGGAAAATATAACAATTCTGCTTCCTTTTACATTTTAAATGATTATATTTTTGAGCAGCCGTATGTCTTCTGGAGTAAAAGAGATCAGGGCACGTGTCTGTCTGATATAATTACTGTGTTATAAGACCTGAAAGAGGAACTGACAGCTGAAAACGGAGAACAAACACACCAAAACAGGTTAGGGGTTCTAAGGGTTAATAGGTATGATAGTTAAACTCACTGAAGTGTCAGCTGTGTGAGGAAGCTGTTGAATGTGCGGCTCTGCGCCGAGGCTATTAAAATAGCATGTTGGTGAACTCTTAATCTCTCAGTGACAGCATTGACCTTTCCCTGACTGCAGGGTAGCCATAAAAAACTCTTTAAAATTTAATAAGGCTCTAATTGAAGCATCTTTAAGTAGATGAGCACCGTTTTCTGCACAGAGCTGCCTTTTAGCTAAAGATTCCTGAAAACCCCCTTCCATAATTGGAACATCTCTCACTGCATAATATTTTTGCTGGGCCGATTTAGCCGCACACTCGAGCTGTCTCCTCACGCTTTGAAATAGGTGATCTGATTTCACACTTATTTAGACTCAGGTGAAATGGAGGGCTGCGGAGCGGAGGAGGAGGAGGAGGAGGAGGAGGAAGAGGATGGAGGAGGATGATGGAGGGATGATTGTGCTTCTGTTCTCTTAAACGCAGCTGCAAAGTTTTCCTCTGTCTCTGACAGGTAGAGTTTATCGAATTTTAGTACATTTTATTTGTCCTATTCATAATCTTCTCCATCCTTAAATTTTCCATAAAATCCCCTTCAGCGTATTGTTATTACTGTGTTTCCATGGTGACAGTTAAGAGGTTGATTTATAAGAGGTAAATTTAATTAAAGGTGCTTAAAAAAATCTAATTTACTGCTTAAAACAAATAATGGTATGAAATATCAAATATTTATTTGTCACCAAATTGTGGAGAGAAAAGAAGCATCTCAGAATGTGCAACATGTGAAACATCAAAGAGATGTTCGCGAGTTAAAATCCACCAAATGTTTGAGTCAAGTCATGATTATCTACAGCTCTGGACAAAAAAAAGGGAACACATCAAAATAATCAGTTTCTCTGATTTTGCAATTTATAGGTTTATGTTTGAGTAAAATGAACATTGTTGTTTTATTCTATAAAATACAGACAACATTTCTCCAAAATTCCAAATAAAAATATTGTCATTTAGAGCCTTTATCTGCAGAAAATGAGAAATCATCTAAATAAAAAATAAAAAAAGATGCAGAGCTTTCAGGCCTCAAAAAATGAGAGGAAAACAAGTTCATATTCATTTACAAACAACAATGCTGAAGTTTTAAGAGTTCAGAAATCAATATTTGGTGGAAAACATTTTTTTTAAATCACAGCATTCATGCATCTTGGCATGCCCTCCTCCACCAGTCTTACACACTGCTTTTGGATAACTTTATGCCACACCTGTTGCAAAAAATTCAAGCAGTTCAGCTTGGTTGAATGGCTTGTGATCATCCATCTTCCTCTTGATTATATTCCAGAGGCTTTCCGGGAACGCCCACATACACCTGTATAAGTTGTGATGTGTTATCTTGTGAGTAAGGGGGGGGGGTTATCACTTCCCAGTGTGCTCATGGTAAGGCATTGTGAATTAAAAGAGTTAGAGCAAAGCAGTTAACAATCCCTGATACACAGTGTCACGTGTGTACCAGACATATATAGTCATATGTCATATAAGGCATTACCACTCACAGTAGACAGAGCATTGACAATGTGGTAATGATTGTGACCTGTGGTGTCTGGCTAGAATTGTCCATATGCGGACAGACAAGTGACCCACAAGTCAGCGTAGTGTTCTTTTGCTTCCATGTGATGTGCCAAAAGTCATGGGACATGATACTAGTTCTTGTCCCAGCGAAGTGTACTGGATATTGCTAGTAGCCCACACTTCTCATATTTGTGCATTCATAATTAAAAGCTTACCGCATTTTACAGACTATAAGGCACTCTTTCAATGAACATATATTTTCTGGTCTATTTTCATACATAAGGTGCACTGGATTATAAAAGCCCATTTTAAATAAAAAATAGTAAGGAACAGGGGTGTCGCCATGTTTTCCTTCTAATTCATCAGGTCTCGCCGTTTGGGGAGAGGCAGTTCGCCTAAGTAAATAAAACTGTAATTCATAAAAAAAAAGTCAAACGAGTGCTGGATGTTAATCTCTCCTTTAGATTTCTTTCCTGAAAACTGTTTATTTGCGTGATTACAGTGCTTCCATTTATTTACAGTAAGCTTAGATTACCAATATTTTAGTGTGGTTAGCAGCAGCGCTAGCCTCAGTTAGCAGTGCTTATCGCTAGTAAATGCCACCCGACAGCGCTACACTGAGGAACTCTGACTCTTCCGATAAGCCAAGATGCTATTAGCTAGCAGTTCGTCTCGCGTAGCTTGTTTTAACACGGTAAACACAGACTACAGTCCAATATACTGGCCTCAGAGCGGCGAAAGAGCTAGCACTGCGGTTAACAGCTAATGCTAATGCTGCTCCATCCTTAGTGCTGTTGAAACTTCACTGAAAACTTACCCTTATAACGCTGTACTTCAGCAGAGAGGCTTTACTGCTCCTTACAACCTGACTGGTAGAATTCATACATAAGGCACACCAGATTATAAGGTGCAAATTAAATTAAAGGATTTTAAGTGCGCCTTTAGTGTGAAAAATATGGTAATATATGCATTCATTAATGTACTGTGTTTTGGTAGTTCAAACTAAAGTCGTTACATTTTTCTCCAGCTTTTTGCTACAGCCCTGTGCTGTCCTCTGGTCTTCTGTGGATGTCTCAGTCTCTTGCCAGGGCTGGTTGGTTTGACAGAGTGTGTCATGTTCACAGAGGGTTTTCTCTTTGTGCCAGGCTGCCGGTGCTCCAGCAGACTTATTCTGAAGGCTCAGCCACCTGAAGAAGTTGCCCTGTCTGCACTTTCATCACTCGCCCTGCTTCTCCTTTCATTTGACTAACCGTGGCAGGTCTCTCTACTCTCTGTCTGTCTGTCTCTCTCTCTCTCTCTCTCTTTTTATTTGGGCCTCTAGCTCTCTTGCTTTCTGTCTGAGGCTCTCTGTCTCCCACCCAGGCGGAGTAGTGTGCAGCATCTGGAGGCTGGAGATGACAGGCGAACGGAGATTCACCCTGTTTTGCAGCATTTAGCCTCTGCCTTGTTTTACAGATACAGCAGATACGGGATCATCCGTTGTCTGAGACTGATGTTTAAAGTACTGCACGGGTTCTAGTGCTCTCTCTTATCCTCTGATTTATTATCAGTGCAGCATTCAGTTTCAGATCAACACGTCACCTTCGGATCACATAATCTCACCCAAGACACAAATCTTATTATCTTGGATGAGGGCAACACAATATAAAACTCAAAGATATGGATTCTCTTTGCTTACATATTCATTCACACTGGGACAGCTGGGACAGTTAAAGTGGAAAATAAAAAAGGGTGTTTCAGTATGAACCCAAGATATGTCATATTTTGTCTGCTAAACTTGATTTAAAATAGAGTCAGAGTTTAGGAATAAATCTACACTGATGGGTGTGGTGGTCTGTAAGTGAGGTGTGTTCAGGTAAATTTCTGTTGCGTTTTTATCCTTGCGGCAGGAAATACAGGTGCACCACTGACTGTTTAAAACCATGACAACAGTCAACAGTCAGCCACCAAATCCTATCTTATCCATGCAGGAGCACCGTTCACATTGCGCTCGCTCATCAATCACTAACCATCAGTAAATTTCTCATTTATTTGTAAATCAAGGTTTGGATAAAGAGACATGTCATCTGCTGGTGTTGATCCACTGTGTTTTATTATCAAGTCTAAAGTCAGTGCAGTTTTGTTTTCCTGCAAAATCTTACAGCACTTCATGCTTCCCTCTGCTACTGACAACTTTTATAGAGATGCAGATTTCATTTTCCAGCAGGAATTGGCACACTGCCCACACTGCCAAAAGAACCAACTGGACTTATATAATATTCACATTTTCTGAGACACTGATTTTTGGGTTTTTATTGTCTGTAATCCATAATAATCAACAATAAAAGAAATAAACATTTAAAATAGATCACTCTGTGTGTAATACATCTATATAATATATGAGTGTCAGATTTTGAAGTAAAATACTAAAATAAAGGAACATTTTTTATTGATATTTTTATATTATATTATATATATATTTATATTATATTGAACTTTTTGAGATGCAATAAGAGACCACCTAGAAATGATGAGTTTCTTCGATTTTACCAAATTGAAAACGTATGAAATATAATCAAGAGGAAGATGGATGATCACAAGCCATCAAACCACCAAACTGAACTGCTTAAATTTTTTGCACCAGGAGTAAAGGCATAAAGTTATCCAAAAGCAGTGTGTAAGACTGGTGGAGGAGAACATGCCGAGATGCAAGATGCATGAAAACTGTGATAAAAAAACAGGGTTATTCCATGTAATATTGATTTCTGAACTCATAAAACTTTATGAACATTAACTTGTTTTCTCTGCATCATGAAATAAATGCTCTAAATTACAATATTTTTATTTGGAATTTGGGAGAAATGTTGTCTGTAGTTTATAGAATAAAACAACAATGTTCATTTTACTCAAACATTTACTTATAAATAGCAAAATCAGAGAAACTGATTCAGAAACTGAAGTGGTCTTTTCATTTTTTTCAGAGCTGTATACAGTATATACATAATTCACATCAATTTTTTTGTCCATATTGTACACCTGTAGTACTAAAGAGTTTTTAGTAAAACTGTTACCATCACTTTTTTATTTATCTGTTTTGCATGACTCCACACCACACCAGTCCTGTGTCGTCTCTGTGTGGAAATAAATGGGTTCCTCAGCGTGAAGGTATACAGTCATTGAGCTTGATTACCACCCATTTATTGTCCTTCTCTCCAGCCCACAGTCGAGCATCCCCTGCTCCCGTGCAATTTCTTTAAAAGGTCCACGAGGCGTGTTGTAGGTCGTTTTCATTTGTAACAAGCGCACGGCCTTTTTTCACTGAGACACTTTCCCTAAGCTAATTCTCCCTCCTCCTCTGCTCCCGGCTATTTGCATGTGCTTGTGCGGGGCTTTGTGCAGCGGCGGCGGCGGCAGCAGCTCCACTCAGTCAGCGATGGTGATTTGTGAGTATGCATAATTGACTCGCCTGGTATCCCTTTTATGACAGAGAGAAATCAGCCTGCCGCCGCGGGCCGTGCTCAGCTGAGGGGTCTGTTTGCTAGAATTATTAGCTTGTGGGATAGCTAAAGGCCTTTAAGAGATGGGCCGCGCCCAACGTGTCAAACACAACAAAGACGACCAATTCGTCAGCAAATTAAGAGGCTGACAGAGGAGGAGGTGACGGAAGGGTCACGCACAACAAAATGCAAACTAGTTAGAGCTTCTCTAAGTAGCAGGCTCAAAAAAAAAAGAAAAAAAGAAACCCACTCGCGTAATTGATCATCTATCATCATCATTCACTGGGCGTCATGATGATTAGTGATTTCAATTACAGTCAATGCAGAGTAATTGTATCAGCCTTGAGGAATAACACTACACAACTTGGGGCAAAACCAGTTTAAAGCCCCAGCAACCTAAATCTGGATTTCTTTCTAATCTGGCTCAAAAGAGCCTCCAGTGTGCACAAATATCATCTAAAACACATTTAATGTTTCACAAAATCAGATTTTCACACATCATAAAAGTACCAAATTTTTTGCACTTATAACGTGCAACAGATTATAAGGTGCACAATCAATAAACGTCTATTTTCTGGTCTATTTTTGCACATAAGGTGAGACCTGTAAAGCTAAGCAAAGTTAAGTAAACAAAACTGATATTCTGATATAACAAATATATATTTTAAGACGAATCAGACAGGTCAAACTAGCGCTGGATGTAATCTACACAGATTTCTCTCCTGAAAACCATTTATTTACATTAAGCTTTGATTTCCAGATTTCCACTAAAGCTGGAGCATTAACATTAGCAGTTAACCACTAACGGTAATGCTAATGCTGCTCCAGCAGTGCTTGCAGGGGTTAGCAGCAGGCTACAGGCCGACAATACTCACCTCTAAACAGCCAAAGAGCTAGCACTTTGTGCGTTTAGCGGGTAATGGTAACGCTGTTTCAGAAGTGCTAGCCAGGGTAAGCAGCAGGCTACAGGTCGATAATACTCACCTCTGGACGACCAAAGATGTAGAGCGTAGCATGGTTAGCAGCTAATGCTAATACTGCTGGAGAGCTAAACTGAAACTCCTGTATAACTCTGATGAACATTATGAACTCATGAATATTATGATTAGCCAGTGTGAGAGAGGCCTTCAGTTGCTTAGAAGTTACCCTGAATAATGCACACCTTGCTCTTGGAGTGGGCTAATCTTTTTTGTTTGAACACTCCTGAGGAGGGTAACAGGGTTCTTGAATTTCCTCCATTTGTACATCAATCTGTCTGGCTGTGAATTGGTCCAAACTCTTTAGAAATGGTTTTGTAACCTTTTTCACCCTGATGAGTCCCAACAAGTCTTTTTCTGAGGTTTGCTCATGCCATGATAATCTTCCACAAGAGCACACTTTAATAGATCCGAGTTCTTTAAATAAAACAGGCTACACCCATGGTAGAGCTTTACATACGTTTTCCACTGTTGCCAGTTTATGTAAAACTGGATAATTTTCCTCAAAAAATAAATGCCCATGTAAGCTAGCGTTTAGCGTGGTTAGTGGGTAATGCTAATGCTGCTCCAGCATTGCTAGCAGTGCTACTTGAGTCTCAGTGCTTGAGAACTAAACCAAAACTCCTGTATAAAGCTGTACTTCAGCAGAGTGGCTTTACTGCTCCTTAATACCTGACTGGTAAAATTCATACATAAATTGCACCAGATTATGTTTAGATTATGAGACGCATTGACAATTTTTGCGTAAATTAAACCATTTTAGGTGTTACTTATAGTGTGAAAAAACACAGTACCCTAAAACAGAGCCCTGTGGGACCTCTGCATTAGTGATTTCTGCAGTAGAAATAATTACAGAATTATAAACCTAGGGTTTGAAAGGTGAAACTTAAATTTGATACATTAATAAAATCTATTAGAATTTGTTCCCAAGGACATTAAAGCATCAGCACTGCAGTAATCTGTTTCTCCAGTTTCTTTATTGGCCATTCCTGTTGCTGCTGAACATGAGAGTCTTTTAGTCATGTGAATCCCAAAGCAGCCATGATTTTCAGGCCATCAGCTCCGGGTTAAACTCCATCAGTGCTGCAATCCGAGGGGGAAAGAGAGAGAGAGAGAGAGCTGCCTATCATGCCTAATAAAGGGAAAGAACAAGCGCATCTATTGTTCATGAGCTCAGCCAGTGGAAGAGGGCTATCGTTTTAATATCTGTTTTATGTTCTGCTGCCATTCCGACTGCCTCTCCTGCTCCCGTGGGAGGGAGATAAAGGCTGATTGGCTGGCGGGATTTAATTAAAAGCACATTTCATCCTCCATACAGTGGTTGGTAGAGACTCGCAGAGCTAGTAGCACCGTATACCGCGGCTCTTTTGTCCTGGCTCAGCTCCGCTCCTTTTCCAGCCATCCCTCTAATGAGGAGAGGATTATACAGGCATGATGGACATGGCCAATTTACTCGACGACGGCGATATGACTTGAAATGGGCTCATTAAAGCGGTTTTGTCCCATAACTGTGGCGAGTAATTATGTGCGCTGATGAGACATGAGCGGAAAGTGTGCGAAATTAGCAGGAATTGAAAGGTTTGCCAGGGTTTGCAAGGTTCTGCCTTGGGCTGGTTCTTCTACGTCTCATACAGGGCTAACCTGCAGCCAGCTGTACCCGCTGAACTTAAGACGGAACTTAAGTTTGCAACACATTTCAAGAAAAGTTAGCATGGAGCAAGAAAAGGCTGAAAAAATTAAGAAGTAGTAATAAAATACAGCTGCTATAGGAGTGAAAAGATTTTCACTAATACACTGTAAGCCTGGATAAATTGAATTAACTCGCCTTAAAAAAGTTAAGTAATGGGTAATGAAAACTTAAGTTAGCATAACTTAGAACATCAAGTTATTACAACTAAAGAGGAAGTTGTCTTAACTTTTTTTTTTATTTTTGTTATACTGTAAGACCGGATAAGTTGAGTTTACTTTTTTAAGGCAGCTGGTTTGCTCAATTTTTTTAGTTGAATTTACTAACAAAATTTGAGGAAACCATTTGCCTTAAAAAAGTAAAGTAATGAGAGACTAAAAACTTGAGTTAGCATAACTTAGAACATCAAATTATTACAATTAAAGGGGAAACTTGATTTATTTCTATGGTAACCCAGGGGGAATCACTACACACTGATGGTGAGTGTGAGTCAGAAACTGTTGGACACACCCAGTATGCAAATCGATTGCGACATAAGCCAATGGAAAAGAAGCTGTTAAGGACAACAGACTTAGTTATTATAAGTTGGTTCAACTTCAAAGATCTCAGTTTGAATGTAATAAATGTGCCCACAAATGTTCAACTAACTCAAAATAGTTGAGTAATGTTTAGAAATATCCAATTTTTAGTAAAACAGACTTCAATCATTTGAGTTTAAACAACGTATGGGTTTACAGTATGCAAAAAAAAAAAAAACTGTGTGAAATGATTTTAGAAAAACGTTCCTCAATGTAAAATTGTAAAGATATAGGTTATCCCACCATCTTTAGTGCATAATTGAACTATTCAAAGAATTTGAAAGAAATCCCTGTGCAACACTGGATGCTTGTGATCTTCTGGCCCTCAGGTGGCACTGCATACTGGAAATCACTACATCGGCTCAGGACCACTTCCAGAAATCACTGTCTGTGAACATACCAAATTAATTATATATTCTGGCCTATTTTCATACATAAGGTGCACCTGATTATAGGGCGAATGAAGCAACACTAGTAAGGATGCCTACATTAAAGTGAACAAGGCTGTCGCCATGTTTCCCTTCTAATGGGGAAGCTTTATTTACAGTAAGCTTAGCTTTCCAATAATTTGTCTAAAGGTAAGTTTTTAGTTTCAAGTTTCTTTAGCACTAAGGCTTTTGCATTAGCATTAACCGCTAACCTCAGTGCTAGCAGGGATGTAAATGCTGCCCAATAGCACTATACTGTGGAGTGTTTTGGTAACCCATGGCACTATCAGTTAGCGTTTTGTCCCATATAGCTTGTTTTAACATGGCTAACATGCAGACTACAGTCCAATATACTATCCTCTAAACGGCAAAATAGCTAGCACTGTGGTTTGCGGCTAATGCTAGCTAATGCTGCTGCACCCAGCCTTAGTGCTGGAGAAACTTCAGTGAAAACTCACCCCTATAAGTGTCTTTACAGCTCCTTAATATCTGACTGGTAGAATTCATACATAAGGCGCACCGGATTATAAGGCACACTGTTGATTTTTGGGAAAATTCAAGGATTTTAAGTGGGCTTTACAGTTCCTAATTTGTGTTGCGAATCACGAGCCTGAGCTATGGTGGCCCACAAGTGATAAAAAACACAAAACATCCTGGATTGATTAAATGATTGCGTGTCCTTCAGAACTTGGAGGGTTCTTATTGGTTGTTTTGTAATCAAGTATGCTTTAAATCGATTTTAACTCTTGTCTTTTAACCCTGAAGAAGGCCTGAGTGCCGAAAGGCGTTGGTAATTTTTTTTTTGTCGCTACTAAATTTGTTGTGACGAAAAAAGTTGTGACAGATCCATCCACTTTTAGGACAACATCTCATGCAGGTATGTCTTTCGTGCGGGCCTCACTAAACTAAATTTTGATTTTAATTATCAGACCACAAAATATTATTCTGTGGGCCATAATTGCACGTTTGAGACCCCTGGTTTATATATAAGTTCAGCGTGTGCAACTGGCTACTACTGGTATGTAGTTAAGCATAATTTTAATGCATGGAGGCCTGGCAGCAGCTGTTCCCCAGCAAGTCCTCGCCTGGAGCTCTCACAGAGCTCTTATTCAGTGTGGTTGTGTCTGAATCAGGAGGTCTAGGCTTGGGGCAGGCAGAAGGCCAGGCAGAGGTTAATAGGAGGCTCTACGGGTCGCTTGCCGCTCGGTCGCTCCTAGATTATGTAGAAATGCACTCAAACGACAGATCACCCCCCGTGGACAGCCACTTCTCACCCACACTCAGACGTTCTGACACACAGAAGTGAACAGGGGCGTAGCGAATCCTGTATATAGTGAGAGTAATTATCCATCAATTATAAAACGACTTCCTTCCTTCGTTTCAGAGCCACCGTGAGGCTCTGCGACGCACATTCATGGCTGTTTACGTCACGAGAAATAGTTCATCAGTGTCTTTGATATGATCTGAATGGACCGCTATATCCATTACGTCTCCGGGATAAATTGTGTCTCGGTCCCTTAGGATGGAAATCTTATTGATTTGTAGGACTGGATTCATGACTTAAGTGGAGCGCAACAATACAAGTAATGAAAATTGCTCTTCTGCCATCTGGATGCCACTGTCAGAGATACATTCCGCAGAGGAAGAGAAGCTCCCTATCAGTAAAAAGCACACGTCTATACAAAAAAAAAACACATGTCAGCATGAGTAAGACTAAACACACATACACACATCCACAGATCAAGCATAACATTATGACCACCTGCTTGTTTCTACACCCATTATACAGTTTATCAGCTCCATATATAAATATATGATACATTGTAGCTCTATTTGCTCCTCTGTTTCTATACTAGTGCATCTCAAAAATGATAAAAACATCATTGAAAAATTACTGTATTTCAGTAGTTTAGTTCAAAATGTATATATATTATAGATGTATAACACACGGAGTGATCTATTTTAAGCTTTTATTTCTTTTATAGTTGATGATTATGGCTTACAGTCAATGAAAACCCAAAAATCTGAGTCTCAGAAATATTATATAAGACCAATTGGTACTTTTGGCAATTTGGGCAGTGTGCCAAATCCTGCTGGAAAATAAAATCTGCATTTCCATAAAAGTTGTCAGTAGAGGGAAGCATGAAGTGCTGTAAAACAAAACTGCACTGACTTTAGACTTGATAATAAAACACAGTGGATCAACACCAGCAGAAGACATGTCTCTCCAAACCATCACTGATTGGTGGAAACGTCACACTAGACCTTGAGCAGCTTGAACTGTGAGTCTCTCCACTCTTCCTCCAGACTCTGCTCCCTTGATTTCTCAATGAAATGTAAAATTTAATGATGATCATTGATGGTTTGGAGAGACATGTCATCTGCTGGTGTTGATCCACTGTGTTTTATTATCAAGTCTAAAGTCAGTGCAGTTTTGTTTTCCCACAAAATCTTACAGCACTTCATGCTTCTCTCTGCTACTGACAACTTTTATGGAGATGCAAATTTCATTTTCCAGCAGGATTTGGCACACTGCCCACACTGCCAAAAGTACCAACTGGTCTTATATAATATTCTAATTTTCTGAGACACTGATTTTTGTTTTTTTATTGGCTGTAAGCCAAAAACAGACAATAAAATAAATAAATGTTTAAAATAGATCACTGATGAAGGACTAGATGATGATAAACACTGTAAACTGTGCAGCAACAGATTCTTCAGAGCTTCTGTCTCTGACATTACTTTATCTACAAGCTGTTTCAGCTGAAGGTAGGAGTGTGTAACAGAGTGGTGGACAGCAAGTGATGATTAAACACAGTGTTTAAAACTCCAGCAGCACTGCTGCAGTATCTGATCCACTCACTGTACCAGCAGCTTAACACACACTAACACCTCATACACCACCACCATGCTAATCAGTGCTAATCACTGCAGTGCTGAGAATAGTGTCCTCCTGAGTACTGAAGAACAGGGTGAAAGGAAGGAGGATAATAATAACAATGCATACAGAGCAACAGATACAGAACTACAGTCTGTAATTATATTATAGAACTACAAAGTGCCCTATATATACCAGTGGGTGGTCATAATGTTATGCTTGAACTGTACACACACACACACATAGGGACACAAACTGAATCCACAAACAAACACACATACACATATGCATTCCCCCAGTGACCACTAGAGTGCTGTGCAGCATTGCGGATAGAGGGTTCATGTACCTGTTCAGTGAGCCTCGCTCTGTCAAATGAGAAACACTGCTTTTTTTTTCTTCAGAGGCCTTCACAGCACAGCTCTCCAGCCTGGAGTTACTCAGCGCCAAAAAACCTTCCAACCGATGGCTGGCCATGAATATTTCCCAACACTAGACTTACTAGCAGCTGCCTCCTCTCGTTCCTCTCCAAAACAATCGCAGTATTTTTATTTCAACAGCCTTCCAATGACAACCTTATTTCAGATGCTTCATTCTTATGAATGACTTCGAAAGATTATATATATTTTTTTTGTACACTGTAAGCCCAAATAAGTCAAGTCAAGTCAACTCAAGTAGTTTTATTGTCAATACTGCATATGTACAGGACATACAGAGAATTGAAATTACGCTACTCTCCATCCCAAAAATCACAGCAAGTACATAAAGTAAGTTATATAATATAAAGAATTGGAGACACTATATGTACAATAACAAGGACACAAAAAGACATACGTGAGACAGAAGACAATAGTGCAATAGTAATGGTGGGTGAAAATAAGATATATAATATAAAAAATGGGAGACACTATATGTACAATAACAATAAGAAGGACACAGTAGACATACGTGAGACAGAAGACAATAGTGCAATAGTTATGGGGGTAAAAATAAGATATATAATATAAAGAATGGGAGACACTATATGTACAATACAACAAGGACACAGTAGACATACGTGAGACAGAAGACAACAGTACAGTAGTAATGGTGGGTGAAAATAAGATATATAATATAAAAGAATGGGAGACACTATATGTACAATAACAAGGACACAAAAAGACATACCTAAGACAGAAGACAATAGTGCAAAAGTGATGGTGGGTGAAAATAAGATATATAATATAAAGAATGGGAGACACTATATGTACAATAACAAGGACACCAAAAGACAAACGTGAGACAGAAGACAATATTGCAATAGTGATGGGGGGTGAAAATAAGATATATAATATAAAGAATGGGAGACACTATATGTACAATACAACAAGGACACAGTATACATACCTAAGACAGAAGACAATAGTGTAATAGTGATGGGGGGGGGGGGGGGGGGGTGATTAAGATGGGATGACAGTACAAGTATAAACAGAACCCGTATAAAACAGTAGTGCAAATATGGTATAAAAGCTTAAGGCTGGTAAAGTGAATGAGTGCATAAAGTTCACAGTTTATGAGGAGTTAAAGTGAGTAATGCAGTTTCGGCACCCCGTGTTTTTAATGAGCTTCTTGTGCAATTTTTTTAAAGTTATTATTGCCTCGTTTTAAATGTCAGGGCTCTCCGGATTCTTGCACGAAGGTGTGTAGCTACTTTGAGCTGGATAACGGTGGAAAAAGCGATTTATTGGGGTAAATTATGCCCCGTGTCATCCAATCTGAAGGGTGTTTGGACAAACTGTTAAAATTTCAGGATCTTGGAACACTGTGGGAGAACGGAGGTGTGCTATTCATCAGAGGTAAGTACTTTTTATCACGTTTGGGCTCCGAATGGTCCAGTGGACTTAGGTCCTGCCAGTATGATCGGGAGATCGGTGGCTCGAATCCCACTCATGTAGCTTGCCATCAGCTGTCAGAGCCCTGAGAAAGCACAATTGGCCTTGCTCTCTCTGGGTGGGTAGATCAGGCTCTTTCCCGTCATCACTCCTAGGGTGATGTGGATCAGCACAAGGCTGCATCTGTGAGCTGATGCAGTTCAAATCAAATCTATATCAGATACATCAGGAGAACTGACCAGTATCCACTTGATTTCCTTTATATATTTTAATAAATAGTTTTTCAAATTGCCATTTAAAGAATAATGCAGTGTTAAAGAGCTTTATTTATTTACACACACACACATACACACACACAGCCACAAGCTTCTGACCACAGCACCCTAACCACAGAGGTCAGCCGTGTGCACCCACTGTCCTATTTTTTGAAAATCAAAATGTGGTCACCCTCGAGATTCTCAAAATGCAAAACCTGTGCAAATCAGCTTGGTGCGGTTAAAGCACGCCCTTTCTCAAAAACAAGCCTTTGACATCACATTTAGCACATTTAGTGGCTCAGCGATCAAGTACTATGGCAAAGAAAAAATATAGGATTAATAAATTAATTTTTACTTTTATTTGTCCTGTAAACAACGTACAACATGTATGTACATATATATGCCATATACTGTAAGCTTTGTATATACTGTTAATACTCATATCATGTGTCATGGTGAGCACAGAATTGCAGACACGTGCAGATACTGATAAAACAATACGTTTATTATAAAAATAAACAGATGTAAGACGTGGTTGATACAGAAAATGGGTAATCACCAGAAACCAGAGCAATGTAGACAAAACCATACCATAAACGAGAGACAGTGCAGAGTTCATACACGAGATATCCAATGTCAGAGGTAATCCAAGAGGCAGTAGTGAAAACACAGTCCAGGTAATACACAAGCAATCCAGTATCAGAGGCAAAGGCAATAATCAGCGTCGAGAAAACAAAAGCAAGGTCATACACAAGATAAACTGAGACAAGAGATAAAGTAACGCTTTGTAAAGAGGAGAACCTACAATACGCGGCGTGAGTGTTTGTGTGGCGTGCACCTTTATAGTGCCAGTAATCAGTATTCAGGACTTCCTGGAGGAAGCAGGTGAGGTGTCACGTGATCAGGTGAGTGCGTGATGTCAGCGGGTGGTGCATTCTGGGTAATGTAGTTGTTGACCTGAGAACCTCCGTTGTGGAAGGGACAGAGGAGCTAACAGCACCAGACATGACATCATGTCTATTTATTGCACATTTGTACTGTTATTTGCACCATTGCTATTATTTGCACTTATGGCAGATGCTTACTGTTGTGTACCTGTACTAAGCAATGACAATAAAGTTGAATCTATATGTCTATGTTTATATTAATCTGATGTTATTTACTTTTGAGTTAAAATTCTCTGCAAAAAAGGATTATTTTTTAGTATATATAATCACTTTAAACATTGCATAATATTTCTACAACAAACTCAAAAAGGAAAAAAAAAGGTAGGTAAAGTATATGTTCAAATGTTTGGGGACACCTATTTTAATGACTGATATCAGCTGCTTTAATTTGATGAGCAGTGGAAGAACTACAGAGGTTGGACAATGAAACTGACACACTTACGTTTTAGACCACAACAATTTATTGTCCCAACAGACAGTTCCGGTGGAAACAGGAGAGTTGAGGTGCACATTGAATTCTGCCGTGAT
Organism: Astyanax mexicanus; assembly: GCF_023375975.1. NCBI lineage: Eukaryota > Metazoa > Chordata > Actinopteri > Characiformes > Acestrorhamphidae > Astyanax > Astyanax mexicanus. The sequence goes on along the minus strand of NC_064410.1, from coordinate 57,249,356 downwards.
TTGATCAGCGGTGGTTTTATTTATTTTTTGATACAATCTTGCGTCCACAGTTAATCCTGTTGGATGTGGTTGGTCCTTCTTGGTGGTATGCTGACATTACCCTGGATACCGTGGCTCTTAGTACATCACAAAGACTTGCTGTCTTGGTCACAGATGCGCCACCAAGACGTGCATCAACAATTTGTCCTCTTTTGAACTCTGGTATGTCACCCAAAATGTTGTGTTCATTGTAATATTTTGAGCAAAACTGTGCTCTTACCCTGCTAATTGAACCTTCACACTCTTACAGCTCTTACTGGTGCAATGTGCAATTAATGAAGATTGGCCACAGGCTGCTCCAATTTAGCCATGAAACCTCCCACACTAAAATGACAGGTGTTTTCAGTTTCAGTTTTCAACTCCTGTATGTTCTCTGCAATGATGGAGCTCCGTCCAATACTTATGAATGGAATGAGTTAAGGTGGTTAAAGATGACCTCTGCAATGCTCTTGTTGCAGAATTCAATCAAATCCTCACAGCAATCCTTCTATTAAAATCTATTAGAAAGCCTTTCCTAGACAGTAGAGACGGTTACTCCAGTAAATACAAGATAAACCCTGTTTTAATACCCTTAATTTAGCAAGAAACATTGAATGAGCTGGCGACCCATTACTTTTTGTACATATATTGTATTTAGACCACATTTAAGCTGATTAAACTTGTTAAGATGCACATTTTAGAGCATGGTCTGTGAGATGCAGTGTCACTGGCAGTGGCCTAACCTTGCTAATGCAAAGCAATGAGTGCTTCAGTGAGTTAGCTGGTGTTCTGGCAGTCTGATGGAGAGCAGGGCGAATGGAGGTGGCTGTAAGCCCACTGAGGGGAGTGCGTGATGAAGAGCCTCTGCAGAAAGAGAGAGAGAAAGAGAGAGAGAGACAGAGAGAGCAAGAAGTGCACGACAGTCTGCTCCTACCATTCTCTCTGCATGCTACAGGCTGACCTTGCAAAATCCAGCTCCAGGAAGTCCGGGGCTTGGCGCTCCAACTATAGGAAAAAACATGTTGCCCATAGAAGCCATGCCAAAACGTTACCCCCTCCCCTCCCCACCCCAACAACCAACCACCCCCACCCCTTTACAGGACCCGCAAAAACGCACATGCAGCATTTCGTGCTGCACGGCCTGTGAATGCTTTGCATCAAAGGGACCAACACAGGACTCTGAGGAAGCTGGAGATTAACATTAACATTATCTTCACTAAAGCCTCTTTTTGTGGTGGTGTGGAGGGCTTCAGGGCACCCCAACGGCATTACAGCAGCATTATGTGAGAATTCCTGTACATCTGTGAAGTGGAATTCGTGATTTCAGCCAAGTCTAACGGACATACTTTACACATGCATTTCTGGACAAGCTAAAAGAGATACAGAAACAGTATCAGTAAAAGTAATAGAAGCATGTTGACTATGGTGATCGAGTAATTATACAGCACTTCTCGCAAACTATGCTTTTTTTTTTTTTTTACTTCCAGAGCATCCAGAAATGTACTGTTTCATTTTTCATAGTTTTCTTCATACTGCCTGACATGCAATGCATACTCAGCAATTAGCTATTGCTACACTAATTCCAAACATTTCCCACTACCCTATATTACACTTTATTCCCTACACTATTCCCTTATACTTCCCATACTACCTTAAACAACAATATTGTATATTCCATATACTACTCTATATTTGTTTTACTCCATATACTGCCCAATGATACCTCAATTACCTTCTACTACCAATGCTATGCTACAAACCCTATATCACCTATATTACCAAGTCCTTATACTATCCAAAACACACTAAACTAAACTACACTCTAATACCTGTACTCCATAAGCTACCATTCCCTATGCTCCTTTACGTTTCCTATATTACCCATAACTCCCTATACTTTCCTATAAAAACCTGTAGTACTATATGCTATCACATACAGTACTTTCTATACTCCATATTCTACCCTATACTCCTTTCCCTTTACTACCTTAAATTCCCCATACGGCTCTAAACTAACTATACTACTATCTCTACGCTACCTGATGTTCCCTAAAGGGTAGTAAATATACCATGTATGCCTATACTACCCTATACTTGCTACACTACCTTGAATCATTCAATATTTCCTATATTATCCAAGATTACCTATTACTTTATACTAACAAATACTACCATATATTGCTATACAATACATACCACACTACCCTATACTACCCTATCCTCCCTTTATTACCCTATACTCCCTATCCTACCATACTCTCTCTTTATTACTCTATACATCCTATACTACACTATACTACCCTAAACTCCCTATACTAGCCAATTCTTCATTTAGTACCCTATATGCCCTATATGTCCTATACTACCCTTTCCTCTCATTTTTACCCTATACTACACTATACTATCCTATTTTCCCTGTATTTCCCTACACTGCCCTATTCTCCCTTTATTACTCTATACTCCCTATACTATCCAATACAATCCCATACTACTCTACTCTTCCTTTATTACCCTATACTCCCTATACTATCCAATACAATCCCATACTACTCTATTCTTCCTTTATTACCCTATACTCCCTATACTATCCAATACAATCCCATACTACTCTATTCTTCTTTTATTACCCTATACTCCCTATATTATCCAATACAACCCTATACTACCCTATTCTCCCTTTATTACCCTATACTACCCTATTCTCCCTTTATTACCCTATACTACCCTATTCTCCTTTTATTACCCTATACTCCCTATATTATCCAATACTACCCTATACTACCCTATTCTCCTTTTATTACCCTAGACTCCCTATACTAACATATTCTCCCTATCCTCCTTTTATTACCCTAGACCCCCTATACTACCCTATTCTTTATTTAGTACCCTATACTCTCTATACTATCATATTCTATCCTATACTTCCTTTATTAACACATACCACCCTATACTCCTATATTACAATATACAATTCTACAGTCCCTTATACCTCCCTATACTACCCTATGCTTTTAACCATCATTTACGAACCTATACTCTCTATACTACCCAATTCTACCCTGTACTCACTATATTACCCCTCTACCTGTGAGGTTAGAATGCTACATATTGTTGCTTTAAAGAACAACCTGGTGTGTATGAACTTTTTTTCGTCCGGGCTTTTCCTCAGGGACGCTTCCTCTCCAGAAATAAACAGCTGCATTTATTTGGCTCCCCCTCCAGCCTGGCCCGGTATGGGCAGATCGTGACAGCTCAGCTGATTAGTTTGTTGGTCAGTGCATGTGTGAGAGGGAAGAAGTGGAACGGCATAATCAAAGCCTGCTTCCCCTGCACGCTCCTCTGTCAGCGGACCCCCTCATTACTGGAGAAAAGCAACACCAGTGGTGTCACTATTCCCTCATCTTCTGGGCCAGCTCGCTTTGAGTGCTTCCCAGCAAAGCAGGGCAGAAAAATCCATGCGGTGACGAGTGCATGCGAACGCTCGCTCACGGTTTCCTCCATTACTGGGCTGCACTGGAAAATCCCCCCCCCCCAGTTTCAGTCCTACCCTCTGTCTGTAATTGCATGGTAACTCCAAGCTATTATTAGACCCCCTCTTTGTTTACTTTGTCACTGTCTTTGTTTATTTGGTTTTTTGCTTTGTTTTCAGATTTTTTTTGCTCATGGTGCTTCGTGGTTGGTTGCCCCATGAGCTAACGTAGCGTAGCGTCACCATCGCAAGGCCATAGGTCTTCCTGACACTAATGGTAGGGTCAGGTCGCATGAAGAATGCAGAGATAATTTATGAAGATATCTAGAAAACTGTATTTCCTGAAGGTTGCATAGTCCTTCTGGCATCCCCTCTATGCTATGCTAGTACTACGCTATAGAGCAGTTTCCTGGACTAAGATTATGCCTAGTCATTGACTATTTTTTCCATTAAACTAGGCTCAGTCCCTGTTTGGGAAACTGATCTTACAGGTACAAATGTTTCTAGACACCCCTTGAACCAAGGGTGGGCAAGAGGGGTACAAAGCCCCCCAGCAATGAGCTGTGGAGCTGTGGAGGAGCAGTGGAAGAGCTGTGTTCTCTGGATCGATGGAGCTTTATCCAATACTTTTGAATAGGATGTGTTGGGGAGTTGGAGATGAGCTGGGGTGGTGAACATCCAACATACTGACCAACATTCTGATTTCAGAAGATACATTGAATCTACAGGTGTCACAATGAGTTTGTCCATATATGTGTTTGCTCAGTGTTTGCTAGGTGGTTACTTTAATGTTGCTAGGTGGAATTTTATGATATCCCAGGTGGTTGCTACTGTATGTTGTTGTTTAGTAGTTGGAAGAACATTACAGGGTTTCTATTGTTTTGCTTGGTGGTCATATTGGTGTTGCTAGATGGTTACTGTAATATCCCTGTCGGCTGTTATAGTGTTTCAACTATAGTTGTTTTAAATTGGTTTATGTGGTCTCCCAGGTGGTTGCAAGGATGGTACAAAGTTATATTGTTATTGTGTTGCTTGGAAGTTGCTGTGGATCCCCATTGAAACGTGCACTCAAAGTGTAATTACGGTGTGTGGCAGTGGACAAATAGCTATAGTTATTAAATGCGAGGTGATTGGATAAGCTCCTTCTTTTAGATGTAAAATCAGAGACAGAAGGGCTAAATAAGGGTGTTGGTCAGTTCCTAGTCCTTCATCCGACATCTAGTCCATCACCACAGGATGCTGTTTCTAGGGGCACTATTCTCAGTCCAGCAGTGACACTGAGGTGTTTAAAAACTCCAGCAGCACTGCTGTATCTAAAGACCCACCACCCAAATAATAATAAATATATTAGCTGCTCTGTAGTGTTTTTTTTCCTGTGGGGATCTGAGTATGGAAGAACGGGGTGCAAGGAGTATAACAATAAAAAATGCATATAAACAAGTGTAATCGTAGAGCTAAAAACTGCTACTATAAAAATGGATAAACGTTATGGAAACAAGAGGGTGGTCATAATGTTATGCTTGATCAGTGTAGAATTGCAAATTGATGATTTTCAAAACAAGATTCTAAATAAAAAAAAATGCCAAATGCACACTAATGCTTATGAATCCCTAAATTAATATTAGCATTTTAACTAGTGACAGTAGATGTGTGTCTGATGTGTCTGATGATCAAATGCACACGCCTGCTGCATTCAGTCCAAACCACTCTTTCAATGCTTTGGTGTTTGTGCTGAAATATCATTAAACATTCAGCAGGACTGACACGCAGACCCAAAGGTAAACCGTCATGGCTGTATTCTATTATTGATTGATTATACACTGAATTAATCAGTCTCTTTAATTATTTACTGGCGGAATGGACAGATTGATCATCAGACAGACAGTAAGTAAGTGCAGCGGTTAGGTTATGATTGTGGCTGCAGACTCACGCTAATTAAAGCGAGTAGCCGAGAGGAAAAGAGGTATATCCATCTTTATTGACTGAGCAGTATATGGGATGTATGTGTTTGCAGTGGCCGCACTAAACAAGCACTGTGTTCCGCTTATTACTGGATGCCCTCGCTGATTACTCCAGTCACAGCCACCCATCAGGAGACGGCCCCAGCTGAGTAAGAATATCGATAAAAATTGATCACGCGTGAGGGGAAATATTTGGGGCCCCGGGGTGAGCTTAATAACTGCGTCTCCTGTGCAATTTAATAATCGTGTTCTTCCATTAGATTCCTGCCCTCCGTCATCCCGACCGTCCGGACCAGCACCACAGTGTGTGTTTATGTAAATGAAGCAGATATTGATTTTTAAAGGACCAGTACAGGACTTGTTTTTATTTCGTGTTTGAAATCCAGACCGACTAATGCGTGTGCACATTATCGGCAGGATTCTGTTATTAAATATTTTAAATATGTTTAATATGTTTAATGATGTGTGCAAAATGACCTCTGGAGATAAAATAAATGTGTATACGGCTCCCTAACCACCTTTTTGGAATTACACTTAAATGTGGTATCATAAATAGACAGACAGACAGACAGAAAAATAGGTGGGTAAACAGATAGATGGTAGGAAAGGCAGAGAAAGAGAGACAGAAAGACATATTGACTGTCTGACAGATGGATAAATGGCTAGATGGTACAATAGATAGACAGACAAATATAAATAGATGGCTGCACGAACTGATGGACAGATCAACAGATAGATAAAGATAGATGGTAGAACAGGCAGAGAGAAAGACAGACAGAAATATGGGTAAATGGATAGACAGATAGGCAGACAGACAGATAGACGGGTAAATGGATAGTTGATAGATAGATAGATAGATAGATAGATAGATAGATAGATAGATAGATAGATAGATAGATAGATAGATAGATAGATAGATAGATGGGGAATATATGGATAGATGATAGGATGGACAGACAGACAGACTGATGGGAAAATGGATAGATAATAGGATAGACAGATAGGCAGACAGACAGATAGACAGCTAGGTAGATGGGTAAATTGATAGTTGATAGGGTAGACAGACAGTCAGTCAGACAGATGTATAGATTGATGTATAGACAGATAATAAGATAGACAGATAGGCAGACAGACAGACAGACAGACAGACAGATAGATAGATAGATAGATAGATAGATAGATAGATAGATAGATAGATAGATAGATAGATAGATAGATAGATAGATGGGTAGTATATGGATAGATGATAGGATAGACAGACAGATAGATGGGTAAATGGATAGACAATAGTATAGACAGTCTGACTGACTGACTGATGGGAAAATGGATAGATAATAGGATAGACAGATAGGCAGACAGACAGATAGATATATGATGTTAATAGATAGATGATAGGATAGACAGACAGACAGAGAGGCTGACTGACTGATAGATAGATGGGTAAATGGCTATAAGGGTATAATAGTAGGACAGACAGACAGATATGTAGTAGATGGATGGACAGACAAATTAGATAGACAGTCACAAAAAAAAAACATTGGTATAATAATTATATATAGATGAATGAATAATTACATTTATAAATAGATTTATATTACAGTAAATTTATTAACTATTATGTTATTATTAAACATGCAGCAGCAGAAACACTGGACATTATTAATAGCTGTGTTTTACACTTCTTAACACCACCAGTATCTTATGTTAATTAGCACCACTGTTGGATTTCCTGGTGTTATGTAAGTGTTAAGCTAACCATGCTGTTAATACACAGTCCCTGAGGGTTTACTGCTTCTTATAGCGGCTGTAGTATCAGAGACAGGCTGCTTACAGGTTAGTTAATATGTGACCCTAAATGGTGTTGATTTTTTTTTCTAAAATATTAACTCTAATGGAAAAGTTATTTTAACATTGCAGAGTTTAACTATATGTAATACATTTTAGTGTATTAAAAAACAACAAGTTTAAATTGTCTATAATCTCCTTCAGTCTGAGAAAGCTTTTTTTGGAATTTGAAAATCTAAATAAAATCACCATAGAAATTTAACACATGAGAAATAAGAATTTATAACATATAAAACAAACAAAACATTATAATAGTAAAAGTAAATGACAAAATAAAAGGACACGAATGATAAAAAAAATGATAAAATGAATAATAATAAACTAAGATGATAAAAATAAAAATAAAAAATAATAAAAATACAAATTAAAATAATAAGATAAAGGATAAACTCAGTTAAAACAGTCACAGGCTTTTTAATGGTGATTAGAAGCTAAAAGTCTAAAATGATTCAGAGAATTCCAACCAGCTCAGTGTCAATGTTTCCTGTAGTGAATTCCAGCTCGCTGGTGCTGCTCTGTAGCTAAATGCAGATTGTCCCTGTGCCTGACAGGTGATCCAGCTATTGTATTGGTATTTATTGAGATCAGAGAAGAGGTATAGGTTGGCAAATGACCAGGAAGTGATTTAAAAATAAAAATTAGGCAATGTGATTTTCTTTTTTGCAGCTAGTGAAGACCATCCAACTCTTTCATGTAGTGTGCAGTGGTGAGAACTGTGAGGGTCACTAGTAATGAATCTTAAAGCAGAATGGTAGATTGAATCTAGCAGTTTGAGAGCACTGGTAAACACTTTTTTAAGATGGTGAAACAACATTGCAGTAATAATGTTGTATAAACTGTAAATAAACATTATAATAATACTTCTTAATAATGATCCAGAATTCAGCAGCACGTCTGGCCTTTAACCAGCCAAAACAGGCACGTCACCCCACTGCTCATTGAGCTCCACTGGCTACCAGTTGCTGCTCGCATCAAATTCAAAGCTCTTACAATCGCCTACAAGGTGATGACAGAACAGCTCCTTCCTACCTGCACTCGCTCCTGAAGGCTTACGCTACCTCCC